>NC_143204.1:10439166-10740833 GCF_051530095.1 Phoenix dactylifera | reverse complement strand
CTGTCGGTGGTCTCTTTGGAAAGTCGTCCAATATTTCATCCATGATTAGCAATTGGCATTTTAGCTAGGTCCATATGTTCCAAAGACTCACCCGATCCATCTTATTTATTATTAGCAATAAAGTAGTATAAAGTACAAAATTACAATTCTTACTAGTGGTAATTCAGAGGTCATCAAAATTATATACTTGAGGTGAGATTTCTTGGTCGATGATTGATGTATCCAACTTGTTATACTCAGCTATTTTGGAGCACAAAGATAAGCGTCATTTATTATTAGCAATAAAGTAGTATGAAGTTCAAAATTACAACTCTTACTGGTGGTACATTCAGAGGTCATCAAAATTATATGTTCGAGGTACTGGAGTTCTATTAAGTTGCCCGAGTCGATATGTGCCGAGTCGGATGACTTCTGCAATCCTATATGGTCCTTCCCACTTGGGTGCAAGTATTTCACGATTGCCTTGTCGGGTCACCTTGGCTTTTCTAAGGATGAGATTTTCTAGTTGCAAGAGCTTTATCTTGATCCAAGTGTTAGATTATCGGGTCGCCTGTTGCTGGTAGGTAGTCATCTTGACTCAAACTCATTCCTTGGCTTCATCCAACAAATCCAAATCGGTGCGAAGATTCTCGGCATTAGCTTGTTCATCGAATGACTTCAATCAGATGGCCAATATTAGCATTGAAAGAGAGGCTGAAAGGAGTTTCTCCAGTTGGGTTTGATGAATTGTGCAATAGGTCCATAGAACACTAGGTAGCTCATCTATCCAAGAGCCCTTAGTTCGATCAAGTCAAATCTTCAATTTCTATAAAATAGTGTGGTTAGTTACCCTAGCTTCTCCATTGGCTTGAGGATCACTGACCAAGGTAAGTCAGTGGTCAATGCTGAGTTCAAAGCAGAATTTTTTGAATCGGACACTGTCGGCCATTATCGGTGATGAAGACCCAAAGAATTATGAACCAGTAGATTATAAATTTCCAAACAGAGTTCCATGCATTCTTCTTAGTGATCCAAGCTAAGGATTCTGCCTCAACCTATTTCATGAAGTACTCAATGACAATAATAAGAAACTTTTCCTCTTCCCGGTGGCTTGTGGGAAAAGACCAAGAATATACATCCCCCGTTGGGTGAACAAACATAAAGAGCTTATCAGAGTTAGCTCCATGGCCTGTTGGTGCTGAGTATTGGCATGCCTCTAGCACTAATCATATTTCTTTGTGAACTAAGCAGCATCCTTTTGTAGTGTTGGCCAATAATACCCCTATCTCAGTACTTTATGTTTCAGGGCCCTGCCTCCCAAGTGATTTCCATATATATCTATATGGACTTCTTGGAGGGTGTTCTTAGTTTTAGTAGGTTGGAGGCTCTTGAGGTATGGCAAAGTGAAGGACCTCTTGTATAGACGACCATCGATTAGTATATAGCAAGCATTCTAATGCTTAAGCTTACGAGCCGCCTTCTGGTCAGTGGAGAGTCCTCCCTTATTGAGATAATAGATGACGGGATATATCCAGCTCAGTTATCCTCCATTTAAAGAACTTGGTCATGATTCTCATCAATGCTAGGTTTATAAAGTACTTCAAAGTAAGTTGCTCTACTTAGGTCGAAGCATTCTGAGCTGGCTAGTTTGGATAGGACATTCACCTTCATATGCTCTTCCTAAGGTATCTCCTAAATTTCATATTTAATGAAGGTAAAGGAGATCTCCTTCACCTTCTGCAGGTACTTCACAATTATAGGATCTCAAATTTTATATTCTCATCGAGCAACAAGTTGAACTGGATTGCTTGATGGTCACCCTCATCAAAAAGTGGAACAGAGTGAGTTCCTCAATGTGTTCTCCTCGTTGTTCCTTTTGTTCATGTTGGACATCCAAACCTTTAATGTGCAATGTTTTCAGGGGCTTGACATTTCTTCTAAGGGTAGCCACGTAACATTGCTGGACCACTGCTTGGTCACCTCTGACTTTTCAAATCCTATTGCTGGTGGAGAATCTCATCATTAGATGATAAGTAGATACAACAACTAGCATCATTTTTAATCCAAATCGACCAAAAATAGCATTATATGCTGAGGGGATCTTAATAACTAGAAAGTCTAGCAAGATGGTCGCATGTTGAGGTTCTTGGTTGGCTGTGACTAGAAGGATAATTACTCCTTCCATAGGTCTAGGGTCTCCGAAAAAACCAATCAAAGGGGAGTGAATCCTCTTTAGCTGATCTATTAGTAAGTTCATTTTCTGAAATGCCTCGTAGAACAAGATATTTGCAGAGCTTCCATTATCCACTCAAATTCTTCTTACATCAAACTTTGCTAATGTGAGAGAGATTACAACTGCATATCGTGGGAGGTCTGCACTCCCTCTAGGTTGGCGTCCAAGAAAGATATGACTTTCTTCGAATCTTGGTCTCTTCGAGGCTAAATCTGCTATTTAGTGTTGGGCATCGGGCCGTGCCGGGCCGGCCCGGCCCAGGCCCACCGGGCCCAAGGTCTAAATGGGCCGTGCCTGGCCCGGCCCGCTTATGAAGCGGGCCGTGCCGGCACGGCCCGTCGCGGGCGCAAAAGGAAGCCCGGCCCGGCCCCCGGCCCATCTACTGGCAGGCACGGCCCGTTTGGAGCCGTTGCACGGCCCGCAACGGTAGCATCGGAATCCGCTTTTAGTGCAGGTCGGCGTGTTCTTGACGAAAAGAGAAGTAGGATGACGGGCGAAATGGTGGAGATGCTTCTCTGCTTCAAAAATTGGTTGGATGCTGAGGCAAGACTTCAAGATAAAGGTGGACATAATACAACATCCTCTGATGGTGATGATACAAACACTACTGAAGACTGAAGAGTGAATACTGATTCACTGAATCACTGATGATTAGTAAGATTTCTTAATTTTTTATAATTGTACATTTTTATTGTATTCTGGAGGTCAGACCAAGGTCCAAACCTCGGCCCTTTGGCCCCTTTCTTATTGTATTCTGGAGGTCAGACCAAGGTCCAAACCTCCCTTCATGTACCATTTTGATTTAAATTAATAAACTGGTAGGGGTCTATGCCAAACCCCCCACCATTAAGGTGGCTTTATATTCATAAATTCTTAGTTTTTAATATTTATTAATTTATTAAAAAAATTTATGAAGCATTAATTTTTATCGGGCCGGGCCGGGCCTAGGCCCGGACCGTGCCAGGCCCGCGGGCCAGCCTGGCCCAGGCCCTGATGGGCCGTGCCGGGCTGGCCCGCGGGCCGTGCCGTGCTTGGCCCGCGGGCCTAGAGCGGGCCGTGCCAGCCCAGGCCCGAAGCGGGCCGTGCCTGGGTCGGCCCGCGGGCCAGTAACCTGTGACCCGGCACGGCCCCTTTAAATGGGTCGTGCCAGGCACGGCCCGGCACTGTAGCTATCGGGCCGTGCCAAGCACGGCCCTCTTCGTGCCGGGCCGTGCCGGGCCGTGGGCGGCCCGGCCCAGTGCCCAACTCTACTGCTATTGCCCGAGCATAAGTCTTCCAGGCCAACGAACTCGACCCTCTTGCCATAGGTCCACTTGAAATGGTATTAATGAAGCCACCATGGGTCGATGGTGTTCCAGCTTCTCAGATGAGTGCTTGTCCCACCATGCTCCCTCTTCTTGGCATTGATTTTCTACGTACTGACCAAGATGTCCTTGGTGGATGAGAGCCCTGACTCGTCCTTCAACTGAACGCACTCTTCAATTAAAAGTGCATCCTAGGTTCTTCGGTGTTTAGCATGCTGAATTTTTCTTTTTTTTGAAAACCATGGCTGAACCTAATCGGGTTGCCTACGTACCCCTTCACAAGGGGGATCAAGCCACATGTAGTAATTTTTAAGTTTCAAAAATGCGGCGGAGAAATGAATCAAATAAATTTAATTCATGCATGCTTACAAGATCAAATCTAGAAATCAGCACATTACAAACACATAGGATTATGCCGGAATCGTTTAAATAATTATGCTAAAACTTTTATGCATGATTAACTATCAGATCTGAAACTTAATAACTCTATTTCAATTAATCTCCGAATATCCATCGAATGGATTCTGGAGATATCTCCGTGAGGAGCTCCAAAAGAGGGTAAAACCTCGAGAAATCAGACCTAGACATTGACACCATAATAAATGATTAATGCCAAATTAAAACCTTTTATGATGGATGAAAGTTATGGATCTGATTCTTGACTTCGCAACCATGCACACGAATGGCCTCTATGAGAAGTACACGCGAAGCCCTGAAGGATCTTCTTCTGCAACAGTGTTAGCAGCTGCAGAACACTTGAAAGCTGAAATCTGCTCGCCGGGATTCAATTAATTCTTGATCAATCGTCTTGAAGCAGATGGAGATGACGTTTGTAAGAGAAGTAGAGGACTCAGATCTGATCTTGAATCTTCTAGATATTCACCCTGAAAACCCTATCTAAAATGGAGAAGAAGAGGAGGAGGAGGCATGTGAGGAAGAAGGCTGCAATAGATGTGTTTTCGGTGCCCATGTTTGACCTCTTTTAATGGCCTCCGAATTTTCATTCAAAATTTGAAAATTATCTTCAAAAAATCTCCTTTAGTTGGCGCATGCAATGGAATAGGAACAATCCAAATCAGATCTCAACCAAATCTGATTTAAATTCAAATTTTAAACATATGTGCAAGAGGGGAGGAATTTGAAATCCATGCGGCAGAATTTTTCTTCCTCTTATCGCATATATTTTATTTTGAAATTTGAATTTAAATGATTCAAAGGTTTACACGCCAGCTAGAGAAGTTATTTGATGTATGAAATCATTTAATATATTGCTTAATGTTTGAATTCAAATTCAAAAAACAAACAATGTCGCCATGTGTCAAGCAATGGGTCCATGCGCCATGCAATAATTTTGGTTTATTTAAAATTCATGAAATCCAATTCCATGTCAGCACTAATTGCTACATCATCTGAGCCTAATCCTCTTGGGTTGCACCTAATCAAATTTGGTCAAACTCGGATTAAAACAAAGCAATTTGGTTGAACCCAATCTAATCAGGTCAGACCCTGATTGAGCCCAAATTGAGTCTAATTCAATTTTTGGCTCATCCAAACTCAATCAACTTGAATTAATTACTTTGTGCTGGACCTAATCCAATTAGGTCAATCCCAATTAAGCACAAATTAATTTAAAATTAATTTGATTAGCTTAAGTCCTTTTTGGTTCCGACCTAATCCAATCAAGTCAAAACCCTGATTGAGCCCAAAGTTGAATCCAATTCAATTTGGCTCATCCTTAGCACAATTACTCAATCAAATTGAGTTTATTAGTAATTTAATTATTAATTAATCATCCAATAATTACTTTAATTATTTTATAAGATAATTTATTAATCAAATTGACCAAATTATCCCTGAATGATTCTTAATCATTCATCAGCCTTCTTAATCAATCAGGAACCTTCTATGCGTGTGACCTCATAGGTTCGAATCTAGACCGGTAGTATAGGAACAACTTCCTACACTAATCGATGTAACCATCTAGCAATACTACCCAACATTCGGATAGGCCGAATATATGCGAAGCAAATATTCTGGAATCTTGGACTATGGTTACTGTATAATTCAATTACTTTGATTCCTAATGCCAGGATGACTTAGAGCTCACTGTCAACCCTATAATTAGTACATCCATTATGTGATTAACTTTAGATATCCCGTGACTCCTCACTTAGATTACCTTGGCCAAGATTTTGCTAAATTAATTACAAGACATTATCTCCTGTTTTCAGAAGGGGTTAATTCCATCTTGACTCACAACTGACTACGCAAGTACTTGACTGCACCCAGTGACCTTCCGTCACTGAATTAAAAATTCAGATAATCCAGTACCAAAGTACAGTGAGTTACTTGCTAGTCACAGGTTGCGGTCTTAGGTCAGAGGGCCAAACTTATATCCATATCCACTCGGAACATCTCTCGACAGTAGAGCGTTCCGAAATTGGTCACGTTCAGTGAAATGTACTCCTACACTTCACCTATGTGGTATACCAGTGTCTCTACACTCCTTTGTTAAGAGGACAACAACATATATGTCACACAATGATCTAATCTCGATAATGCTATCGTCCTAGTAACAACATATCATTTGGTCGTGAACAAGTTTAAGGACTCAAAGATAAATCCTTCTTTATCATAACATAAGTCCTAAGGACTTCATCATATAAGAGTTTATTTGAAGATGAAATGATGAATAATGCCAAATAATACTTTATTAATTTATCAATTTATTTACAAAATTCAATCATCAATATGCTGACGATTAACATTTAGGATACAAATCCCAACATCAGTATCATAATTATGATCCTTATGGAATCAACAATATTTTTTTGGGGATTCCTGATAGCTGAAGGGGTCTTCATCTTCTTCGATCGCTGCCAATACTCCTGATTTCTATTTCTATCAGGATTTGGGCCTTGGGTGTGTTGAGAGAAGTATACCTCTCAAACCTTAATGGTGGGCTGCTCAGTCATCGACGACTGTCCCCTTCATGTCTGAGCCTCTTTCTCGATCCTTCTCTTTCTTCTTGACCCCTTCTTCTGCCATTTTTGTCTTTATTTTTCTCCCTCCAAGTGGCCATGGTCTCTTTAGCCTTGATGTATTTCTTAGCTTGGGATAGCAGCTCGGCTAGATCCTTGGGAGTCCTCTTCCCCAATGAGAAGTAGAAATGCGAAGATTTTAACCCGCTCCTTGCTGCTGACACTACGGTTTTCTAGTCTAAGTCAAGAATCTCATGCATCTCCATATTGAATCAATAAATATACCCTCTGAGGGACTCATCTTTCCTCTACTTTATCATGAATATATTGGTAGTATCCTTCTTTTACCTCCGACTTCTCACAAAATGATTCACGAACTGATGACTGAGCTAATCGAAGGAATGAATAGATTTTGATCGGAAACCAGAATATCATAGGTGAGTTGTTTTTGTTAGAGTGTTCAGAAAAGCTCAAAACAAAACTACATCTATCGCTCATTGTGACATCATGAGAGCCTTAAAGCTCTCAAGATAGACCACCAGGTTTGAGGTGTTATTGTACATCTCAAATTGGGGCATCTTGAATAATGGTTCTTCCATGATCACCTTGGAGAATGATGGGTCGGTTATAATCTCTGGATCTTCTTCCTAGTTGGCTAGCCTTCTCTTAGAGCTTCGATTTTGTTGTTTATCTCCTTGATCCTTCAATTGAGATTGGCTTCTTTCTTGAAGAGCCTATATGGCTGGGAGATTCCAAATCTCCCAAGCTAGAGCCCATTTTGGAGCACCAAGGAGACCATCTTCTTTGTGTCGGCTGAAATTCTAAGAGCGATGATTGGTGTGTTGCGTTGAACAGTCCTGAAGGTCTGGTGTGGCAGTAGTTCGTTGGTTTGGACGCTACATATCCTAAACTACTCTGCACTTGCTGGACAAGCAGATTAAATTGTTTAGCATTACCACCTTAGCAGTTGGTTGTGGAGTTGGAGATCATCGAGGGTTAGGTCAAGAGTCATTAGATTCCTACTTGGTTGGTTGGTGGAATGGTGATTGTTTCATTTTGACTTTATCTCTCTTAGATCTCTAGAAAAACCTCAAAAGAAGAAGGCCCTTCCTCTAGCACCAATCTGTTACCACTCAAACCTGACCTGATAGGTGGATGAGTTGACAGGTGAGCTGCTCTACTTGGTGGGGCTGTTGGAGAGTCACATGAAACTGGAATTGTTCTGCAACCATAGAGAACAATTAGGGGGTCGTCGGAACGTGTCTCGCTGGAGAACTTTCGATTCTTAAGTCAAGTAAAGTTTCAAGAGAAAAAATAAGAGATAGAAGTATGATAGTATGGTCTTCGAATTTCTCTTCATAGCTGCAGAATTAAAATGCCTCATATTTATAGAGAAGAAGAGGCAAAATAAGGAGGCTACTAGTTATCCCTTCTTACTACCTCCGAAGATGTTTAGTATGGTTGTAGTTTATGTTTTTTAGTTTATGAAATGCAAAACATGAAAACCAAGATAATAAAAATGTTTGGTTAACAAGTAACTTTTTATTTCAAAAACACAATCAAAGTTTCAAAAAAAAAAAGCTCTGCAAACTAGGTCTCACTTAATTTTTTTCAAAAAATCACTTTCAACAACATTAAGAGAGGCCCATGACTCTTCATCCTCCTTTTCTTTCCCAGCTAGTTTGCCTCCCATCCTTCTCACTTGGTGTCATTGCTGCATTGGTCCTCCTCTACTGAAAGGCTGATCTAAACCATCCATCTATGAATAATCTTGCTCTTTTTCCTTTATTTATACTCTTCTTCTTTCTTTGCTTTCTCCTTTTTTAATTTCCTTTCTCTTCCTTCTCTTCGTCTTCAAATCTGACCAAGGGATAGGTGTTGTGGTTCAAATTTGGCCCGAGGGTGACCATGCCAGTGGAGCCGAGGGAGCCGCCGATGGTTAAAAGGGGAAAACGGGAGCCACCTCCTGCACTACGGTCGTGGACCTGCACAAAGCCTCACTAATATTTCCGGTGAGGGCCCTCCGACGATCAAGTTAGAGTGGAATATCGTTGGTCCAGCCAAAAGTCCCTTAGAAATTACCTGACCGAACTATTATAGCCTCGGTGGAGTGACCCAGGTGGCGGAGGTACTGTCAGCACTCATCATGAGGGGGCGTGGCTCTGAGCCGGATGGAGCGCAGCTCAGGTTAGCTAGTGACATGCCTGTACAGCCCATTCTTGAGAATGGTAGGATGCTAACAATTACGGCAGAGTATGGCTGGAGTAGTCAAGGTACCGTCTGACTGCTATTGGCCGGTCATGGAGATATGACACGGTAGTATGGTGAAGTATGGCCACATAGGTGGGCGTAGGCCCGCACATGGGTACGGTCGTTGGCGAGGCCGAGCTCGTTAAGTAGTCGCGTCATGCGTTGGACGAGGTCGGCTTGGCGGGTGCTGGAAGTAGCTTGGCTTTTCGAATTCTGAGGCGTGCTCGCCAGAACGCTCCGAGCTCGAGGGTCGGGGCGTACTGTTGGGGTTGGCACTCCGAGCTTAGTTCGGGTGAGTCAGCGATTGTCTGGAGGTACCACAAGCTTGGTCGAGGGAGTCGGCGAATATCTGAAGTTGGTGAAGCTTTCGGCAGAGTTCCGAGGATCAGCTAACCTCGAGTCGAAGCGAAGATTCAACTGACTGTCATTGATGTTTAATGGGCCGAAACTGGGCGGCCTTTTAGTTGTGGGCGGGACGATCCATTTTTTTTCCTATCATTTGCCTCCCACTTCTGAGGTCGAGCTGCCTTGCTGCTCGGACAATGGAAGTGGCAG
The DNA here is from genome assembly GCF_051530095.1 of Phoenix dactylifera. NCBI lineage: Eukaryota > Viridiplantae > Streptophyta > Magnoliopsida > Arecales > Arecaceae > Phoenix > Phoenix dactylifera. The sequence continues at coordinate 10,731,531 of NC_143204.1, read as the reverse complement.
ACTTCTGATCATCCAGTGCTTCAATTACATAAGCAAGAAGGGGTATGTATTGGGCCAGGTTAGTCTTGGTGCATTTCTTGGTCAAAAGGTTGACGTCGGACTTGGGAGGTTCGAGCTACCAGATTTTCTTGAGCAAAATCCATCATGGAAATTTTTCAGTGTTCCACGTGGGCGTTCCTTTCCGAAGGGTTGCTGGAGTAGGATGAGAAAGGTTTTGATTATTAATTCCCCATCCCCCGAAGCACTCCGTCTGGCAGAATGCGAGAAGCTAGCTATTAATGTTCCCTTCTCTGAACCGTCTCGTCTGGCCGAATGCAAGAGGCCAATCATCAATATTTCGAGCTCTAGAGCACTCTCCATAATGATCAGCAATTAGTGGGGCGATTCGAGGAGATTAGTTAAGGCCGTTTTATGGCTCGCCACGTGGTGAATCTCGAGCCGTCTAATCATTTAGACTGCTTGATCGGAGCCACTGTGGTGGCCTATATAAGGCCTGAAAAAGGGGTCCTAGGGTCGTTACTTGACCCTTCCCCTGCTTCTTTCTTCAGTCGCTGTTGCGGGGTGTTGGAGCTTTCTTCCGAGCGTTCTTGGGAGCCTTTTGCTAGCTTTTGCATCGCCCGTTGATTTCTTCTTCCAGCAGACATTCTTCTTCTCTACCCGTCCACCCCTTTCCGGCGAGCTTTCGAGTAGGCATTTGTTCCTTCTTTCGGTCGCTTCGAGAGTCTTTCATCTTCTCCCCCTCTTTTTTCTATAATCTTATGACCAGGGCAATGGACTCGCCGACAAGGGCATCGATGTTCGATGTAGGTCCATCGCGAGCTCCGGCCTCTTCCGAGGTGGAAGAGGTTAAACTTTAGGTGGTCCTGAGCCCGTATGGAACGGGCTCGCTTATGACCGATGAGGATTTGGGCTCAGTTCGAGCCCGATTCTTCATTCCTCCGGAGTTCGTTCTTGAACTTCCGAACCTCAGAGGCCAAGTCACCAACCCACCTAGCAGTTGGGTCGGAGTGTATGTGATACACTCCAAGCAGGGCTGAAGTTTCCTCTACATGGATTTGTGGGTGAGCTTCTGACGGCGTACGACCTGGTGCCTGTGCAGCTTGTCCCGAATTCATGGAGGCTAATCATCGGCTTTCTCGCTCTCTGCCTGGCACACAGCTTGCCCCCTTGGTGAATGTCTTCAGAAGTTGCTTCATATTAAAAGGCAACCCTGTAGATAAAAGATAGTGGTACTTCTCTCCTCGAGAAGGTCGTAAGCTATTTAGGGCCTGCCTACTTCCATCCACGGGTGGAAGGATAATTTTTTCTATATCTCCTCCGAGCAGTCGTGGGAAATTAATCCGACCTAGAGCTTTTTGCTGGCCTCAGTAAGCAATAGGCTCCCGCAGTTGTCACAGTCCGAGCAAAAGACCTTGGATAGTTTGCTCGGACTGAAAGAAACTCCTCGGCTCCCCGACCTACTCAGCGAGGAGGCCCTGGTAAATCTTGGCTTGAGCCCGGCTCGTCCTGAGGATAAGAATAATTTGACTTTTTCTTCTTTTCTTGTTATGTCGGGGATGCTGATAAGACTTTTTGTCTACAGATATTGCAGGGATGATCTTCAACACCAAGACGCTGATGGCCATATATAAGAAGAGGAGGGCCGCCTCCGAAGGGGTCCGTCTTGAGGGGAGGCTAAAGAAGGCAAGAGTCGCCTCCGGCCTCGAGGTCGAGCAGGGAGAGCCCGAGCTGGTCACTTTTGCTCGGGTCGGGCCTAGCTGGGAGCCCGCAGAAGAGGCCGAGGTGCCCCAGTCGATGACTGGGGGGATCTTTCCGATGGAGCGGCGGTCGCACTTGTTGACCAAGTCTCGAAGATCATCGCGATAGTCCAGCCATCCGGATTGGATTCCAAGCTGGAGTGTGGGCCCGGGACTTCGGTCCCCCCACTGTTTGGTGAGAATCGAGCTGTCATTTTCTGAGTTCGGCGGGGAACAACCATGGCGCACACCTGAGGGCGATTCAGCCCTCAAATCCGAGGAGTTTGCCCGCGGACTTGTGCGCAGCATCATGCTTCCGCGCGACCGCACACTGATGGAGGAGGACTTGGCGACCTCATCCATCATGTTTACTCGACGAGCGTGCGGGTAAGTAATGTCGCTCTTCTATCCCTTGTTTATTTTTTTTTTGTGATTGCCCAATTTTTGCTGACACTCTTCTTTTTCCGTGCTAGTCTCTTCACGTGGTCGACGTGTTGATGTCCAGCATACTCGCTGATCGGAAGGAGCTGAAGGCGTTCCGATTGAGGACGGAGCGTGTCGAGCTCCGAGGACAAGAGGCCGAAGCTCGAGCACCGTTTGTTGCGCAGCATCAGCAGGACGCCGAAGATCGGGCGGCCGCCGTTGAGCAACAGCGGCGTGAGGCCAAGGAGAAGGCCGCCACCGCTACCATGCAGCGGCTTCGGAAGACCAAGAAGAAGGTACGTGCTTCCGAGGCCATTATAAAAGATAAGCTGGCTTAGATCGAAGCCATGGAGGCCGAGCATTTTCGGGCTCGCTCCTCCTCTGCAAGCCGCATCTCCAAGCTTGAAGCTACTCTAGTTCGCCTTCAGGGCAAAGCGGAGGAGCGGGAGCTAAAGGTCGGGTGGCTCGAGGGTCTGGTGGAATCATCCTCCCGTGAGGCTATTGAGAGGTTCCGTCAGTCAGAGGAGTACCTTGCTAAGCTGGCGAAAGGGGTTGTTGCTGCTATGGTCTAAGGTTTCGATAATTGTCGTCTCCAAGTTCAGCAGTTCTGCCCTGGGGTCGACATCAGCTACCTTGAACCAGACCTAGATGAAGTTGACGAGGCAGGTGAGGGTGCTGTGGATGCCACTGCCAAGGCTTGGACGGAGAATGCCTCCGAGGCTGCCAACGGGGTGGAATCATCAGTCGTTCCTAACGCCGGCGCTGGAGCTGAGGCCGCTGAAGCATGCAGGGATGGCCCTCCCGAGGTCGCAACCGAGCTGGAGGCCGTAGCCGACACTAATGTGGAGGTCATCCACATCGACTAATTTTTATTTTTATTCTTGTAAGGATGGTCGTTTAGGCCCTTTATAATTCTCTCAACCATGAGGTCATGTATCCTTGCATTCGACCTTCAGCCTTTTCTATTAATAAAATTTCTTCTCTTTTACTCAGTATTTGAGTTTGTTTCTGCTCCATGCTCAGACATCAAGATTCAAATTCTGAAACCCAGATCTGGGCCTATTGCATTTAGTACTCGTAGAAATCTCCAGGTTCGGTACTCTCCCAACTTAAAAAGAAGCCTTATGTAAGGCAAGCTCGTAGCTCTTCATTCAGCAGTGCGGGTCGCTTTAGAGCCTTGCCCAAGAGAGCAAAATCAGAGAAGAAAAACAACCGTAGATTAGCTTAAGGATAGAAGCCCGCCCGATGGCTTTCATTAACTCAGGAGCATAGACAAGTTCGGGGATAAGTATCCATCCGAAAGCAGAAATCTGCTTGAGGGCTGAGGCCAACTCGAGACTTAAAAATCCACCCGAGGGCCGAAGCCAATTCGGGAATAATAGGTTTGGGGATAAACATCTGCCCGAGCGTAAAAATTCACTCGAGGGTCGAGGCCAACTCGAGCTTTTAGAAATCCATCCGAGGGGTCGAAGCCAACATAGAAATAATAGGCTCGGGGATAAACATCTACCCGAGAGTAAAAATCCACTCAAGAGCTGAGGCCAACTCGAGATTTTAGAAATCCATCCGAGGGGGCCGAAGCCAACTCGAAAATAATAAGCTCGGGGATAAATATCTATCCGAGAGTAGAAATCCACTCGAGGGTCGAGGCCGACTCGAGCTTTTAGAAATCCATCCGAGGGGGCCGAAGCCAACTAGAAAATAATAGGCTCGGAGATACATATCTATCCGAGAGTAGAAATCCACTCGAGGGCCGAGGCCGACTTGATCTTTTAGAAATCCATCCAAAGGGGCCGAAGCTAACTCGAAAATAATAAGCTCGGGGATAAATATCTATTCGAGAGTAGAAATCCACTCGAGGACCGAAACCGACTCGAGCTTTTAGAATCCACCCAAGGGGGCCGAAGCCAACTCAGGAATAATAAGCTTGGGGATAAATATCTATCCGAGGGTCTTACGGATGGGGGTGCTATTCCTCGACTCTCCATTGACGTCGCACGGCATCCCGAGCCGAGCTCAAAGGATGACTTTGTAGATGCCTTCCACTCAAATCAGGGGCATACTTGTAGAATCCTATGGACGGGGGTGCTCTTCCTCGGCTCCCCGTTGATGCCGCAGGGCATCCCGAGCCGAGCTCAAATGATGACTTTGTAGTTGCCCCCCACTCAAATCAGGGGCATACTTGTAGAATCCTGCGGACGGGGGTGCTCTTCCTCGGCTTCTCGTTGACACCGCAGAGCATCCCGAGCCAAGCTCAAAGGATGACTTTGTAGATGGAACCTGCAGTTGCGAGACCCTCAGGCCCTCGCTGAGCTTGCAGGCATCCTGAGACAAGCTCCGGGGGTGACTTTATAAAGTTGTCGACATCCATCTCGTGCTGCTAGGACATCAAACGTGTGCCGAGCTTCCTAGGATACTTCAGAGATGCCTTGGAAAAATTCTGGAAGATAACTTCATTAGATTACGGTCTAAGGAAGAAGGCCCTAATCTGAAGGAGGCTAAGGTCCTTCCTTGGGGGAGTAATTTGCATCTGGGGTCATCCGCCTCGGGCCGGTGAGCGTGGTCTCTTCTCGGTCCCTTGGGGCCAAGGCGGCATCAACGTGAGGCTCATAAGCGGGGCATTGATAGTGCCCGCACTGGGGCATCCATCATTGAGTTCGTCAGATGGTCCCGAAATCTACCCATCAAGCTCCGCTCTGTTGGTTGACCCGCCAACGAATCGGCTCAGATGGCTTTGACGGACGATCACTTCAATCTTATCACGAAGTTGATAGCAATCCTCTGTATCGTGGCCGTGATCCCTATGGAAGCGGCAGTACATGCCTAAACGCTTCCGTGATTTGGATGGTCACATCTTCGGGGGAGATTAGAGGTAGTCGGAGCCCTTAATTTCCATGAGAATTTCGGCCTGAAAGGACGTAAGAGGAGCATACTCCTCAAAACTTTGGTGGGAAAGATATCTTCCAGATTTTCGAGGGGACCTGCTCCTCGATTGGTGACACTCCTCATGGAGTTCCACGACCTGATCCCAAAGTATTTGGATTTGTCGCCCTGCTTCCGCGACCTTCCTGTTGAGTTTAGTAGTTGATGAAACTCCGGCCGGATGAAGGTATAAGGGCCCACATTTTGGGTTTGGGCCGGCCTCTGAGCAAGGGCGGCCCAACACGTCAAAAAGGGGAAGGGAGTCTCCTGATTGAAATGCCCTCCCTCCCCTGTTTCAAAATACCTTCCCCTCCTCCCAAATCCACCGGAAGGAAAGTTATAAGGTGATAAAACCCTACCAAATCAGGCCAAGGATCTCCTCCCTCCCTTCCTAGGGCATCAACCGAGAGCCTCCCACAAACTAAGAAAAAAAAAGAAGAGGGGAGATTGGGGTTCTAGCTTGCCGTGGAAGGGATCGGACCATCGCCGTCGATCCGATCGGAAGGATCTCGTCGGAAGCAAGGTGAGTCGTCCCTCCTCCTTTCTCAATCTCTGGATCCATGTTCCTCTTGAATCTGACCAGCGAGCTGTTGGATTCGAAGACAAAGGAGTGGTTGCTTTTTCCTTCTCCAGTTCGGTGGCTTATCACCGGGGGTGGCACGTGGCCTGCCGTCGTCAGGCGGCGCATGGCCGACACCACGTAGGGTCAACGATCGCTGGGGTCGTTGCCGACAGGGACTGCCGCCACTGAGCATGCCTACAGTGACTGCCACCGAGCACGCCATGGGGAGAAAATAGAAGGAAGGAGAGAGAGAGGGAGGGAGGAAGAGCCACTCGGTTCTCTCCTCTTTCTTTACCTTTCCCTTCTCTCTCTCTAATTTATCTCTCTGTTGGAGTCTCTCTCTCTAAACTTAGATTCAAGGAGATCATTGTTTTGAGGGTTCTGGGTTGTCATATGTCTTGAGTAAATTATAATATTGACTTGGTTCTGTAGGAGAACAATCTGTTGGACGAGAGGACGTTGAGCAGGATTTTGTGCATCCCGGTTCATAGATCGCCGTGAGGGCGGGTGATTAGTTGTCTGAGTTTTCAACAAAGGGTAAGAATCCTTGTACACCAATCCTGCATGATAAAAATATTTTTGCACCATATATGTTGATATGCTATGATCCCGACAAAGCAAAAATAGTTTTATATTAAATTATATTTTGATCGTGTTGGCCTGTGATTGGTATTATGATGGATGCATATATGTGTATAACCTATATCTGCATAATTGGATTTATGGATGTGGTGGTATGGACTAACCATGTTATATTGATTGCCCTGTCACAGGCTGGAAACGTGACCATGGTTAGTCTAGGTCGGAAATAAAGTGGAAAAGGGAATGGATGTGTGTTTGTGAAATCATTAAGTGAACAGGGACTTTGGGCTTATCTCGTTATTATTGATTGCCCCATCATAGGCTGAAAATGTGATATTATCGATTGCCCCGTTACAGGCTGAAAATGTGATACTATCGATTGCCCCGTCATAGGCTGAAAATGTGATACTATCGATTGCCCCGTCACGGGCCGAAAACGTGACCAAGATGTAGCCCAAAGTCGGAAAGATAATTGATCCGGATCAAGTTAATATAAAATGGAAAGAAAAAGTATTGAAAACATTAATGAAGATTTATGAGCTATCGTATGCTATATCATTCTTGCGTGGTTGGACTTTCATTGGTATTTGACGTACATACTTATATTGATTATTTGAGCCTTTTGATAGCCGGTTTATGATTACATGAAATGTGCATCGATTTGTCGAGGCTTTTATATTCATATTATTATTGTGTTGGTATGGATGTGTAGGAATTTTTACTGGGCTGTAAAGCTCATCCCCCCTTCTTTTTTCTTTTTTCAGAGTTGCAGGATGCATAGACATGGATGGGATGAGCGCAGAGTGCAAGTATGAGAGTTATTAGTTACTTAGTTTATCTTGATATCAATGAATATTGAAAGCTCTTGTAAATGAACCAATTTGATTATCTGGTCATGTTGGATATATCTATTTGATTGAAGTGATTAACTGTGGAATTATCGGATTTTTGTTCATCTTAGGCCTTGCATGATCTTTAGGGCACTGCTCTAAGGCTCATGCGGCCGGTTGCATACCGGACCCGGATGCTGGGTTCGGGGCGTGACAGAAGGATTTGAATAACCGCGGCCAGGGTTTGGACTTGTTGGGGCGTGACAGAGTGGTATCAGAGCTTAAGGTTAAGGTATCCTAGGGTTTAGAGTCGGGTGAGTGTGAGTGGAAAATTATGATAGGAAAAAAAAAACTATCGGAGCCTTGGTTTATAATCACTTAAGATTGTAACAGGAATGATATTATAGTCTAAAGTTTAAGACCACTAAAGACTGTGGCCTTAGTGGCATCAGAGTTTGAGGTTTAAGATCATTGGGGATAGTGACAAAATTAGAACCAAAGCATAAGTTTAAGATCAAAAGGGATTGCGATAGATTGTGTCAGATCTTGAGGTTATGAGCATTCTGAACTTGACATAAATTAGCAGAATTAAATTTAGTGCTTAAGTATAAGATCACTAGACATTGTGATAAAATATAAGTATTGGGTTTGATATTCGACGAGTACGGAAGGACTGGATAAATTGTCTCTGATCGTGATAAGAGAGGTTAGACCTAACGTAAGTGTATGAAGGTTAACCATGGCATATCGGTTATACCATATTTAGATGTTGTGTCAATGATTTGGAAGTTCAAACTTGATATGGGTGTAGATGTGATAGCACTTTTAGTTTTGCTGCTAATTATTAGAGTGGGATTTGTACGTAAACCTTTTATAGTATTAGAGTGAGCTAAGAAGTTTTCATAATATTGAAAGGAATGTTCTTCGAAGTTGAATATGTATGTGGATTATATCTGGTATTGGCATATTGGATATTAGAAATAGGTATATTTCTTATTAATGTATTTGATTATTTTGAGGCCATAGAGTATACATATTGACGGGGGAATTCTAATTATTTGAATTCTCACATTTGGATTGGACTACTGGATTTTACTTGTAATTGTAGAAGACTATTTGATGTGTTAATGTAAAACTCAAGCCTAGGTTTAAGATTTGAGCAGGGATTTTTTTTTTTTTTGTCATTGTTGGTAAAGCCACTAATAAATGTCATATTGAGTAGAGACCTCGAACATGAGATGCTTATATGAATTATCATATATAGCATTGCTGACGGATGTTAAGAATCTTGGTGAAAAAAAAAGATCTGGAGATCCATAGAGTTAATTTCTAATCATAGTGTATTGGCTTTATGACTTCTAACCCATTGAATTTGAAGTAAATCTTTTTGGAAAGAAGATCAACGTATATTGTCTAATCAAATTGCTGAAGAAATCCAAGGTTAACTTATTTTAAATTAAACCTAGATATTTTGGACTCTAAAACGGTTGTGAAGATCATGTAGTGACCTTAAACTTGATTAATGGCTTGAGTGCTAGTTATGGTTAGTATACTCTACATAAATTGAGGATAGAGAGATCTGGAGGTTCTGCCCAATTAAAGTTCTAAAATTTAGATTTTTCTTACTCCTAGTGCAAAGTGATTTTCGGGCATAAATCATTTAGAGGTTTTAGAGTATTTAATGAATTAAATCAGAGTCCACAGCGGAAGTGTGGTGGTTTGAGTTATTTTAAAACAGGTTAAGGACATTAAAATTTGATCTAAAATGTATTATGATGGAACACTTGAGTTAGTTTCTAATAGAGGAGAATGTATGGATGATCTAGAGGTAGCTATGTTGATTCTATGGATGATCTAGAGGTAGCTATGTAATTTTCACCAGTGGGTTCTTCTTTTGTTGACAACTTTTGAAAGAAACTTGGGCATCTTAAATTTAGCGTTAACGGTTGATGATTCCTTGGTTGGTCTTAGACTTCGAATATTTTAACATGAATCTCCTATTTGTTGGGATGATGTGGGTCAGAAAAAATTATTAGGCCCAGAGATAGTGCAACAGACCATAGATAAGATGCAAATGATCAGAGAACGACTTCATATAGCTCAGAGTCGTCAAAAGAGTTATATTGATAATAGAAGGAGAGAATTGAAATTTTAAATTGGGGAATCATATTTTCTTGAGTGTCACCCACTAAAGGAGTGATGAGATTTAAGGTTCGTGGTAAATTGAGCTCTAAGTATGTTGGTCCGTTTGAGATTTTGGATAAGGTTGGAGATGTGGCATATCGACTGGCTTTAACACCAACTTTATCTAGTATGCACAATGTATTTTATGTGTCAATGTTGAAGAAATACATCGCAGACCCGAGCAATGTGGTAGCATATAAGCCATTACATCTTCATGAGGATTTGACCTATGAGAAGTTCTCCACACAAATTATGGACAGAAAAGATCGGGTGCTACGACATTGAACCATTCCTTTTATGAAGGTACAACGAAACAATCATACGGAAAGAGAGGTTACTTGGGAGCTCGAAGAAGAGATGAAGGTCAAGTATCTGCAGTTATTCGAAATCTTAGGTGTATAAATTTCGAGGACGAAATTTTTTTTAGGAGGGAAGAATGTAAGGGCCCACATTTTGGGTTTGGGCCGGCCTCTAAGCAAGGGCGGCCCAACGCGTCAAAAAGGGGGAGGGAGTCTCCCGATTGAAATGCCCTCCCTCCCCTGTTTCAAAATACCTTCCCCTCCTCCTGAATCCACCGGAAGGGAAGTTATAGGGTGATAAAACCCTACCAAATCAGGCCAAGGATCTCCTCCCTCCCATCCTAGGGCATCAACCGAGAGCCTCCCACAAACCAAGAAAAAAAAAAGAAGAGGGGAGATTGGGGTTCTAGCTTGCCGCGGAAGGGATCGGACCATCGTCGTCGATCCAGTCGGGAGGATCTCGCCGGAAGCAAGGTGAGTCGTCCCTCCTCCTTTCTCAATCTTTGGATCCATGTTCCTCTTGAATCCGGTCGGCGAGCCATTGGATTCGAAGACAAAGGAGTGGTTGCTTTTTCCTTCTCCCGTTCGGCGGCTTATTGCCGGGGGTGGCACGTGGCCTGCCGTCGTCGGGCGGTGCATGGCCGGCACCACGTAGGGTCGATGATTGCTGGGGTCGTTGCCAACAGGGACTGCCGCGACCGAGCACGCCGACAGTGACTGCCACCGAGCATGCCACGGGGAGAAAATAGAAGGAAGGAGAGAGAGAGAGGGAGGGAGGAAGAGCCACTCGGTTCTCTCCTCTTTCTTTACCTTTCCCTTCTCTCTCTCTAGTTTATCTCTCTGTTGGGGTCTCTCTCTCTAAACTTAGATTCGGGGAGATCATTGTTTTGAGGGTTCTGGGTTGTCATATGTCTTGAGTAAATTATAATATTGACTTGGTTTTGTAGGAAAACAATCTGTTGGACGAGAGGATGTTGAGCAGGATTTTGCGCATCCCGGTTCATAGATCGCCGTGAGGGCGGGTGATTAGTTGTCTGAGTTTTCAACAAAGGGTAAGAATCCTTGTACGCCAATCCTACATGATATAAATATTTTTGCACCATATATATTGATATGCTATGATCCTAAATTATATTTTGATCGTGTTGGCTTGTGATTGGTATTATGATGGATGCATGTATGTGTATAACCTATACCTGCATAATTGGATTTATGGATGTGGTAGTATGGACTAACCATGTTATATTGATTGCCCTGTCACGGGCTGGAAACGTGACCATGGTTAGTCTAGGTTGGAAATAAAGTGGAAAAGGGAATGGATGTGTGTTTGTGAAATGATTAAGTGAACAGGGACTTTGGGCTTATCTCGTTATTATTGATTGCCCTATCACAGGCTGGAAATGTGATATTATCGATTATCCCGTCACAGGCTGGAAATGTGATATTATTGATTGCCCCATCACAGTCTGGAAATGTGATACTATCGATTGCCCCGTTACAGGCCGAAAACATGACCGGGATGTAGCCCAAAGTCGGAAAGATAATTGATCCGAATCAAGTTAATATAGAATGGAAAGAAAAAGTATTGAAAACATTAATGAAGATTTATGAGCTATCGTATGCTATATCATTCTTGCGTGGTTGGACTTTCATTGGTATTTGACGTACATACTTATATTGATTATTTGAGCCTTTTGATAGCCGGTTTATGATTTCATGAAATGTGCATCGATTTGTCGTGGCTTTCAAATTCATATTATTATTGTGTTGGTATGGATGTGTAGAAATTTTTACTGGGCTATAAAGCTCATCCCCCCTTCTTCTTTCTTTTTTTCAGAGTTGCAGGATGCATAGACATGGATGGGATGAGCGTAGAGTGCAAGTATGAGAGTCATTAGTTACTTAGTTTATCTTGATATCAATGAATATTGAAAGCTTTTGTAAATAAACCAATTTGATTATCTGGTCATGTTGGATTTATCTATTTGATTTAAGTGATTAACTATGGAATTATCGGATTTTTGTTCATCTTAGGCCTTGCATGATCTTTAGGGCACTGCTCTAAGGCTCATGCGGCCAGTTGCGTACCGGACCCGGATGCTGGGTTCGGGGCGTGACAGAAGGATTTGAATAACCGCGGCCAGGGTTTGGACTTGTTGGGCGAGCAGGTAAAACTGCTCTGGCTAGATTTGAGAGGTTTGGTCTGCAGGGACGTGTGATGCAGAAGGTGGACTTTGGAGAGAGCAGTCGGGCACTGTTCCCGACTGCTCGACGCATTTGGGGCCCATTGGCTCATTATTCTTGTGATCACGACTCAAACCCTTTTTCTAGCGCCAAAAATGTTGTGGTTCAAATTTAGCCCAAGGGTGACCATGCTGGTGGAGCCGAGGGAGCCGCCGGCAGTTGAAAGGAGAAGACGGGAGCCACCTCCTGCGCTACGGCCGCAGACCTGCACAAAGCCTCACCAGTATTTCCGGTGAGGACCCTCCGATGATCAAGTTAGAGTGGGATATCGTTGGTCCAACCAACACTACAACAGAAAAGGTTTTTGCCGACTTTGTATTGCCGACGCTAGTTAAAAGCGTCGGCGATTTTTTTTTTGGGGACAGTAACCGCCGACGCTTCTGAGAAGCGTTGGTAAAAAAGCTTTCTTTAAGCGTTGGCATCTGGGTACATTACCGAACGGAATATTTAATCCCCGACGCTTATAAGCGTCGGCATATCGGAAGAACACGACGACGCTTATAAGCGTCGTCGGACTTCATTCCTCCAAAACCCGATCGACCCCCTCCCTCTAAAGCCCTAAATCCCCATCTCACGCCGACCGACTCCCTCTCTTCTTAACCCTTTTCACCGATCTCATCCATTCTCCTCCGCCGAGCGCTCTCCGTCGTCGCGATGGGGGGAGTCGCTGCTGATGCAGGCGTTGAGCAAGCGGCGGACGTGGGTCTTCCTCTTCCTCGTCGTCTACTCCCTCCTCCTCTCCTCCTCCTGGAACCTCCTCCTCTCCATCCGCTCCTAGTACAACTCGGCGGCCGCCTCCGCCTCCTCCCGCGCCGCCGCCGGCTGGAAGGCCCTCTACGCCTCCGCGCTCTACGGAGGGGTCTTCGGCCTGCTCTCCATGGGGGCGGTGCTGGCCGTGGCGGTGCCGGCCACGTTGGTCACCTGGATCACGATCCTCGTGCTACTCGCCCTCTTCAAGCTCCTCCTCCTCGCCTTCGGCCTCGGCCCCCTCTGCCCCTCCCTCCCCCTTCTCCCCTTCCTGTTCACCTCCTTCTTCCCTGTCAAGATCCAAACCAAACCCAAGCCCAAACCTCCCATCTCTTCATCTTTGTCCACCCTTCACCGCCTCATCACTGCCGTCAGGGTTCTCCTCTTGGCCACCATCATCTCCAGCTACCGCTATAGTGATAGAATGCATCCGTACCTCCTCCTCGCCATCTACTGCTGCCACATCTACCTGATCCTAGATCTCGGTCTCGCCTCCATTGCCAAGATCGCCACCGGTCTCCTTGGCCTCGAGCTGGAGCCCCAGTTCAACAACCCCTTAGGCGCCTCCTCCCTTCAGGACTTCTGGGGCCGCCGCTGGAACCTCATGGTCTCTTCCATCCTCCGCCCCTCCGTCTACGACCCCGTTCAAGCCCGCTGGGGGCTCGACGCCGGCATCCTCGCCACCTTCTTCGTCTCCGGCCTCATGCACGAGCTCATGTTCTACTACCTCACCTTGGCACTTCCCACCGGGGAGGTTACCGCGTTCTTCGTCCTCCACGGGCTGCTCACGGTGGCGAAGAGGAAGGTTCGGAAGGCCGGCTGGTGGCGGCCGCACCCCGTCGTGGCGGCGCCGCTTGCACTCGGGTTGATCGTCGGCACCGGGTACTGGCTCTTCTTCCCGCCCCTCCTGAGAGGTGGGGCCGACGCGGTGGGGCTGGTGGAGTTTTCTGCTGTGATGGGAGTTTTCCAAACCCCCTCCAATATCCCATGTACTTTTTGCTGATGACATGCAAGTAGCAAGGGCGATAGTAAAGGATAGAATTCTACTTAAAATCCCTTGTTGATGCTTGTTAATTATAGCCGGCCAAGCTATTAATACATCTAAATCCCATCTTATCTTCAGCCCAAGAACCCCAAGAGCAATTAAGTCTAATATATGCAAGGTTTTTTCCATGCAGGAGAGCAGGGGGTGTGGAAATATGTAGGGGTTCCTCTATTAGGTATGCCTCTAGCCTCTTTGAATTTTAATTTTCTATTGGATAAGGTGGCAACGGAGATTGCAAGTTGGAAATGGAAGGCTTTATCTCTGGCTGGTAGAACAACCTCACTCCAACTTGTGCTTTCATCTATTCCTATCTGTTGTATATCCTGTGTCAGTGTGCCTTTATCTATCAATACAAGACTTGACAAGGAGCTTTCGGGCTTTGTTTTATGGGGACATACTTCTGATAGGAGGGGTCTTCATCTAGTTTCTTGAGCAAATGTTTGTATACCAAAAGACCATGGTGGTCTGAGTTTGTGTTTATTGGCGCAAATGAGGTATGCTTTCTTATGTAAGATGGCTGTGCATGTGGTCTTGAAACCTGACTCTTTATGGGCGAAAGTGAAACCTGACTCTTTTTTTTTTTTACTAGTTTTTGTTCTATCATTGCATCTCCAGAGTCTTTCAGAATATTTCGTCTAAATCATTACATTTTTTTTTCATAATCTATAAAATTTGGATTTATAGCTGTACGTTGTCTATTTTGTGTTAATGCTTTTTGGTGGATAGCTATATTCTTCCTTAATTCCTGGGATTTTCTTCATTTACTTGCTGTTATCACTAGAATCCGAGGATAAAGTATGGGCTTGGATGTCTCACATCTAATTCCATGTAATTCTCTTTTTCTTGGAGTTAACCTTTTCTTTTGTTGCTTTTTATTGACCGAAATTGGTCCATTGTATTGTTATTGCTTGAAGGTCTTTCCTCTGCTCTTTTGGTGTGCTTTTGAGGTTTAATTGTTTTGGGTGGGAAAAATTGTGTTACAAGCTCATGATTAATAGATAACAAGATTGTTCTCTTGTATTTCCCTCCTTCCCACCATTTGTGTTACTCGATCTATTGTTCTGCTTCTTTGTTTAGCTGACTGAGCTCTTTTTGCTTATTTTTCACTGAAATTGTGCCTCCCGTTATTATCTTGTTTAAAGCATTACTGAATGTTTTGAACTCTGATTTGATAACTCACTGGTGATATGGAACATTGAATGGAGATTTGTAGGAGATTTTTGGCCCAACACATACTCGTATGTTGACAGGGCTTTACACATATGGTGTCTTTTTATCCTTATGTTTGCACCAATAATGTGGCTTACATGTTCTTCATGCGATCTAAGAACTAGATCAGTTTCATATCATCTCCAACATGGCAATCATGATTGTCATGCAGAACAGCTTTACAAGCTGATTCATTACATTCAATGCTACTGTGCCTTTTCCTTGTCTTCTTTTTTTCAAGGAAATTGCTTCTTAGTACTATGACTTTATCTATAATCATATGTTTACATGTGTTCTCTTATGTTTATTGATCACTTCAATTGGACTCTATCATCTAGGTACCCATCATACTGTCGACCAAATATATGGCCTTCCATTTCTTTGCCTGAGCTTGAACAAGGTACATGGGCATCTCTCCTCTGAATCCATATATGTGAATAATACTGGAGAAGGTTCTTCAGTCTGTTGGGTAAATTGTATATTATCATCTTCATGAGATTCCTAAGAGGAAGTTATATCCATCACTGTGAGAACTTTGAGAATATGGTCCCTTCCAATTCTTATTTGAAATGCTTCTGAAATGTTGAGTGATTCATGTTGGTAGAATTAATTGGGTGATTCTCATAATAAATTTTCCTGTAATTTCTTTCTCTAATTATTTTAACTATTCTTTTATAGATCCAAGATTCTTCACGCTTATTCTCTGATTCAAATTCTAGCATCCATCACTCAAGTTCTTGACCCAAAGATTCATCAACACCTAGGTATATTTTCAATTTTTGTGATTATGTATCACCGTCTTTATAATTAAAAATTTAACTTTGTTTATCAGATAATAACCATATTTTCTTTATTTCTTTTTTCTTGTCCTTCAGCTTCTTTTTTTCAGTCAAAGTTTGTTCTGTTATGACAGTATGCGGTTTTCTTGTCAAAGTTTGTTCTACTTGATGGATGTTTCCTCCTTCAAATGTTTAATGAGGATCTGCAAGCGGAGGAGCTCAGATCGCTTTTCGACGATAATGTGTGCCTCAAATGTCATATTCTTGTAGACCTGATGTTGCTAGAAAATCAACTTCCGTATTTCATTGTCCAGCATCTCCTCGAAACACTGGGGATGCCAGAGTGGGATAGCTCCCGCCTTCTGAATGCTGCCATCGATGCGTTCGATGACTTTCTGCCATCGTTCTGGAGAGGTCCACAGCCAGAGCTGCCCGCCGAAGGCTTCGATGTGGATCATTTACTCCACTTGATCCATCGATGGATCCGGCGATTCCCAAAATCAGAGGTGACCAACACAGCAAGCTACAGTAAACGATCAAGGACTACTTATTCTGCTTTATCCCTAATAATCGACAAGACTGGGGATTGGCTCTCCAAGGTGTTGCCGCGCCGTACCAATTCTTCGAGTTCAGAGGTATTCCTAAGAACCCTCCCCCCCATTACTAGACTTGCAGAGGCTGGAGTGAAAATCGAGGGGAGCAAGTCAGCATCTGGCTTTCTAGACATTACGTTCTGTAAGGATCAGGGGGTGTTGGGAATCCCGGCCATTTTTGTTGATGAGTCAATGAACTTCTTTTTTGCAAACCTAATTGCTTTGGAGCAAAGTTGTAGGAGACACGAGATGGATGTCACTGAATATACCAAGTTTCTGGATGCCATCATCAACACCTCAAGAGATGTGGAGTTGCTTCACCGGGAAGGGATCATTCAACCGCATATTGGAGATGACCAGGACATTGCATAGTGGAAGTACATTGCAAATGTAAATTGACAGTATGAATGTAATTTGACAATATGAATGTAATTTGACAATATAAATATTTTGATAAATATGTTTGATTGTGCTATGAGTATAATCTCGTTTAGTGTGAATGCCTTTGATTTTGTAAACAGAGTTTTAAAAAAAATTAAATTTTTTTAAAAAAAATCATACTCTAACGACGCTTTAAAGCGTCGTTAAAATCCCGGTGTTTTAACTATTACCGATGCTTTAAAGCGTCGGTAGGTTTGACTTTAACGACGCTTTAAAGCGTCGCTAGTTACCGACGCTAAAAAGCGTCGCTAAATTGCAATTAGCGACGCTTTTATGCGTCGCTAAATTGGACTTTACCGACGCTAAAAAGCGTCGCTAATGACCGACGCTTTTGAAAGCGTCGGAAAATGTTTTATCCACTGTAGCATAGGCGACGCTTTACCGACGCTTGGGAAAGCGTCAGGATGGTTTTTACCAACGCTTAAAAGCGTCGCTAATGGCCAAAAAAAGCGTCGCTAATGCCCAATTTTCTTGTAGTGCAAAAAGTCCCTTAGAAATTATCTGACCGAGCTATTTATAGCCTCGGTGGAGTGGCCTAGGTGGCAGAGGTACTGTCAACCCTCATTATGAAGGGGCGTGGCTCTGAGACGGATGGCGCGCAGCTCAAGCTGGCTGGTGACGTGCGGTACAGCCCGTTCTTGAGAACGGTAGGGTGTTGACAATCACGACAGGGTATGACCGGAGTAGTCAAGGTGTCGTCTGACTGCTGTTGGCCGGTTATGGAGATATAACATGGTAGTGTGGTGAAGTACGGCCACGTAGGTGGGCGTAGGCCCGCACATGGGTGCGGTCGTTGGCGAGGCCGAGCTCCTTCAGTAGTCGCGTCATACGTTTGACGAGGTCGGCTTAGCAGGTGTTGGAAGTAGCTTGGCTTTCCGGATTCCGAGGCATGCTCGCTGGAGCGCTCTGAGCTCGATGGTCGGGGCGTACTGCTGGGGTTGGCGCCCCGAGCTTAGTTGGGGCGAATCAGGGATTGTCTGAAGGTACCCCGAGCTTGGTCGAGGGAGTCGGCGAATATCTGGAGTTGGTGAAGCTTTCGGCCGAGTTCCGAGGATGAGCTGACCTCGGGTCGAAGCGAAGATTCAGCTGACTGTCATTGATGTTTAATGGGCCGAAACTGGGCGGCCTTTTAGTTATGGGCAGGACGATCCATTTTTCCCCCTATCAATAGGTATCTCTTCTTCTTCCCCTTCTCCCTTCTTCTCTTCCTTCCTTCACCTCCTTGCCCTACTATTTGACTTGGATCTACTGCAAATCTAGGTTTAACCAACAAATTTACATAAATCTCTATTCTTGCAATAGATGTGGCATATCTGAGTTATAGTAGAAAATAGCTCTCAAATAAATTGCATAAACTATTCTTGAATCCAATGCTTGGATCTAAGTTACAGTAGAATGTTCTAGAAAACTAGTGCGCGGATTTGATTCTATATATGGGTTTTGTATTAAAAAAAGAAAAAAAATAATGTAGTATTTTGATTGTTGTAATTAGTTTCTTAAGGAAGTTTTTTGATAAAATAATATTTTGGATGTTATTACTTTCTCAAGGAAGTTTTTAGAATTAGTTTGATTTGTCCGCTAAGTGTGCTCGCTGGGTAAGTAGTGATTCACCTTCCTTAGATTGTTCAATTATTTACTTTGAATAATATTTATATCAAATAAATTATAAATTGATTAACATACTTCATGAATTTTATGAAGTTGTGTTTTAAAAAGAAAAACAAAATTATAAATTGAATATGTTATTTTATTACCAACATTATGCATATATATTTAGAAATCTTATGTTGAACATGCATATCAATTTAGAATTTGATATATCTCTCTATATATATATATCATTTATTAATGGCTTTAATGTATTTTGAAGTTTGTTCTTCCAACCTAACTACTGTTTGGACCCTATTAATTAGAAATTATGTATCAGTACTTTGACCGTTTCAAAACTTATTATTCTGGCTTTGCGATAGGGTATAACTGTAGTATTCTGGCCTACTCTATAAGATATAAATATAATATTCTGACCCACCTTTTGAATATATAAGTATAGTATTCCGGCTCATCAGCATTGTTTAAGTGCAATTTTCTAGCCTGGCCACAAGGTATAAGTATGGCTATAATCTAAAAGACTATTGAGTTGAATTACAATATTTTAAATTATTTTATTTTGAATATAATGTGAATATGAATACAAATATGAATATGAACGTGATTACTTGAACACACATGAATATTCTTGATTATAAAATTTGTTTTTTTAAATATAATGATTTTTCTTATATTCTTAGTATTAGCAAGAATACTTAGTTAAATTATTACTTGAATTATCTTGTTAAGGTATTCATTATTTACTAACCTATTGAGCTCATTATTTAACCTCTTCTTTCTAAATAGATTCAGAGAACTAGTTGTTGATGGAGTATGGTTATGGGAGTGTGACTAGATGCAAAAACTAAATGATAGATATAGCTCAGAATTTCATATACATTTCCTTAGTTTAAATGTTGGAAGCATTTTTATAGGTTCCTTTCTTTAGTTTAATATTTCGAGATCAAATGATATTAGATTATTGTGAACAAAGATTCTTAGAGGCCCTTGTTAGTTTTGGACTTGTCACCTATTAAATTTAAATTTCTAGTTGCTTTGTTTTTTATCTAATTGCCTTCTTTATTATGATATTGTAATGGATGCTCGCATGCTTGTAAGGAAATGCCCTATGAGCATGCGGCAGTTGTCATGTTTCTGACCCCCAATTTTGGATTGGGGAGGAGAGAGAAATAAGGTATGGCTCCACTATCCATCATCTTCTCATATTTTAACCAAAACTTGATGCATATTGGAATCATAACCCTCGTGGTTGCATGACCTGAAGCCAACCTCTAGACTACTCTTAGTCCAGTTAAGGGGAGAATATAAGATGACACTTGACTCACAAGTGTCCAAATGGGTTAATATTTTTGCTAATTAGGTTAACTTACACTGATAGATATGGTTTCATGCACATCAAATCCACAAGATAACTTTATCCTGGCCAACATAAATTAAATTTGAAACTTAACCTACTTTTATTGTGCCTAGCATCAAGTAAGCTTTCATCTTGAATGATCAAATTCAGAGCTTAGAAGACAAAGTTATCGCTAAAAGACCAAAGCAGTACTGCTAATGTAGTTCAGGACCAGATATCTAATAGCAAGGCTTGTGCTATTAGATATTGGATGGTTGTAACTACATGATCAAACCTATTTCTTAGGGTAAAAACTATGTTGTTAGATCCAAATTCGAGTTTCAGAAATTACGAAATCATCCCAAATCAAGTTCAGGTTAGACTAGGAGGTATGTGACAGTAGTTAACATGCTATTTGACTACACTACAAAAAAAATAGTTTTTCCCCGCATTTTTTATAGCCTTTACCGATGCTTATTAGCGTCGGTGAAAACTCAGCCGATGCTAAAGAAAGCGTCGGTGATATCTGAGTGGAAAAAGTTTTTGTCGACGCTAAGAAAAAGCGTCGGAAAAACTCTAGCTTTACCGACGCTTACAAAAACGTTGGCGTATGTTGTTTTTCCAACGCAACAACGCGTCGGCATAAATTAGAACTTGGGTGTGGCAGATAGTGGCGATTTTTTAGCGGGGGTTTTTACTGACGCTTCCAAGCATCACCTAAACGTTTATATTGTCATATATGATGAAATTTACATAATAAGTTTAAAATTATAACGTATTTTGAAAAATATAAGAAAGATGTATATAAAACTCCTTAGATAACAGTCTCAAAAATATCAGGGACCGGATTCAGCACCATCATCATCTCTACGAGCTGTTGAAGTATCAGAAATCTACAAAAATAAAAGAGAAACTTTAGAAGTTAGGAATATGAAAATCATTAACTAATGAAAATAAGTGATAATTATGTAAAGTCATCAAATATATATAGTTATTTACCTGAGGAGGGAGAAATTGCTGTAACATAGATGAAATATGCTCAAGTTGAGACTGCAGAGTTTGTTCGTTCTGCTTCAGCTCCGCCAACTCTGCCTGATGGCGATCTTTCATATCTTCAATTGTTGCTCGAAGTTTACTAACTTCTGTATTGCTACTACCTTCTCTAGCATTTCTTGTATACATTCCCACTACAGACAACTGAGTGGGGGTAACTCCAACGCCATAACCCCTCACTCGACCATAACGCTCTGGGCCCAATAATTCGGCGAGCACCTGAGCTTCAACATGACTGGTCGCGTCGGATGATGATGACTTCCTGACACGCTCTGAAATAAGAGTTGTTGCCCTGTCCTATATCTCTCAAAAGAAAAAATCATATTAATGTATGACAATAATAGAACTAATAATAATATCGTTGAAAGATTCAACGATGAATATATACAACTATATCTCTTGCCTCCTTCCGAACAAAACTGCCATCTCGGTGGGTGTGAGTCATCTTATAAAACTCCACCTTACTAGACTCCCTCCACCCATTATCATCCATCACAGTAAAGTTAAACTTCTTTTTCCATGAATATATATTTGAGAAAAATATTACAATACAAAACATACATATCCATGAGATCATTCAGTCATGGCACTGTCAAGTACAATAAAAACAAAGAATGATGGCTCGATATACCAATAGTTATCCTAACCAGAAATATATGAAAGAAGCAGTCCTTAGGTTGAACATGGGGACAAGTCATGAAAAGCCAATGGTGGGAAATGAAAAATGGTTATCTCAAAACTGTTGGAAATTGTGTCCCAAAGCCAATTTTTAATTGTAAGAAATTGGATTATGTATATATTTTATTAAAATAAATAAAAATTTATTCTGGCAATTTTCTATTCATCACAAGTGTTACATCTTCAAATTGAACTCCTGTGTATTGTGATGAAGTCCTTAGGACTAATTTAGTGGATAAAATCATTTAGTCCTTAAACCAGTTCGCGACCAAATGATGAGCTGTCAATTGGACAATAGCTATGTCAAGTATAGGTCGTTGTGTGTCATTTAGTTGGTTGTCCTCTTAAACCAAGAAGTGTGGAGACACTGTATGGCATACAGGTGAGATGTAGGAGTACATCATCACTGAACAGTGACTCACCTGCGTAGCACTCTACTGTCGGGAGTTAGCTCGTAAAGCGTATGGGCATAAGTACCCCTTAGACCTGAGACTGTCACGGTGACTTGCAAGCAACTCACTGTACTTAGGCACTGGATGACCTGAATTTCTAATTCAGGGATCGGAAGGATGCTGGGTGCAGTCAAGTACTCGCGAAGTCTGTGTACGAGTCAAGATGGGATTGACCGCTCCAGATTATAGGAGTTGATGTCTCGCTGTATTTCAATTCAGTAAAACCTTGGCCAGGGTAAACCAAGTGATGGTCACTTGATTTGATTAATTGAAATACACTATGGATGACCGGACCCAGAGTTCGACAGTCCACTCTGAGGTCATCTTGAGCATCGATGGTCATAGGGATGAATTATGCAACAACCATACGTCTAGGTTCTTGAATGTTGCTTTGCATATTCGACCTATCCGGACATCGGGTATCATTGCTAGATGGTCACCTCGATTAGTGCATGGAGTAGTCCATGTACTACCGGCTTACTGTTCGAACCTATCGGAGTCACGCACATTAGTCAAGCTAAGTAGGAAGGTCTTGACCCAATTTAATTAAGAATTAAATTGTGGGTCATTTGGAATTTGGTTCTGTCTATGTTCAGCTAGCACTGAACATGAGGTACATGCTAAATTTCATGGATGAACAACTAATTAAGTCTGTATTTCGGGTCAATCAAGTTTTAATTAATATAATTGAACTTGATCAGGACTCAATTGTTGAGATTGGATTTGATTGGGTCTCAATTAGTGTAATTGGGCTCGATCATGATTTAATTGGGATTTAATTTCGTATTTGTTCTGATCTAAGTCGGACTTGGATCGAGCCGAAACTGGACCTAATTGTATCTCTCATGAGTCGGACTCATGTGGAATTTTTTCGGGTCAAAAATCATTCAAATGGGCTGTCAATTTGGTTTAGAACTAAATAGGCTTGCTTTATTTCAAAATGGGCTAACCCATTTCCTATTTGACTAATCCCATTTAAATGGTTACGGCTGACTTATTTTTAAACTCCCATGGACCCGTGGACCACTCCCCCTCATGGACCCTTAAGGATTTTTTTGTGAACCGCGATGGAGAAAAGCCTGGGAGGAGAAAACAGAGCCTTCTTCCTCCCGGCTTCGTCTCCACACCGTGCCACCGTCTGGCCTCCGGCCGCTCTGTCGTCTGGACCGGAATGTCCGGTTTTGAACCGGCTACATTCCGGTTAAATTTGATTTTTGAAATCCGGCTGTTATCGGATGGATTTACTATTTTTTCCCCACGTTTGTTTTTGAAACGAACGTTATGAATTTATAACGTATGGATTCGTAAAGACAGTCATTACTCCTCTTAAATCCTCTCTGCGTTGGCCTATAGATAGACCAACGTTTTCCTCTTGAATACAGAACGAATCAGAGAGAAAAAGGTGTGAATCTGTCCGTGAAATTTTGGGAAGAAACTTCACAGACAGAGGCGGCTTCGGTGGGATTTTTCTAAAGGAGAAGAGGAAGAGAGAAGAAGTGGTCCTTCTCTCTCAATCTTCTCCTAGTGGGAAGCATTCAGATCCGGCTTTCTAGTCTCCTCTTTTCTCCTCTGCGATCAGTCCAAAATTGAAGCTCTCGGGTTGGAAACGGGAGAGAAGGAAGAAGAAGAAGGAGAAGAAAAGAAAAGTGTTTCTTCTAGGGTCCTTTTTTTGCAAAAAGTGGTTTTGCAAAATACAGTTATCGTCCAACCTTCCTACGAAGCTCGACGTGCGTGCGAAGTAGAGGGCTTGCAGATCCAGGCCTTGCAGAGCTACCTTCAGGGATCTAGATCCAGATCCAGATTCAAATTACCTCGACCAACTTCCGCTACGGGCTTGAGGTAATTTTACATAAAAGTTAAATTTAATATTTATAATTGTTATAAATAAAATATAAAAAAAATTAAAACTGATTTTTCATGCCTGGCGTTCGATTTTATCGGACAACTCGGAAATTTTTTTCCTTCAACTGGTATCAGAGCCAGGTTGGCCGATGGAATTGGCCTATAATATCTAGAATTATGCATGATTTAATTTTTAAATTTAGATTAGATCTAGATTTATTGATAAAATATCAATCTTGTGCTGAATTATAAGGTTGTCCTGCTATAAGGTTAACCCCTTATAGTGAAAAGGTTGTCCTAGCACAAAATTGAGATTAATTTGTATCATAAAATAAATAGTTTATTTTTGTGAAATTATGCATAATTGATGTTTATGAAATTTCAGTTTTAAATTTATTATGACCACAAAATTTAAATATAAATTGTTTATATTTGGAATAAATTGACACCTTGAATCCATGATCATAATGCATTTAATAAAGAATTAAATGTTGAATTTAAAATTTAAAATTTGAATTTCAAATAAAGATTTAAAATTCAAAATTTGAAATTCGAATTAAAATTTAAATTTGATCATCGGATTTGGGGCATGGGTTAGCACAATCAGATTAGTTGACTAGGTTAGACCTAATCATGAAATCAAATTGAAATGGACTAACTTAAGAAACATGATTTAATCTAATCAATAGTTGAACTAGACTAAATCAAGGTTTATAAAATGATCAAACTCAATAGTTGTAGTTTATCATATCCAAACATTTCAATTGGATCTGATTGTGGCTTAGTGGTCGAGCCCGAGTTCCCAAGGATAACCTAAATCAACTTGATAAACCAATTGGTGTCTAAGGTAAGTCGGCATTTGATCATGGTTTTTAATTGGGGCTACCTCTTACCTGGCCAACATAGTTGGTGTCTAGGAAAGAGGTTAATGGCGTAACCCTCCCATGATCTCTCTTACCTGGCCAATTTGGTCGATCAAGTTTTGATTAAGGTACCTTGAGACTTGGCACTCACCCATGCCATTAAGAAAAATCAGTGTGACTGATTTAGGTGTCTAATAGACAAATAAGAGCTAGTCCTCTATATGATTTGGTGAAGTCAGTGGGAGGATTTAGAATTATCGGTCAGTGTTACATATCATTTAAAATCCTCTAAATTATTAGGTCCTTAAAATGATAAAGTTATATAGATAACTAGATCTTAGCCTCCCATTAAGGTGAATGATAATGGGTCTAATATTACAGTTGAACATGCAGGACGCTTCCGTCTGGTGTTCCTCTGAATACTGGAATTATCCTTCGTTATATGATAACTTTTTGAGCTATCTAATTGTGATTAGGTTGGCCGAGCCTTCCTCGGGCCTGATCATACATTAGGTAGTGTCATCGAGTTAGTTCATTAATGGTTGGACCTAACCAGGATCTTCAGTGGAGGCCTCCGCCTACTGATTACCACTTGGGGCAAAATTGATTGCTAGAAATTGTTTAGAGAAATAATTGGTAATGTACCTACCCTTAGATGCACATGGGTTGGCCGAGCCTTCCTCGGGCCCGTATGCAGTCTATGCGGATTCTAGTACCCACTAGGGAATTAAAGTAATTCCTCGAATTAAAGGTAGAGGCTATTAATTCGATTAAAATAGTGGGAGAAAACTTTAGACTAAAGTCCAAGTCTTTAGGATTAAATAAATCATATACTGATTAGTTGGGTTTTTCCTTTATTTTTCAGATATGGCTAACTCATTGTCCCTCCGAACACTATTAGACAATGATAAGCTTAATGGACCTAACTTCGATAGCTGGTATCGAAAGATGAAAATAGTATTAGAGCATGAGCGGATCTTGTATGTGATATCGGATCCTGCACCTGAGGAACCTGCAGCCAATGCACCACGTGCAATTAGAGACGCTTATCAAAAGTGGCTCAACGATCGCACTACAGTGCGTTGCATCATGAGGGCCTCGATGAATGACGAGTTTAGTCGTAAATTCGAGGAAGCGCAGCCAGTGGAAATTCTTCAAATGTTGAAGGAGTCTTTCGGCACACCTGATGATGTTGAACGACATAAGACCTCCTGCGCTATATTCAATGCCCGCATGAGGGAAGGGGCATCGGTCACCGATCATGTATTGTACATGGTCGAACAAATCGATCGCCTGAGTAAACTTGGCTTTCTTTTGCACGAGCAATTGGGCAAGGACGCCATTTTGAACTCACTTCCCAAGTCCTACCTGACCTTCCTTAGTCATTATAGAATGACTAAACCTGAAGTATCCTATCATGGTTTGCTAGGTTTACTGCAGACCTATGAGAAGGATCACCAACTCAAAAAGGAAACGGTGAATGTGGTAGGTGGGACTTCTGCAGGACTTTCTTCCTTTAAGAAAGGAAAGAAGAAGAAGGTGCAAAAAGCTCGTGCTGGGGTCTCTAAGCCCAGCCAGACTAAGAAGCGTAAAGCCGATAAGAGCAAGGCAGAGTGCTTCTTCTGTAAGAAGATGGGTCATTGGAAGCGGAACTGTCCGGCTTACATAGCGTCCCTTGATCCAAACAGGCCTAAGAAGAAAAAGCAGCAAACAGTTGCTGCACAAGGTAATTATATGATAACACCTTGTAATTTTTCAATTTATGATTCTACCACTTGGGTATTGGATACTGGAAGTCCAATTAACATTTGCAATTCGTTGCAGGGACTTCAAGTTAGTAGAAGATTCAAGAATGACGAGAGATTCCTGAACGTTGGAGATGGAAGATCAGTTCCAGTCCTAGCTTTAGGAGTCATTGAGCTTGTTTTTGAATCTAGAGTAGTCATATTAGATGATTGTCATTATTGTCCAACATTTTTAATGAATGTCATCTCTGTAGGCCTTTTGGCCAAAAATGGTTATTGCTTATCAATAATAGAAAATTTTTGTGATATCATTTTGAATGGTATTAAAATTTTTCGTGGACAATTGAAATATGGCATTTATACTCTATCACTGCCTGTGAATGTAATGTACACCTCTAATAAACGCCCTAAGTTAGATAATGTCAATGAAGCCTATTTGTGGCATTGCCGGTTAGGTCACATAAATAAAAACAGGATAAACAGGTTAGCCCAACAGGGCATTTTAGAAATCAATGATTGTGAATCATTGCCAACTTGTGAATCCTGTCTTCTGGGTAAGATGACCAAGTCACCTTTTTCTGGAAAGGGTGAACGAGCCAGTGATGTTCTTGGCCTCATACATACTGATGTATGTGGACCTATGAACGTAAGTGCCAAAGGTGGTTATGCCTACTTCATAACCTTCACAGATGACCTATCCAGGTATGGATATGTCTATCTGATGAAGCATAAGTCGGAATCATTTGAAATGTTCAAACGATTTCGTAATGAAGTAGAAAAACAGACTGGAAAGAGTATTAAGATCCTTCGGTCAGACCGAGGAGGAGAATACCTTTCCGGTGATTTCTTGACTTATCTAGAGGAGAATGGGATTCTCTCACAATGGACCCCTCCAGGAACACCTCAGCACAATGGTATATCCGAAAGGAGGAATCGAACTCTGTTAGACATGGTTCGATCCATGATGGGGTTTACTAGTCTGCCTCTATCTTTTTGGGGTTATGCTTTAGAGTCTGCGTGTATAATACTAAATAAGGTTCCAAGTAAGTCTGTTGAGAAGACTCCATATGAGATATGGACTGGGCGTAAGCCGACACTTTCATACCTTAGGGTTTGGGGATGTCCGGCTTATGTTAAACGTTCTCAAACTGACAAACTTGGTCCTAGGTCCGATAAGTGTTATTTTGTAGGGTACCCCAAGGAAACTAGGGGTTATTACTTCTATCTTCCTAATGAACAAAAGGTGTTCGTAGGACTTAAGGCAACCTTTTTGGAAAGGGAATTTCTTAGTGAAGGAATTGTTGCCTCTAAGGTTGAACTTAGTGAAGTTCAGCAGGTAGAAGATTTAACACAATCTACTGAACCCACAGAACCGGATTCAATTAGATCAAACCCGGAGCCCAATGTAGAAGCACCATTAAGGCGATCAGGTAGAGTACTGCGTCAAGTGGATAGATACTATGGTTTCTTGGTCCAAGACGCAGATCCCATTGAGCTCGATGAGAACAATGAGGATCCGATCACCTATATGGATGCTATGCAGAGGTCCGACTCTGAGTTATGGCTTAACGCCATGAGATCCGAAATGGAATCCATGGAAATCAATAGTGTATGGACACTAGTTGATCCACCCGAAGGGATAAAACCCATAGGGTGCAAATGGATCTTCAAAAGAAAGAGAGGCGCAGACGGAAAGGTGGAGACCTATAAAGCTCGTCTGGTTGCCAAGGGGTATCGTCAACGTTATGGTATCGATTATGACGAGATTTTTTCTCCTGTGGTAATGCTAAAATCTATTCGGATCATGCTAGCTATAGCAGCATATATGGATTATGAAATCTGGCAAATGGATGTGAAAACAGCTTTTCTAAATGGAGAGTTGGAAGAAGAGGTGTATATGATACAACCTGAGGGTTTCACATCCATAGACGAGTCCAAAGTATGCAAGCTACAAAAGTCCATTTATGGACTTAAGCAAGCTTCTCGAAGTTGGAACATACGTTTCGATAAAACTATCAAAACATATGGCTTCGTTAAGAACGAAGAAGAACCTTGTGTTTACAAGTGGGTTAACGGTTCAGTGATCACATTTCTTGTGTTGTATGTGGATGACATTCTCTTAATTGGGAATGACATTCCTGCATTACAAAATGTGAAACTTTGGCTGTCATCACAGTTCTCCATGAAGGATCTGGGAGAAGCATCCTACATCCTAGGGATGAAAATCTATAGAGATAGATCTAAGAGGTTGCTTGGATTGTCCCAATCCACGTACATCGACACTATGTTGAAGCGGTTCAACATGGAGAATTCCAAGAAGGGCTATCTTCCGATAGGCCAAGGAATTTCTCTCTCTAAGAAAGATTGTCCGATAACTTCTGAAGAGAGAGAGCGTATGAGTAGAATCCCATATGCTTCTGCAATAGGTTCTATCATGTACGCCATGACATGTACAAGACCGGATGTTGCTTACTCACTAGCAGTAGCGAGTAGGTATCAGTCTGATCCGGGTGAGAACCATTGGAAGGTGGTGAAAACCATCCTTAAGTATTTAAGAAATACTAAGGACCAATGGTTAATCTATGGAGAATCTGACTTAAAACTTGTGGGGTTTACAGACTCTAGTTTTCAGTCAGACCATGACGACAGTAAGAGTATGTCAGGATTTGTGTTTACCCTGAATGGAGGAGCAGTCTGCTGGAAAAGTTCCAAGCAGCATTCAGTAGCCGATTCCGTATGCGAAGCAGAGTATGTTGCTGCATCAGATGCGGCAAAGGAAGCTGTTTGGATCAAGAAGTTTGTAAATCAACTTGGTGTTGCTCCCTCAATCAATGGTCCAGTTCTTTTGTATTGTGACAATACTGGAGCCATTGCACAAGCAAAGGAGCCAAAGTCTCACCATAGATCCAAGCACATTCTGCGTCGCTACCACCTTGTACGAGAGATTGTGGAACGAGGTGACGTCAATCTTCAGAAGATCGATGGAAAGGAGAACCTAGCTGACCCATTCACTAAAGCCCTTTCTGTAAAGGAGTTCGATTATCACAAATCGAAGATGGGTATAAGATACTGTACAAATTGGCTTTAGTCCAAGTGGAAGTTGTTGGAAATTGTGTCCCAAAGCCAATTTTTAATTGTAAGAAATTGGATTATGTATATATTTTATTAAAATAAATAAAAATTTATTCTGGCAATTTTCTATTCATCACAAGTGTTACATCTTCAAATTGAACTCCTGTGTATTGTGATGAAGTCCTTAGGACTAATTTAGTGAATAAAAGAGGTTTTATCATTTAGTCCTTAAACCAGTTCGCGACCAAATGATGAGCTGTCAATTGGACAATAGCTATGTCAAGTATAGGTCGTTGTGTGTCATTTAGTTGGTTGTCCTCTTAAACCAAGAAGTGTGGAGACACTGTATGGCATACAGGTGAGATGTAGGAGTACATCATCACTGAACAGTGACTCACCTGCGTAGCACTCTACTGTCGGGAGTTAGCTCGCAAAGCGTATGGGCATAAATACCCCTTAGACCTGAGACTGTCACGGTGACTTGCAAGCAACTCACTGTACTTAGGCACTGGATGACCTGAATTTCTAATTCAGGGATCGGAAGGATGCTGGGTGCAGTCAAGTACTCGCGAAGTCTGTGTACGAGTCAAGATGGGATTGACCGCTCCAGATTATAGGAGTTGATGTCTCGCTGTATTTCAATTCAGTAAAACCTTGGCCAGGGTAAACCAAGTGATGGTCACTTGATTTGATTAATTGAAATACACTATGGATGACCGGACTCCGAGTTCGACAGTCCACTCTGAGGTCATCTTGAGCATCGATGGTCATAGGGATGAATTATGCAACAACCATACGTCTAGGTTCTTGAATGTTGCTTTGCATATTCGACCTATCCGGACGTCGGGTATCATTGCTAGATGGTCACCTCGATTAGTGCATGGAGTAGTCCATGTACTACCGGCTTAGTGTTCGAACCTATCGGAGTCACGCACATTAGTCAAGCTAAGTAGGAAGGTCTTGACCCAATTTAATTAAGAATTAAATTGTGGGTCATTTGGAATTTGGTTCTGTCTATGTTCAGCTAGCACTGAACATGAGGTACATGCTAAATTTCATGGATGAACAACTAATTAAGTCTGTATTTCGGGTCAATCAAGTTTTAATTAATATAATTGAACTTGATCAGGACTCAATTGTTGAGATTGGATTTGATTGGGTCTCAATTAGTGTAATTGGGCTCGATCATGATTTAATTGGAATTTAATTTCGTATTTGTTCTGATCTAAGTCGGACTTGGATCGAGCCGAAACTGGACCTAATTGTATCTCTCATGAGTCGGACTCATGTGGAATTTTTTCGGGTCAAAAATCATTCAAATGGGCTGTCAATTTGGTTTAGAACTAAATAGGCTTGCTTTATTTCAAAATGGGCTAACCCATTTCCTATTTGACTAATCCCATTTAAATGGTTACGGCTGACTTATTTTTAAACTCCCATGGACCCGTGGACCACTCCCCCTCATGGACCCTTAAGGATTTTTTTGTGAACCGCGATGGAGAAAAGCCTGGGAGGAGAAAACAGAGCCTTCTTCCTCCCGGCTTCGTCTCCACACCGTGCCACCGTCTGGCCTCCGGCCGCTCTGCCGTCTGGACCGGAATGTCCGGTTTTGAACCGGCTACATTCTGGTTAAATTTGATTTTTGAAATCCGGCTGTTATTGGATGGATTTACTATTTTTTCCCCACGTTTGTTTTTGAAACGAACGTTATGAATTTATAACGTATGGATTCGTAAAGACAGTCATTACTCCTCTTAAATCCTCTCTGCGTTGGCCTATAGATAGACCAACGTTTTCCTCTTGAATACAGAACGAATCAGAGAGAAAAAGGTGTGAATCTGTCCGTGAAATTTTGGGAAGAAACTTCACAGACAGAGGCGGCTTCGGTGGGATTTTTCTAAAGGAGAAGAGGAAGAGAGAAGAAGTGGTCCTTCTCTCTCAATCTTCTCCCAGTGGGAAGCATTCAGATCCGGCTTTCTAGTCTCCTCTTTTCTCCTCTGCGATCAGTCCAAAATTGAAGCTCTCGGGTTGGAAACGGGAGAGAAGGAAGAAGAAGAAGGAGAAGAAAAGAAAACTGTTTCTTCTAGGGTCCTTTTTTGCAAAAAGTGGTTTTGCAAAATACAGTTATCGTCCAACCTTCCTACGAAGCTCGACGTGCGTGCGAAGTAGAGGGCTTGCAGATCCAGGCCTTGCAGAGCTACCTTCAGGGATCTAGATTCAGATCCAGATTCAAATTACCTCGACCAACTTCCGCTACGGGCTTGAGGTAATTTTACATAAAAGTTAAATTTAATATTTATAATTGTTATAAATAAAATATAAAAAAAATTAAAACTGATTTTTCATGCCTGGCGTTCGATTTTATCGGACAACTCGGAAATTTTTTTCCTTCAAAAACAAGCAACAGTCATTAAAGCAAAAAGATGGGAAACCATAGAATATCCACAAGGAAACAATTAACAAGTTGTACGTGGTGTTTTCCCATTAGTTTCTCCTTAATTCTCTTGCAATTTTTGAAAGATATTGACGAATGATAAATCTTTACAAGCTGGTTCTTTGGGCATCTACTAAGTTTTGTACTCTCATTTCCCCTCCCGAGGGAACAGCTTCAAATCCATTTCCAAAGTCCAAACAAATTTCCAAGGAATTTTAACTAGAATAGGAACCATTTTCCCAATAGCAATAAAACAATAACTAGACAAAGCAACATAAGTTACCCAAAAACCATTGAAATTAATCTTCAAAAGATTATAGCATTGGTTTCAAAACCATGAACCATCAATCAAAGAGAACTCTAGTATTTCAAGAATGCCACAATTATCTTGGTGACAAGAATCAAATAGTGCGATAAAAATTTATCGATCAATTGAAGTCGAAAGTAAGCTTATAATTTGACAGGAAGCTTGTACTAATAAATATTGCTCAATACTCCCAACCACGACCGAAAAATCTAATCCACTTGCCTCTACCAGACAATAGAACATTATTTTATCAATGTAAGGTACAAAGAATGCATAATTATATGAACCAACACAAAAGTATTCGGATTACACACATCCACCAATAAATTATCAAGAAATTTTCTATTCGGTGGGGTTATCAAATGATACCTCTTTCTCGAGCGGAGGAGGATGGGATCGTCCGGTCGGCGCCGTAGAGGAGGGAGGAGGAGAAGAGGTTGCGGACGCATGGTAGCTCGGCGCCGGAGAGGAGGGAGGAAGAGAGGAGCTTAGCGTCGGACGTTGCTCGAAGCCGTCTGGAGAGCACACGGGTCGGTCGCTGGTCGTCAGAGAAGAGGGAGGAGGAGAGGAGCTAGGGCTTGATCGGGATGCAGAATGAGGAGAAGGGGTTAGCCGCTGGTCGTCAGAGAGGAGGGAGGAGGAGAGGACTAGGGCTTGATTGGGATGCAGAATGAGGAGGAGGGGTCGGCTGCTGGTTTTGTTGTGAATTCGACTTAGGACGACGCTTATAAGCATCGTCTTAAGCGCTCCCAGAATGACGACCCTAATAAGCGTCGTCTATCACCAACCCTTTTTAAAAAGTGTCGGCTTTTCCTTAGGATTACGATGATGCTTTTAGGCATCGTCTGTTTCTCAGAATTACCGACGCTTAGTTAAACCGTCGGCAAATTTCGGCGCAATATCCTTTTTCCTAACGCTTCTTCCTAGAGTCGGAAAAAAAGCATCGGGAAAGGCCCATTTTCCTGCAGTGCTAGTTTGGATGATAGTAACCATGCCATCATATTTGAATTATTTGATCTCCTAACTCAAACTTAAATTGATCTGACCATGTGTAACAACCCAAGACCTCACCTAAAATGGCTAGCTAGAAGGCATTATTTGGATTCCTTGATCTATATAGGTACCCAAGATCTACCTAGCAAATAATCGATGTGAGACTAAACAGACGCCCATACGGGTCCTCACATACTTTCTTCATTTAAGCCCGGACATCCTTATCAGGCTAAATGTTCAAATCCATTTAAATCTAATCACAAATACCACGATCGACCCCCGGTCAGCCCCAATGGATCTGTGCTGCAGTGACCCCTAGTTCACGTAGGTTATGGGCAGGGTCAGCTCTAATATCATTTGTAACAATCACAGACTTCACCTAAAAAAGCTAGCCGGAACATATTATTTAGGTTCTTTGGTTCTGTATAAATACCCAAAATCTATCCAGCGAATAATCAATATGAGACTAAACACACGTCTGTACGGGCCCTCACACCATGTTTCTAAAAACAAGATCTAAAATCAATTTGTCGTTATTTCTAACTAATTCAAACTAGTCAATCTAATCTGAGATGCGTTTGGATCAGTTCTCAAATCAACCCACTCCATGCATCCCATGGGTCTCGACTAATTCTATAGTAAATCTACTTGATGGACATATGGACTCATCCAATGTCAGTCTTAATGTCCAAGCCACTACTTAATTTTAGAGTATTTTTAGTGCCCCTCTCAAAGACTCCGTATTTTCCTTCCTCCACCTCCTATTATCTCCAACAATGGTAAACACACCATCCCTCTACCCAGGCTCGTCCGTTCCCCAGCCCCCACCATCATTGGCCCCTCCTCTCTCTTTATCCATGTGTGAGCTTGGGTTGGATTATGCAAGTACGTAGGCATCAGTGAGACTTGGTTCCAGAGGTCACCTACTTGTAGGGTTGCAAAACAATCAGTCAAACTGGGGCATGCTTGATAGTACATATTTGGGTCATGGTTATTTAACCCGGAACCAACCCCGTTTACTGATTGAGTTAGGTCCAGTCGGATCCATAATTTTTTTTTTAAGATTTAGCAAGTCATTTGGATTGGGTTACGTTCAAGTATTACTCAGATCCGGCTTGAAATGTTCAGGCTCAGATCGAAATCGAGTAGAGTTAAGCTTGCACTTCGAATTGAGTACCAAACTATTTTTTTATAGCTAAAGTATAATAATTGATAATTAAAAGCCAAAATTACAAAAAGTTTAAATTAAACAAATAAATACCTAACTTGAATTTTTATTCAAAAGTTTTTAATTTTATCCAAGTCATTGATATTATTTAGTTAACAAATTATGATTTTTTGAAATACTTATGTTGATATACTTGAGAGCATTATAACTTAATGTTTAAACTTAATTAAATGGAAATAGATAAGAGGAGTTGTAGATGTTGAGATGAAGAAAAGGGAGGAATTAGTTTAAATAAAAATTCAATCGATAAATTGGGAAAGATAGAGCGCGGCAGAAGAAAATTTATGTGATTCGGCGGCTGAATCAGATTTGGTTCAGATCGGGCTTATTTTTAATTGACCCTGGATCGTATATAGCTAGGTTAGGCTGAAAAACACAAGATCTAGATCCTCCGATCTAGAATTCTTGAACCTGATCCAAGCCATGGACTGGGTTGGGTGTAATCGGGTTGGAACGGGCCAAGTCACCAGTCAACCTGATTTATTTGCTGCCCTACCTACTCAAAGCCAGTTTTGTTCTCGGGTCGGGTTCATGTCTATCCGGATCCGAATCTAACCGGACCCCTTTATAGTCCCACTCCCCATCTCACGCCTCGCTCTCGGGTATCTGCTTCGTGTCGTAAGTAGGGTTTAAAACCAGCCCCCCATTTCCCACTCAGCGGCTGTGGCGGCGGCAACAACTCAAAGACTCTCGCAGGGATCTCGATGGCGTTGCAAATTTCCTCGTCCATCTCTTCCAGTTCTTCTTCCTTTTTGGGCTACAGCGGCTTCGGCGTCAGGTCTGTTCATTCATCTAATCTCTCTGATTTTTCCTCACCATTTGATTAGCTTTGTTGCTTCGTCCCAGCAGACCAACGAAGGCTTCTCTTCCAGCGTCGAGAAGCCATGGGGTTTTCAAGTGCGTCATTACTCCCCCCGAGCAGACAGGTCATTTTCTTTCTGTCTTTATTAATAAATTGGAACACCATCTTGGTTGTCTTTATGATTGATGTGTTTATGTTGATGTATCCTGCTCCAACTGTTTTGGTTGTCCATGATTGCATGATGGTTTGGTAATATGTTTATGGACTTTTGCAAAGAGCAGTTTGTTTTTGCTTAAGAACATGAATGCTTTTCTTGTAGTTGGTATTTGTTTCTTATAGTCGTCTAGAACTATCAAACCTCTATTAATGTGTGATGTGTAATCTTGGTGACGCATTTTATACTGCTGGCAGCATGTGATCATGTGATCGGTGTTTCTAGAGTGACGTTGTTATTGGATGAGATGAAGGTGAAGCCATGAAGAAGCAAATTGGTAGACAAATACGTGTCATGTAGCTTTTTTGGTTGTGTTAGAATGCTGGGTAGTCCATAGGAGTGCGGGTATAAGATGAGTGTGCCGAAGGTCGAAGATTGTAAAGTGGCCAAATGAAGATGGGATAAATAAATAGTGCACTTTTATAAGGTTAGGAGTGAAATTGATGCAGGATGTTTTGAGAGAAAGCTGTATTAGGTGGTTTAGGCATGTAGGACGAAAGAAGTATGAGGACATAGTAAAAGTAGCAAGGTAAGATTTTAAAACACTTTTCCTTGTCGGAGGCTTTGAGCTTTGACAAGAGTGATACCAATTAGAATTATAAGGGATGAGATTTGCCATTTATTTTCATAGACCATCTTATACTGACAGGAAAAAGAGTGTGGGATGCTCTAGGCGTAAAAACTAATATTGAATATGGACTAATTTGGATGGAACATGGATCCCCTATAAACCTAAATTTCCAAACTTCTTAAATTTAAGCAAAATTTCTAACCTGACCTAAATATGGACTAATTTAACTTGGTCGCTCTTGAAAGTGCTTAAACTACTTTATTAAATTCTGGGGTTAAAAATCAACTCGAACACACAATTTCCAAATTCCATAAAGAATACTTTTGCCTGTTTGCTCCTTTTGGTGCAATATGATATGGAATGTGATTGTGTTGGGTCCAACCATGATCATGACAAGATATGTTTTCATTGTCTAAAATCTTATATAATTGATTGGCACTCTAGAATGGTTCAGAGAGCAAATTTCTTGTCACATTCTTTCGCAAAATCAAGTGATTAAGCAAATTAACTATCAGCAAATATGTTTTTGGTAACTTCTTCCATGAACTGAAATTTTGGGCTGCATTTTTTAAGCTGAGCAAATATTTGAAAATCATTCTTGGAATTGCAAAAATCTCGAGTACTGAAACTTCTGCAGATTATAGGTTCTCTGTAGTTTAACGACTGCATGTTTGCCAGAATTGCACAGTTTTTGCCTTGTTCACATGTCTCATGGTTGCAGTATTCTATACTTCTTGAATGATTATCACCTGCTTCTGTTGCTTCTTGCATTTGAAATAACGCCTACCTTGCACTCTGGAGTTCTTTGTTTTATGATTGTGAATATGTCTATCTTTCTGCTGCATGCATGTGTGTGTGATTCTTCTCTGTGGCTGTAAACTGTGTCATGATTATGGTACATTACAAAGCACTGAAAGGCACTTGCTGTACTTTGAAGCTTACAAGACAAAGGTTTCTCGAAATGCAAACATGGCAAAACTTCAAGCTGGTTATCTCTTTCCGGAGGTAAGTAGTTCCTTTCCTTTTCAAGTTAATGAAAAAGATGATTGGCTGTCAGTAAATTCATGTTAGCTTTTGGTTGGAATTTCGACTGTTTATTGCTGGTTGTTTCATATCAAAAATAATTTATATCTCACCTATTTTCAGCATATCATTTCATGCTTCTGAAGAAATGTGGCATATATAATAGCTGACAGTACATATTTATATGGAACAATTTTCTTTTCCGTGTATTTATTATACTTGTAACTGTATGACTCATGGTTTTCTACGCATGAACATACCACACCTACTGACTATCGGTCAAGTTTTAAAGTACTGGTAGCAGTATCTTACCAGTATGGTATGAACCCATATGGTATCGTACTGACATATGATATGCCTCCATGTGCTGCTGCTTGAAAAAGGAGGATGCTATACATCTGTCAGTATGATACCAGTTCAGGAGGGTGTATCGCCTTACAGGTACAGTTTGGTGCAGCCATTACAGCTGGTATGCTCTGGTACTTCAATTCTTGATATCAACAAGATAGCACCTGCTTTATCTATGAAATTCACTATTTATATAAAGAGAAATTAGAATAGTCACATTTTGTTATTCCTAGCTTGCCGAGTTAATAGCAGGTTACGTAGTGTACATCATTTGTTAGTATTTTGCTCCAGTTGCTTGACAGCTAGTGAGTGAAAGATCAGAAGAATGTCAATACATAGAAAAAGAGTACATGGATGGAGCTGTGGGTGGGCAAGGGTGAGCAGCAAGATATATTTTTGGGCTTGCTACTTCTTTTGTTGAGCAGCAAAATATATTTTCAGCTATTCATGGCCTTGATACTAATTATGAATTGATAAATGTCTTTGCTGTTTGCTTAAAATGACCAGCCCACTCCCCTTTGCTCGCGTTTCCGCAACTCAAAGAAGTTATTGACTACTATTCCCATTTCCCAAACATTTTATTTTTGATCTGTGAATCTTATTCTACATTAACTGGAAGCAGAAGGGGAAGACTATAGCTGCTCCAGATCCAAGAACAAGTTATTTTCCTTTTTGCATTAGCATATCATATAATAACATCATGTGGAAAACTGATGTTGCAACTTTTAACAGCTAAGTTTGAGTCAATTTACTAATAGCAATTCATTTTTAAACATCAAGCAAACAATCAACAGAGTTTATTTTCAACATCAATATGACGGTGATCTAACTCTCTGCTATGGTCTTTTTACCTTTAGATAAGTTCAGTTGGATTAGGTTAAGGAAAGAGCTCCACTGATGTTCTTTAATTACTTAAAATTAAATAAAAAAATGTCAAATCTTTGTTAAAAATAGTAAGAAAATTTAGATTTAGCTTCTTGTACTTCAGCAACTTATGATGATTTCTCTTCAACTCCAATAGAAGATAAGAGAAAGATTCGATTTTGAGACAACCCAGAGAATTCTTTGTTTGGTTGCTTGAAAAGCAACTATTACATTATAAGATTATATTCTGATTAGGCACTGTAATCTCAGCTTATAATTTAATTCTGTTGGGCCACCTAAACAAAGTACTGAGACAGTGAGACTGCATTGTTGAAGTATGAAATTTTGAACTTGTAATTGTTATGTAATCAGGTTTTTGCCATGAAAGTTACCTGATATAATTAGAAATGATTCAATAAATACACATAAATCACCATGTTATCTCTATTTGTTATGTTGTCATTATTTTTACTTAATATCCTTCTCATCTATGTGATGATTCCTTTTTAAACCTTAAATTCAATCTCTTAGCAGCCTTTCTAAATCTTAATGTAAAAAAAATATTTTTTGTGCATTTATTACTTGTGGAATTTAGGGGATCATATGACATAATTTACAATATCAAACCTTAAACTAATTTTACAATATCAAACCGACACTAATTTTACAATATTAAACCTCACACCATGAACCTTTTTAATTTGAGTCCCACAACTTGTTGTGTCTAATAATAGGACTAACTTCATGCCTCCACACTTCTACTTTGAGCTTTCATATAGCATAGACTATCATTCAAGGACTGCCGAACTAGTAGCGGGTCCTGTACCAGTCGGCGGCCGGTATGGTTTGGTACCGAACCGGAACTGGTATGTGTACGCCCAATTTTTTTTTAACTTTTCAAGAACATTTAATTGGTAATTACTTTTTTTGAAATTTTTTTAGTAATTTTAAGTCTAATTTGATGTTTTTTGTGGTATTTTCTTGATATTTTTTGATATTTCTATGATCTCGGTTTAACCTAAAGGATGCATTTTATTATTTTAAAATGATACAAATCATAAAATGATTAATGAGATGCTGCATGTTATAAGGAACAACATAAAATATCCTCAAATCAAGTAGTGACATAAAAATTAAAAAATAATATAATCAATTACATACTTTTATAGGACAATATACATACCGATATCTAAAATCGGATCGAGTGGTGATGCCTCTTGTAGATATCTGGATCAATAGCATAATCAGGAGGCACATCAACCCATCCCTCTAACCAAGCGGAATTATAGTCTTATACGTCATCCCATAACCAACGCGCACCGAGTTATATGCACTCTCGAATTTTTCGCCGAAATTTTGGCTTTGAGAGGTATCCTTTGGCTAATAATACAACTATGGAGGGGCCCATTCGAATATGCCGGCAGCAAAATTCAACTCGTAAGATGCTTTAGGCTGCGTAGGGTAGTAGCCACCGAAAGATGCCTCAGACGCACCATATCTATATCCGTATTTGTATGGATCATATGTTGTTTGTGGCTGCGGGTAATAGGATCCAATATACGGTTCGAAATATGATACGTCTATAAATTCTACTCCACGTGCGAGGTCATCTGCAATGCATCGTGTCCTTTTTTTTCTTGATGGCTCCATTCCTGCATTTTTATCAAGTACATCAATTTATCAAGTACTACAGTTATTCTACCTCATAAAATATATCTGATTTATTTAAAACATAACCCTATTTTTTATATTTTTTGTTTATTTATATATTTTTAATAATTTTTAATTCTAAAAAATATTTATATATCGTAAATTCAGAAAAATATAATTTCTACCTCAGAAATTACTTCTGAATTATGTAATACGCATGACTGATTTTTCGAAATTTTTGGTATTAATTATATATTTTTAATAATTTTTAATTTTAAAAATATTTATATATTGTAAATTCAGAAAAATATGATTTCTATCTCAGATTACTTCTGAATTATAATTTTTCGTAATTTTTCGTATTAATTATATATTTTTAATTATTTTATGAATTTAAAAATAATTTTTAAATTTTAATATTTTAAAAAGTTAATTTCAGTTCAGATCCATGTAGAACCCAATAATGGATGCTATATGTATTTTTCTAGGCCCTTAGGCATGCATCAAAGGCTACTTATTTCTCATTTTTTTTTCAAATTTAGGCTTAGGCCTCTGTATGCATGATCGTAGCAAAATTTGAATGAATGATACTAAATTTTTATGGAGAGTAACTTGCATGCTCCTAAATACGTTTCTGATTTTACAGTTTATTTTTATTTTTATTTTTTTAAAAATATATTTTTAATTTTTAAAAGTTATATATAATTCAAAAATTAAAATTTTTTATGTTAGCGTGTACATCGTCTATAGATCTATAACATATTAAAAAAATCAAGCCCAAATAAATTTTTTTGGCATGATCTCTTCTTATTTTGTAGTTTTTGAGCTATTTTTTCAAGCCCCCCAAAAAAGGAGGAAAGAAGATAGGAAAGAGAAAAGACATCTTATTTAGTCTTAGATCTTCCTTCTGATAGCCTGAATCGGTGTTGTTTGTGAAATTTTTGGAAAGAAGAGGCAACGGAGCCGCTTTCAAATTCTGTTGCGGCAATAATGCCATAGTCAACTCGGTTTGAAACCAGTTTGACTCCAGTTCGCACCGAGTCGGCATTGAATTGGTCGGTTTCGGCTGGTAGGGGCTGGAACCGAATTGAAATACCGAACCGATTTGGTTTCGCACTGGGTCAGGTAGGTACTACCTGAAACAAGCGGTTCAGCTTGGTTCGGCAGACTTTGCTATCATTGATCTGCATCTAGGCCATGTTATTTATTATATATGTCAATAGAGAGAAACTAGGCGGTATTTCCGCCTTACTCCCTTGAGCCTTTCCTATTGTTAAGGCTTAACAGAAGGCTAAATTGGCAAAATAATACAAAAGCTCTGTTGGTACATGTTCCTTGATCTAGATCCTTGCGTTGTGTCCCTCCATTTTTACCCCACACAGAACTATTAATGCCAAAATGCTACCAAGTCTTGTAGTTACTTCTAAGGAATCACTTTGGTGCTTCTAGAATATTTGGATGAATTATTTACTCATACCTTTAAATTTGTCATATGTTGTTTGGACAACATTTGTTTTCTTGATGAAATTTGAATACTTTTGCTACAGAAAGTATAACAGAGTACAAGCAATACCATTGATTAGACCACATATTATCAAAGTTGTCCCTCACAAAACCTTCATGTGGTTCTTAATATAGTTTAACTAGCTAATTTGAAAATTTCTGACCTGAAAACTTGGTACCTCATCATTGTCTTTGGGATGAACATGACATGTAATGAGTGAGAATTGAAATGTGAGGGAGGCATCATGTGGACAGATGTGGTCAAAGGCTACTTTTTGCTTATTCTATACTGTTACATATTGTGATTTGAATGGAAAACATCACCAGTATTCACAGGCATTTGTCATATTGTTGTCACTATAAAGATATTATTTTGGTCATAAAATGATAAAATTGATAAATTATAATCTGATTTTTCTTCAACTTCAAGAACTTTTAACAGTTTAGCTGAGTTTGTGGTTTTCAGATGTGTGTTTTTATCATATTCGGATTGTTAATAAGCTTTATGTTATCTCATTCACTTCATTAATGTATTTGGACATAATATTTTTGTATTTATATTTCAGATTGCATGCCATTTCTAGGTTATACAAATGCTAAGCATTATGGTTAACACTCATCTTAATTATTGTCAGATGTAATTTTAATTATTGGTCTTCAATTTGCTTGAAGCTAGGTTGCTAGAAGAAGATCAGCACACATGTTGAAGTACCCTGATGCTGAGGTTATAAGCCTTGGTATCGGTGACACTACCGAGCCTATTCCAGAAGTTATATCCTCTGCCATGGCAATGGTAATCCATTTTGAATAAGATGTTATGTCTATTGTTCTTCTTGTAACTGGAGGTATATGTTAATTTTGTAATCATCCAATTATATAAAGCGAAAGACCTTAATTTTTTTCAGTTCTGTTGCTCTGATATAATCATATGGTTAGAGTTTTTTATCAAATGACTAGGAAAGCAATGCTACTCATCATGCTGCTTAAGTGAAGACTAAGACTAATTCTTATTATTTATTTTTCTCCAGTCATTCTAAAAATTGCACAGATAGTTGTTTTTCTAAAATATTATATGCATGCGTACCATAACCAGGAAATGATCATAACAGCAAGCTTCACTGTAGTCAGTTTTCAAATGCTTTCATTTGTCATTCTCTTCTTTTGTATCTCTTCCAATGTTGTAGAGGGTTCATGAAATTGCTGCTCATTAGTTTACTTATTTTTGACTTTTTATTACATGCTTATAAGTAATGAGCAGAAGTTTGACCAACACAATGATTGGCAATCCCAATTTTCCAATAGTTGCTTCTTAGTCTGCTTGGCAACTTTGCACAGAGGATGCTACCACTGGAAAAATGGTGGCTTATAGGTTCCTTCTGGTTATGTTTACATGCAGAAATTAATTGCTAAGAGTGATTTTGCACGTGCTAAACTATCTATTCTAACTTAAACTTCATTTTTAGTTATAAGAGATTGATACATCAAAAAGTTGCGTACTTTAGGTTTTAATTTTATGTTATAAGCTAGATGGCATGCTATTAATTTATATCTCTTGAAATAGTCTTCAAACCCGTGTTACCAGGACGCTCATGTCCAGTTCCAAAAACTTGTATCGGAGATGTATCCAAGTTGGGTACATACAAGACACTTGGATACTTATGAAGTTCTTTGTTGCCATTTTTAAACATTGCATAGAGTTGAACTTTTTCCAATAATGAGCTTGACCCTCCATTTTGATGTGAAGAGCTAGTCTTTGTTCTTTTTAAACAAAATGTTATTTTTCCTATATCCTTAATTTAATTGGGAAGCTTGAATGAGAAATATATATATATATATATAAGACTTTAATAAACAACCTTTTTAATATTTTCCTTTTAATGTTTAAACAAACAATTTTTAAAAGTAGAAATATATAATTTAATTAAAAGTACACCTTATCCTACATATCCCCTTGTCTCCCATTCTCCCTCTCACTAAGTCAGACACTCCGATATGCATCCAAAATTTATCCTTGTATTTGTGTCCGTGCAACACTGCTTCAAACAGGTTTT
The DNA here is from genome assembly GCF_051530095.1 of Phoenix dactylifera. Lineage (NCBI taxonomy): Eukaryota > Viridiplantae > Streptophyta > Magnoliopsida > Arecales > Arecaceae > Phoenix > Phoenix dactylifera. Next base: position 10,688,298 of record NC_143204.1, on the reverse strand, counting down.
CTCATGTAAGAAAATTCAAATAGTTGTCTCTTAGCATTTGATAAAGTCAATTTGAACTTGATCTGCTATGTTGAAAATTTCTAATTATTTTTTAATCAATCATTGATAGTTCTCACCAGTTGCATTGTGTGGTTCTTGGTTTTTATCTTATCTAAGATTACATAATGATGATGGAATAGGTTATTAGCTATTATTCTAACCAAGGTCCGCCGTACCGGTACCGGTCGGCGTATCGGTGGCGGCCCGGACCGGTACGAAACCCGTCCCGTACCGGTGGCGTACCGGTCCGAACCGGTCCCGTACCGGTTCTTCAACAATAAACTACCGGTACCGGAATCCACGTTGATCCGGTACCGGTCCCAGGCCGGACCGGTACGTACCGGCCGGTACGGATCGGTACGGCAGACCATGATTCTAACTATGGAGGAGTCTTTATTTTTTCTCCCTTCAATTTTTTTTTTAACTAACAAAGATCTCTGCTTCCACCATGAAATTAAATTGTTCTAATGTTTGCAGAGGTCACATTCTTTATCAACAATTGAGGGTTACAGTGGCTATGGAGCCGAACAAGGTGACAAGGTATATACCTTTTTTTGCCCCATTTTTTCTGATTATCATCTAGTTTTGTGTTTACATACTAATTAATTTATTTATGGTCGTTGTATGAGTTTTCCAAATAAACCTTCTTATTGATGCCCATGTGAAGCCATTGTTTGCGCTGCAGTTGAGAGCACTGTTTCCTCAAACATACTTATATATAGCATTTCTGGCTGTTGGAGACTAATTTGTTGCTATTTTCTTCCTCAGAAAGGCAGTTAAAAATTGTTTTCTTTCTTGTTTATGTTCCTACATATATTAATTTTGTGTTAGATGGATAATCATGCATATCCATCAAGTAGAGCTGATGGAATAAATTAAGTAGAGCTGATGCACAATAACTGGTGGCTATTAGTGGAAATCGTATTAGCTGAACTTGTTACTAGTGGAGTGTGATTGAGGTTGCCCAATCCTTAATTTATTCCATAGAGACAGTAGATATGTGTTTACTTATGACCAGGTCAAATAACTGTTAACTAGAGTTTGTTGTCCTGATTGGTGATGATTTCTTTTATTGCTAGACCTAACTCTGTGTACTCTTCAACATTCAAGAAACAAACAAGAAAAGTAATGTTCCAAAATCTTTGATCTATGTGGTTCACAAATTTTCTATCAATTTTTAAGCTTTCCATTTTGCTGGCATATTTAGGATTAGTGCTGCTTAGGACTACAATCAATTATGTAAGATGTTGCTCTTGTCCTTTGCACTTCTTTCACAGCTCCAAGTCCTTACAAGTATATATCTGCATTTTTTAAAACATGAAGCAATTTTAGACATCTTCTGACCTGTAATTTATTTTCCTTGTCAAGACCTTTTTATTTAGTAAAACTAGGAAAGGTGAGGTCAGCAAGGTGAAAATATCTAAGGAATTGGTGTAATGATTTTCCTACAGCTATTATCTTATTAATTACACTTAATATGGCCAAAGAGGATACGATTTCAAGACTCCAGTAGCTGTAGACTTCGGTGTGCAGTTCATTTTATTTTATATTAAAATTTTAATTTGAGGTTTGATGCTGTTGTAACCTTTTGAGAAGTTGGGTGGAATGGTTGAGCACTCATATGCCTACGATGGTCTGGGGCCAGCTTAGTAGACATACTTTGTCTTGCAGATTCTTTGATATACATAGATGCAGAAAGATACAAGATGTGCCATGTTCATAAGAGGAGAGGTTAATCTTCCAATGCTGGATCTTCACTAACCTCTAGTCATAGGTCATGTCACCTGAATAATTGGGGATCATTTTCTATATATGATTGATGACTTGATTCATCCAATCACCTATGTGAAACAGTACAATGATTGTAACTAGCATGATGGTCTTGTAGCCTCTTGTATCATTCATGTGATGCTTTGCATGCCTCAAAGACATCTGTACAAAATGACTACCTGGCGTGTGAGATTTGTGAAGAAAGGTCATCTTCCTGATATACAACTACTCGAGGGATCTTTTGTAGAACATGAGGAGGATGCTTGTTTATCACCTACTACCTTCTTATCAAGTATATGAGGACCTTGTGGCAAGCTGCAATTCTAATAGTGCAAGTAAATATCAATGTGTTGAAATCATTTAGTCCTTTTCTGTATGGACATACAGGTTCAAGCTATTTTGCATTGATCTCTACAAATATTTAAACATTTCATTTAGAATTAAATAGTTAAGTAGAATATATTTAAATATTTTAGATTAATCAAGTTTAGGATTTTTTTTTGAGCAATATCAAGTTCTGAATTTATATTTTTATGTTTTATAATTTGGTAATTCATGTTTTGATTTTAAGCAAATAGTGATATTTTATATTGCTTTATTTGTTAACAATTTCATATTAATTTCATAATAAGAATTTTTACTCTGCTTTAAGTCCATTTGTCAGCTATAGTAAAATCATGCTATTTAAAAAAGTCCGTATTTTCTCTGTACTTACTATTCTTTTTAGTGAAAAATGAAATTTTATTTATTTTATTTTGTTTTTTTTTGTGTTGAGGGAGAGGTGGGCAGGGGATGGTGGATAAGTCACCAATGAAAATGACTGGATGAATGTTAATGCACATGGTGATCTGTTTGCAAGAGGTAGAAGATCTACCCACCGGAGCTGGAATAGGAAAATAGGGGAAAAGCAATTAGAATAGAACTAACAACTTAAAAAGAGTAAGAGAAGAGAAATAGCAGTTCAATTTAACTCAAGATGGCTTGCAATGGCAGAGCACCCATATATAGATATAGAGTTCTTCAAAATAGCCTTCAGTATTTCCACATTCATCCGGATCTAAATAAGATGGTGATTTGACATCTGTGGAAAAAAGGAAGGGAAACATGTCATCATGATAGTTTAGAATGTTCCTCTAAATAATTCTGATGTTGGATTCTTCAAATTTGGCTAGATTAAATGATGCTGATCCTTGTCAGCCATGTCATCAAATCTTGAGGATTTTTTCTTTGATCGGGTCCGTGTGCTTCCCTGGTCAGCCTCCAATCTACTCAAAATGCAGAAGATCAGGAAAATTGTAGAAAGATGTATCAAAAACAAGACAATTGTAGAAAGAGATTGGTTTGGTTCTAACAGAAGAATGGTCTTTCTACCAAAACTACCTTATCATGACTAATTCTGTCAAATCAATCGCATGTAACAATTATCTTTTTCAGCCTTTTCCTTGAATTGTCAATTTAGAAGGGCTTTAAATGTGACTTCTTGAGATAGGCCTTGGTTAGATCCTCACCTCTTGCATCAAGTATTTTGTTGGGCTGTTTTTGAATTTTATCATGTTGCTTTGAGTGAATTATTTGGGAAAAACCATTTCCTACCCAACCTTTAAAATCTCGGTCAAATTCGTGCATCTATTTATTTCTCTGTCCAAGCATTTATAAATCTACTTTCTGTTGCATAAATTGATAGAATGAAAGATTAAAAACTTCAGGTTTTTTCAAATAGAAAACCCAACATTTGTTAATCAGCTGACATAAAGGTTTAATGGACCAATAGGTGCAACTTTCAGGGTAGATTGTGTCTTATATGCAACTAAAAGGGATGGGAAAAGCAGTTAAGTTGGAGAAAGTAATCTTTGGGTTATCCCCCATAGAAATTAATGAGGCAATTTGCTGAGGATGGTTGAACTAGGTTTAATAATCAAAATAGTACTGTATTAAGATGTTATGTGTTTTAGCTTATTTGGTGGTGCGGACACCAGTACCGGATCGCCTGTTACGCGGGGTTACGGTCGTGCAGGAGGAGGGTCTAATCACTGTCATTATGGCTGGATTGATTTGATTCGTTTTAGCTGGATTGATTTGATTTTATGTTATTTTATTTTATGTTGATTGGGTTTATTTGCATATTGTTATTTTAGGACTTTTATGGAATTATATTATTTGTAGGGAACCTTTTGTTATTTTGTAACCCTATATATGGGTCCATGCACTTGATTAGGGTTAATGATGATGAATGATTAAATTGCCTTCTGTTTTTCTTCCTCCTTTCTTCTCTTTTCTTCTGTTCTTCCTCCTCCTTCCTCCTCTTCCTCTCTTCTCCTTCTTTCTCTCCTTTCCTTTTCCGTAGCCGTTTTTACATCAACTTTGGTATCAGAGCCCGTGCTTTGCCTCTGTGCCAAAGCATCAGGCCCTGGTGTATGGCGGAACAGCCTCCGATTCCACATCTCTGGCTGCCGCACGAGTTCTTCATTGTACCTCTTGTGCCATGAACGCCGGAGCGTGTTGAAGGGCCACGCGCAACTCGCGTTGCCAAAAAGAGAGGGAGCATCGCCTCTCTTCTTTCATTTTTGTCCCTCAGTTCCATCGAAAGTGACAATGAGCGGTCTCAGATCCACTGTAGGAGCCACAGGCCACTACCACATGGAAGGAGTTCTCAGCTCTGCCGTAGCAACGATCGATGTTCGGCGGCCACCACTCACAGGGTAGAGAGCCTGTGTTCAGAGCTGGTGACCGGTCGCCAGCCGCCACCACAGGCCACCGAGATCCGCCTGCAACTGCTGGCGTGAATCTCGGCACGGTCGGCCATCGAGAACCGCCTACAACCGCTAGCGTGAATCTCGGCACGGTCTCTCGAAACCGTCGAGGAGTTTCAAGTTGGCTAACGGGTAAGATTCATACCTGTTAACCCCTATTCAGTAACCCGGATCCGTTCCCGAAAAAAAAATCCGGCAGGGTCATGTGACTTGCACGTGACTTTCCCACGTGCCACGTCGTAGTGAAGGGAAAAAAACCTGCTTATCTATTTCTTCTCGACGAAGAGGCACCTTAGAGTTAAGGTTCCGCCGCCGCCGCCGCCGCCGTCGACGCGTCGCTGCCCATGCACGCCGCTCTGCCGCCGCGCCCCTCACTGTTGCTGCCTCTTCGCCGATTCCGTCGCCTCCTGCCACCGCACCACGAACGCCCCCCTTCCTTCATCTTTCCGACCTCACACCCTCTTTCCCCACCCCTCTTTCCACCCCGCTGACGGGAGGATCGGAGGGTCTTGAACCCTCCTAAGCTGTCTTCTTCCACCTCACGGCCGTCCGACATCAGGCTGTCTAGCCGCCGTTGCCTTCGCCCGAGCCCCACGACCGCCCCTCCTCGCCGCCGAAGAGCCGCCGCCTCTTTCGCCTCCGCCCCACCTCCCTTGCTCGCCGCTTCCTCTGCCTTGGTTGTCGCCCTCCATCTTTCCCAAAATCCCAAACCCATCTCACCTCCCAATTTCCTCCCGACCGCACCATATTTTTCTTACGGGCCGCCCCTTTCATCAGACCTGAGCCTGAACGCCCCTCCCTCCTTCATCAGGTCCGAGCCCCAATGCCCCCCCTCATCCCTTTGGGCCTTGGCCCAGTGGCCCGCCCTAATTTTATCCTCACGGGCCAAGCCCACAGGCCTGCAACATCACTGCAGAGCCCACTGCAGCCTGCCCTTCTCCCTCCTTTATTTGGACCACGGCCTAGCAGGTCAGATCTATGCTGATTAGCGAGCCGGCTTGCCGCACTTGGGTCGTCACCCTCCACCGGATCAAGTTTGTCCTTTTCTGAATATTTTGTTTGCTTTCTTTAATTTGGCATCAAATAGTTGTTTTGTGCTTGGTGGCATACCCTGAATATCCGAAACATACGCTCTCACGCACCTCCACGAAACACACAGCAACCCTTGTGACAACCCTCTTTATTATTAATTGTAGAGCTAGCCTTCGTTGGGGGCCTACGAGGTTCTGTGACACCTGATAATCCACTAGACACCTACACTACTTGACTGCTGCTACTTGTTGGCTTGCGTCTCTTTTTAGTTCTCAGTTTGGGGTATTCTCTACTCGAGCGTAGTCTTGTGTTATATTGAGCATACACTTTGCATTTTCATTGTCTTTCAATGCATTTGGTCCACTTCACATCATTATTGTCTTCCTTTGATAAGATAGCATATAATTGAGTTCAATCATCATATGCACCTTCGTAGTGGTCGTGTCCTCTCACATTACGATACCCAGTTTACCATGGATGCCCGCATCGAAGCCCTATTGAAGGCCGTCGAAGACTTGACCACTAAGTCTACCCACACCAATGCCCGCCTTGAGTCAGTTGAGTCCTCCCTACAGAGACTCATTGAATCCAAAGAAGATAGTGTCGCCCACTTCCCGATCTAAACTTCGATGAAACCCTAGAACCCCACGGCTCTGTTCGGCATGGTAATTTTGACATTGTATCCTTACCACGACGTCAACATGCCTATCCTTGCCCTAGAGGATCAGGCACCGTCCCTAATGCTGACCGAGGTCATCGCTATATTGTGGAACCTAGACAGCCTCGTGACCATGATGACGATGTATTGAAGGGCATTCAGGTTGAGGCCCCCACCTTTGATGGTCGCCTTGACCTAAAGGTTTTCTCAGACTGCACGAAATGGACCACTTCTTTGAGTGGTATAATTTGTCTGAGGACAGGAAGGTCCTGTTTGCTAGGATGAAGCTCATTAGTCGCGCCAAACTTTTTTGGCAAAGTACCGAATAATTGCTAGCTAGGAGACATCAACCTGCAATAATCGATTGGGTAGAGATGAAAGAAAAACTGAAAGAAAACTATCTACCCTTCAGCTACCAAGGTGATCTTCTCGACCGGTGGGATACCTTGCGACAAGACAATTGGTCCGTTAGTGATTACATTGCCCAGTTTGACGAATTTATGATGCGATGTAATGTGGAAGAAAATGAACGGATGGTCCTGAGCAGGTTACGACGAGGTCTTAATAATGAGCTAAGGAAGGGACTCGTCCTTCGAGAAATATCCACCCTCGACCAAGCCTACACATCCGTCTAGAACTATGAGCAGGTAATCAGGTCTACATTTGCTCGACGTTCTGACCTTCGAGGGCCACCCACCAGCGCTGCCCCTTCAAGATCCCGACCTTCGCTTGGCCCACGCCTTCTAGACCTATTTCTTCCATCCCTATCCTTAAGTAGGACACTAAGGGCAAGGGCTCTCCGGTATTGGTGCTATTACCTGCTACCCAATGAATTTGTACTTTACTCCGATCATGAAGCTCTTCGCTACCTTAACTCCCAAAAGAAATTGAATTCTAGGCATGCCAAATGGTTGGAGTTCCTTTAGGAAACACTTTTGTTCTTAAACACACATTGGGTGCCTCCAACACTGCTGCTGATGCACTGAGCCGTTGAGTGACCCTACTCTCGACCATGTCTGTACATGTTATGGGTTTCGACAGACTCAGAGATGACTACTTATCTTGCCCTGATTTTGGAGAACTCTACAAAATCCTCACTGATGGACAAGGATCCTCAATCGATGGGTTTTATCTTTAGGATGGTTATTTGTTTAAGGCAGCGAAGCTCTGTATAATATGGATATCAGTAAGAGATTTTTTGGTGTGGGAAGTACATGCCGGTGGCCTTTTCGGGCACTTCGGACGAGATAAGACCATCGAAGAGGTGGAACATCAATTCTTCTGGCCTAGCCTAAAACGGGACGTTGCTAAAATCATTGGCCAATGTCGAACGTGCTAATTAGCCAAACACCGAAAACAGAACACTGGTCTCTATACGCCTTTACCGGTACCTGATTATCCTTGACATGACATTAGTTTGGACTTTGTGCTTGGACTTTTCCGTACCGTTCGAATACACGATTCCATTCTTGTCGTCGTGGACCGTTTCTCCAAAATGGCCCACTTCATTCCGTGTTCCAAAACCTCGGATGCTTCCAAAGTGGCCAAACTCTTCTTTGATGAGATTGTTAAACTTTATGGCCTTCCCCACACCATCGTGTCCGACCGAGATGTACCTTTCATGAGTTACTTCTGGAAAACTTTATGGCACTCGGTTTGTACGAAACTTAAATTTTTTACTACTTATCATCCACAAACTGACGTCAAACAGAAGTGGTAAACCGAAGTCTGGGTAATCTTTTACGGTGCCTTGTGGGCGAGCATACTCGTAACTAGGATTCAGTTCTTCCTGTCGCACAGTTTGCATACAATAATTCGGTCAATAGGTCCATAGGCATGAGTCCATTTGAGGTCGTGCATGGTTACAAGCTACAAAATCTTTAGATCTTTTACCCATGTCACCCCATGTTAGGATTTTTGAGTCTGCACACGCATTTGCACGACACATTCATGAGTTACATCAGAAAATCCAAAAGCCCATCCATGCCAGTAATGCTTAATATAAACTACAAGCTGATTTCCATAGGCAGAAAAAAATTTCCAACCAGGAGACTATGTTATGATATGGATTCGGCTGGAGTGGTTCTCGCATAGGACCATTAAGAAACTGCAGGCTCGTAGTGCTGGGCCATTTCGGGTATTGCACCGGATGGGCACGAACGTCTATGCTATTGACCTTTCCTCTGATTTTGGTATCAGCTCTACTTTTAATATTGAAGATCTGATTGCTTACAAGGGTCTACCATCCATCCCTGATGACCCTTTCGTTGAGGCCTCTCTTGAGCTCGCAACTTTCTATATCCCTGATTCCATACCATCTCCACTTCCTTTGCCTCTCCGACCAGCATAGAAAGAACTCATTGATGCCATTTTAGATGAGCAAACCATTTTATCCAGTGCTGGGAGCATTCAACGTTTCTTAGTTCGTTGGCGTGGACGCCCAGAGTCCAATTCGACTTGGATTACACGGGAGGAGCTTCAGTGTATTGATCCGGACCTTTTGGAGTACTAGCAGAGCTGCACTGAGCCGCGTTCGTCGAGATCGACTTTTTCCGACCTGGAGAAAGTTGGTGCGGACACCAGTACCGGACCGCCTGTTACGCGGAGCTACGGTCTTCGCAGGAGGAGGGTCTAGCTACTTTTGTTACGGTTGGATTGATTTCGTTGTGGCTGGACTGATTTGATTTTATATTATTTTATTTTATGTTGATTGGGTTTATTTGCATATTGATATTTTAGGGTTTTTATGGGATTATTTTATTTGTAGGGACATTTTTGTTATTTTGTAACCCTATATATGGGGCCATGCACTTGATTAGGGTTAATGATGATGAATGATTAAATTGCCTTCCTTCTGTTTTTCTTCCTCCTTCCTTCCTTCTCTTTTCTTCTCTTCTTCTTCCTCCTCCTTCCTCCTCTTCCTCTTTTCTCCTTCTCTCTCCTTTCCTTTCCCGTAGCCATTCTACATCATTTGGCCTATATGCAAATGATTTTTTTTAATTGAATGTTTCTTCTTTTCTAGGAATATAGTGGTAGAGACCAAGAGATGGATCAGTATATTGCAAGAAAACTCTTCACAGGTTAAAGTGGGTAAACGACATAGTTAACCGTCAAGAAACATGTCTTATATAGATGATATTTACCAGTCAAGCTTCAGATTTTATTGAACCTTAAGTTCATATATATCTTATTATAGTGATGAAGATTTCTTTATTTCTTAGGCTTAAAAATTATAAAAATTGTAATTGTTCTAATTTCTTTGAATTTTAATGCATCGATTATAGGATGTTTCCCTATGGGATTAGAATTAAAGAATAATAATTTAGAAAAGTAAATAGATTTAGAAATTAATTAAAGAATAAGAATTTAGAAAATCCTTATATGTGTCTTTGTTGGTTGAGTGTCTGTACATGTTTGAAACTATTACCTCGACTAGGTAGAAGAATCCCACATCTATTTGCCTTCTTGATGAACATATGTACTTTTCCTTTTTGGTTTCTATAATCTTCTTTTGTCAAATTTTGCAGTCCCTTGAACAATTATCTCAATTTATGGACATTATTAGATGCAATGCATGACATTTTTAATAACTTATTTTGGTGGGGGTATTTGTGATAACCTTACTATAGCATGTGGCTTATCTCTTGTTCCATGTCTTAGAACTGATATTTGTAATTTCATTGCAATAATAGCTAGTTAATTTCTTGTGCAGAACCTAAGAGCTGCTCTAGCCTCAACCTTTTATGGAGACCTTGGTATTGAACAAACTGATATATTTGTCTCAGATGGTGCAAAGTGTGACATCTCTCGTCTTCAGGTTGCATTTTTTTCAATGCTGGCATAGACTTTATATTATGACTTTTCCTTTATGCTCTCAGGACCGTCCGATGTACTGTTTACCATAATCTTATAAAATTGATCAGTGTTTAGTCATGATCAAATAATGTTTAACAACATGCTCGATACGAAGTATATTAGCCGTTTGTTCTTCATTTAGAAAATCACTAACCGTCATAAAAGTCATATGATTTGCCTGCTTTCTATGTATGCAGCTGCTTTTTGGATCCAATGTGATGATGGCAGTGCAAGATCCATCATACCCTGTAAGCTACATTAGGCATTTTCTTCTTTTCCTCTTCTTTTTAATCTTTTTTGGAAAAAAATAGCCTATAAAATTAGTATGAGATTTTTGCTTCTGCTGTATGGTTTTGAATGCTGTCATTTGGGGTAGCATCCTCAGTATTTCTTTGTTTAAAGTTTGTTGATGAAGCCATGAACTGACTTCTTAGTGGATGAACTTCATACCCATGGCAATGTTCAAATTTAGCTGCTCTATAATGCATTTGATTTCATCATAGACCATGCAAGTTAAAAAAATTATCTTTGTCCACAGGCATATGTTGATTCAAGTGTTATTATGGGGCAAACTGGCTTATTCCAGAAGAATATTGAGAAGTTTGGAAACATTGAGTACATGAGATGCACACCTGAGAATGGGTTTTTCCCTGATTTATCAACTGTTTCAAAAACAGATATTATCTTCTTTTGTTCACCAAACAATCCAACTGGTTCTGCGGCATCCAGAGACCAGCTAACGCAGCTAGTGCAGTTTGCAAAGGAAAATGGGTCTATCATAGTTTATGATTCTGCTTATGCCATGTATATTTCAGATGACAGCCCGCGATCTATCTTTGAGATTCCGGGTGCAAAAGAGGTGAACTCAATACCGCTGTAGCACTCTTTGTAATAGTATTCTGAATTGATATTGTAGTAGGTTTTTTTTTCATGCCTCACACAAGTTCCTGCTTGTGTGTTTTATATTGCTTACATATGATCCATCAATTATTTGCTTATATCTCCCATCATATCCTTTTGATTCATGATTTTGTTATAGTTCATCCAACCCTTTACCTGTTGCATCGAGATATAATTTATCAGTTGAGATATAAGAGATTTGTTGTCATCATAAGAAACTTGTGCTCATAAAATTCAAGTTATAGATAACTGTTGCATTTTACAACCAATAAATCATGTTTCTTTCCATTAGAATTCATTGTTATCGGGCTTGTTTTGTTGTATCCATATAAGGTCAACGCACTTGGAACTTCGCCTATGTCTTGTGCATGGTTGGTCCCTAGCCTGAATAAAGGAGGAGGGTTGCTGTAGGTTGATGGCTAGCATACAACTATAGTTACATCCTATGAACATGAATCTTGAGAAAGACCGTTGGGGCTTCCTCTACTAGTGACACACTGTATCGGAGCCTGGGTGTGGGCAAGGGTGAATTAGGGCATTCCCTAGAAGTGATGCACCATATTAGCACTTGGATGTGGTGAGAAGTAGGCAAAGATTTTCATACTTCAATAGATAGGTATAGGCATAGAAGATAGTTCATAAAAGTAGGATATGTTTATAAACTTGTAATATAGGGTTGCTGATAGGGTTGCTGATTGAGAAATTGATGGAACTAATAGATATAATGTTAGGAGGAGAGGTAACATTGCTTTCTTGCAAGAGACTAAGTAGAAGAAAAAGCAAAGGAAGTATATGGGGAAAGATGGTAAGGAAAAATGATGAGAGTTTGAAAGACTGAAGAGCAATGAAGTCACTCATAAAAGGTGTTGATACAAAAAGATAGAATAAGAAATGAAGTCATTCATAAAAAGGTGGAGATAGCATCAAGTTGAGTGAAGGATGACTTAGATGGTTTGGACATAAATAACATAGGCTGAGAGAGGCACTAGCATGGAGTGATTTGATGCATGTAGAAGAAAAGAGGGGTAGAGGTAGACCGAAAATTATATGTGAAGTAGTAAGAAAGGACTTAATATCTTAATATTGTTCAAAAAGTATGGCTTTAAAATGAGCATAATAGAGGAAAAAAGATTAGTCTAGCCGACCCCAACTGGTTTAGGATTGAGATTTGGTTGTCACTCAGAACTTGGTACCGTATGCTACTTGATAGCAACGGACTTGCATCTGCATTCCCTCTCCTATTAGGATAACATATAAAACATGTTTAATCTTGCTTATAACTGAGCCTTGGTTAATTGACTCACTTGTTCACACAAGTGATATTTAGCAGCCATGTCATGGCTGGAAAGCCAATTGTCTTCTCAGAAGCTTTTAACGTAGAGTCCCTTACAAGGGCAAAAGCGGACATCCTCAAATCATATTAAATTATGATTATTTTAGTGGGCTGACATTTGCCTGGAGATGTTTGGATGATTGCAGTTTTGCAATATTAATGAAGTGAAATGTTGAGCCACGTATGATTAGTAGAGAGTTTCCAAGTTGGATTCTGCTGATAGGGAATGATTTTAGTTAGTTCAGCAACTTCAGTTCAAGTCAGTCTGGTTGAGGGCAAGTAGATAGGAACTGCTTGTTAAGTGCTAATTATGATGGTTCTTACATAGTTAATTTTATATTCATCTGAATTTGTCTTAGTTAATATTTTGTCTGGATTTGTCTCTGAGTGTCTAACTTCAAAATACTAATGAAGAGTTACTATTGCTATAACAGTAAAGCAGAACATCAAGGGGAGATGATGTTACTTGCAATTGTAGATTGCCATAAAATGTTTGTCTCCAATAAAGTCGGCGGAACTGGCCCAAACTGCTCGGTTCGGGGCGTCCCAAGCTGTACCGGCCGCAGACTGAGACAGTTCCAGCGACGAAAACGAGACCCGCATCGGAAGGGGAGAAGACGAAGGAAAAAGAGAAAGAGAAAGAGAGAGCAGGGGAGGGAGGAGAGAGGAAGAGAGAGGAAGGTCGAGGCTGGCCTCCACGGCTAGCTGGTAGAATCCAGGGAGGCGCTGCGTGGAGGAGGGAGCCGCAGAAGCTCGCTCCGGTCCCCTATTTCGTTTGAAACAAGGGATGGAGGAGCCCCTTTTATTTTTAAGGTTTTTAAGTAGGGGTGGCAAAATATGACCCGACCCGCCAATCCGACCCGTGTTCGACCCGCCATAAACAGGTTTGGGTTTGGCCTAAACAAGTTCGGGTCGTAAACAGGTCGACCCGTTTAATCTGTTTATTAATTGAGTCGAATACGGATTTTAGATGTCTGACCCGTTTAAATCGTTTAACCCGTTTAATTGTTGGGCAGGTTAAACAGGTCTAAACAGGTTAAACGGGTTAAACAGGTTAAACGGGTTAAACAGGTTAAACTGGTCTAAACAGGTTAAACGGGTCTAAACATGTCTAAATAGTTCGGGTTGGGCAGGTTAAACAGGTTGGGTTGGACAGATTAAACAGGTCTAAACAGGTTAAATGGGTCAGGTTGGGCAAACAGGTTAAACAGGTTGGGTCGGGTTGGATAAACATGTTACCTGTTTATTAAACAGGTTAAACGGGTCGGGTCGGGTTACCTGTTTAATAAACAGGTCAGGTTTAGGTTTGTAATTCCTGACCCGTTTAATAAACAGGTCAGGTTCAGATTTATAGTTTTCTGACCCGACCTGTATTTGACCCGACCTGTTTATGCCTGACCCGATCCGATTGCCACCCCTATTTTTAAGTGAAAGTCGGCAAACCAATTGCCGACTTCACTTATTTTTTTAAATTAAAAAATTAAGTAAAGTCGGAAATTGGTTTGCCGACTTTTACTTAAAAATCTTAAAAATTAAAGAGCCCCCTTCGGCCCTTGTTTCGAATGAAATAGGGGACCGGAGGGAGCCCTTCTCCGTGGCTTCCTAGCGACTCTCCGTCTACCGCCTTCTTCGTATGGCGGCTCTCCGACCTCCGTCTCCTCCGCGCGGCGGCTCTCCTACCCTCCGTGGGCCTCCCTTGGCCTCCTCCTTCTCTCTTTTTTTTCTTCTCTCGTTCTCCCTCTCCCCCGCTTCTTCTACTATGTCAGTACGGGCCCAGCACGGCACAACGCGGGTCCGGCACGACATAGCGCGGATCCGTACCGACTCGTCCTATCGGACAACCGGTACGGGATCCGGTACCGGTTCCGTCGACCCTGATCTCCAAACCATATTCACAAGTTCTCATAAATCTATTTAGCTTATCAAGATTGGTTAAAGGATGCCACCACCTCACTGTGAACCCAATTATAAGGCTCACAAGTTTTCATTATTTTATTGACATTTAAGTGTCATGAACTGTGATGGAATTTGATCTCTTTTGCAGGTTGCGATTGAAACATCATCTTTTTCTAAATATGCTGGGTTTACTGGTGTTCGTCTTGGTTGGACTGTGGTCCCCAAGGAGTTACTTTTCTCTGATGGATTTCCTGTTGCCAAGGATTTCAATCGTATAGTTTGCACTTGCTTTAATGGTGCATCCAACATTTCTCAAGCTGGGGGTCTAGCTTGTCTTTCTTCTGAAGGTTTAAAGGTGAGTTTGAAGACATCACAATGCCAATCATTCATTAACATTGCTTTGCTTAGATTTCATGTGTGTGCAGGCCATGAAGGATGTGATCAGATTCTATAAAGAAAATTCTGAAATAATTGTCGATACATTTACTTCACTTGGTTTCCATGTATATGGTGGGAAGAATGCTCCCTATGTTTGGGTGCACTTTCCAGGTCGAAGCTCATGGGATGTGTTTGCTGAGATTCTTGAGAAGACACACCTGGTTACAACTCCTGGCAGCGGGTTTGGACCTGGGGGCGAGGGCTTCATCAGGGTCAGTGCCTTCGGTCATAGAGGAAATGTTCTGGAAGCTTGCACAAGACTGAAACAGCTGTACAAGTGAGCAAGAGTAGCCTTCCAAGGCCCCATGCAGCTGTTGCCGTTCTACAGGATTTCTGCAATTTCCTGGTATCTTCATTGACAATTTTGTCTTCTGTTTTATGGCTATGAAGTGTTTGGGCTATGGATTAGAAGAAAGCAATCCTCTGTTATAAAATGAGTAATGCAGCACAAGTGAGATGAACTCAAGAGAGCTCGATCTCCTTAAAAAATAAGAGTTGCTAGTAAGAGGATCACCATCCTCTTAAAACTCATGAACAATCTAGCTCTCTTGAGTTCACACCTTGTGAACCTCAAGAGATAAACTATTTTATGAGGATGTATAAAGAAATGCTCTCAATGTACAAATAGCAGTCCTTTATTGGACTTGAGAATCCTATTTCTATTCAATTTAAAACAAAACTTCATTTTGCTGAACTAACAAGAAATAACTTTTCTACTCAAAGTATTCCATTTACTCATCTAGGAAAGTACCTGTTCATTTAGGAATGCACTTCTCTCGTAACTAAAATAGATTTAAAATAAACAAGTAAACCAGAAGTCTTGAAGAGGTTCAACACCTAAACTATTGGGTGGCAATCTGTTAATTCCTGCAAGTATCTAGTTGTCATAATTTATGGCAACTCCAATTAATAGGCATTTCTTTTTTCTCCCCCTCTTTTATTGAGCCTTTTTGATGTGGTCTGTCTTGCTGCTGCTTGAATTTGGTTATAATTTGTCTTACATCAGTCCCCTTGAACAAAACTTGTAATTGAGTTTGTTTTAGCTTGGCAGCCTCTATGATGACATAAGATTTAATTTATACTTCAAAACTTGTCCATAGTTGAGACCTTTTGACTATTTTAGAAAATTATTCACGATTAAGAAAAACTGATCTTCCATTTTGAAAAGTTTTGGTTTGATGTTTGCCATGTAAGCTGAGATGATTTTCTTCCTGTTTTTATGAAAGACATAAATATTTCCTTCTGATCAGAGTTTTTATCAGACTATCTTGTTCTAGCGAGGAATATATAACATGCATCCATATTTACTACATTGCAAACCATTTCATTTTCATACATTTTTCCAATAGAAAATATAATGTTTCCTTCACGTGCTTTGGGTGTGATAATGTCCTTGTTGCTACAAAACATAACTCCATTAGTTTATGTTTCCTACTATTGATCTTTCTCATCAAGCAGGTATTAGTACTGTTGTGGTTCAAATTCGGCCCGAGGGTGACCACGCCGGAGGAGTCAGGGGAGCTGCCGGACAAGACGGAGAAGAGTATCACTTCCTACGCGCCGGCGGACCTGCACAAAGCCTCACTGGTGGGGTTCCGGTGAGGGCCCTCCGATGATGAAGTTAGGATAGATTTTAGGTGGTCTAACTAAAAAGTCCTTAAGCGTTATCTGATGGGGCTATTTATAGTCCCTGTGGAGATGCCCATGTGGCGTGCAGCCAGGGTTTGCTTGAGGCATATGGTGTAGGCTGTCTTTGTGAACGGTATGGCGTCGATAGAGGTGGCAGGGTATGGTTCCTGGTTGACATGTTGTGGAGTGGCCAGCAAGCAAAGCATGGCGCAGTGAGGTTGTAATGTATGGCCACGTATGTGAACATAGGGGCGCGCATAGGTGCGCACGTGGATGTGGCCGTGGGCGAGGTCGGACTCGCTTGGGGGGCCGCGACATATATTTGGTGAGGTCGGCTCGACGGACACTGAGGTCGGTCTAACTTCCTCGGCTCTGAAGTCAGCTCGGTAGGGGGCCCTAAGCTTGGGCCGGGGCGTCGTTACGGATACCTGCGGTCGACGAGGTCTCTTCGGCTCTCGGTCGATCCTGCAGGGCGCTCCGAGCTTGGCTCGAGGGGCATCATTATAGATACCTGTGGTCGACGGGGCCTCTTTGGCTCTTGGTCGATCCTGCAGGGCGCTTCGAGCGGAGAGGTCCGGCCGAGGTCTGCTCGGTCTTTTGTAGGGTTTGGGGTCCGACTGGTGTTCAGCAGGACTGAGATCTGGCATGCTCGGTGCTGATGTCTATTTGGCTGAAATTGGATGGTCCCATGTTGTGAGCAGAACTATTTTGCCCTCCATCATTTGCCCCCCGACTTCTGAGGTCGAGTCGTTCTTCGGCTCGGATGAAGGAAGTAGCTGGACAATTGGTCGTCCGGTCATAACCAAGTGCTTATGAGGACGTGCGCACTGCGCTGGGTACACTTTGCATAATTGAGGGCTGGTTATTTCAGGCTGAGTCCTGCAAGCCGAGCTTAAGTGGATCCGGTTGCCACGTCAATTGAAGCGGAAGCGGCCGCAGGAGTTCTTTGAAGTGTTGCGTGTCTGCTCCTTCTCAAGGCGTCGCTGGGTGGAACGCGAGGAGTCAGTCATTAATGTCCTATTCTCCGAAGCGGCTCTCATGACCGTTTCAGTCTTTAATGCTATGATCCAGGAAGATCCGTCGAGGAAGTTTCTAGATCTACCATGTGGCGAGATCTGGCTGCTTGGCCACTTGGTTAATCCGATCTGAACCGTCGAGGTAGGTTATATAAGATCTCGGGTGGGGGGGGATCTTAGAGCCCTCACTCGATTTCTTTTACTTCTATTTTCTTCCTTGGCCGCCATCTTCGTTGTGAGAAGTTGCAGGGATGATCTTCAGTAATAAGACCCTGATGGCTCGACACAACGAGGTGGTTGTATCGGATGGAGCTCGGTCTGAGGAGAGGTCGCAGAACCTCATCACCGGCGTGACCAAGAGCTTCCGCTACAAGATGCGCTTTGTCTTGGTCCGCCGACGCCAGGGTGGATGATGCCTGGAGGGAACGAGCTCGTCGAGGCGCGCGAGCTCGTCGCCGAGGTGACGGTCTGGGATGCTGCAGAGGCCGCCACTATGGTCAGATCAGAAGCTACTCAAGCTGACAGTTCTTTTCTACTTGTTTTCTTTTCCTCCACCAAGATCGGTAGCCATATTGAACACTTGGGGCATTCTTTAGATTGATTCCTGGACTGATTGTAACGGTAACAGTCAACTGGCTGTAGGGCTGGAAGTGGGCCGGGCCAAACCCCTACCCAAGCCCGGCCCGAAATTTTTTTCCGGGCTTTGGGCCGGGCCGGGGCCCGAACAATTTTAAAGGAACGAGGCCCGAGCCCGGCCCGAGCCCGTTTGGGCCAGCCCGTATGGGCCAGCCCGATCCCGAGCCCGGCCCAGTTTACAGAATTATATATTAATACATGTGTTTTTGCCGGCATGCATAAGAATTAAGAGTCGTAAATCGTGGTTGACCAGAAGGATGTCTCGCGGGAGTTGTTTTAAGACCAGAATCAGCAACAGAGTGGGTGCTGATCAAGTGAATGACCATACATGGATCTCCCTCCAGCCAATTATCTCAGCAATCTAATTTATATAGTACAGAAAAAATAGGAATTTCCAACCAAGAACAATTTTAGGCCCCGATCCAATGGCTCCAAGTGGTTGATGAGATCAAGAAGCCATGACCCGGACCGGGAGCAACGTTTAATTTTTAAACCAACCCCTGATGAGTCGCTTTTTCCAACAGATTTGGAACCCGTGGCCCGTGAACATTCTTCAAACAACTGGTGACATTCCTCGGGGCTTCAATATTTAGTCCCACATCGCCTGCCTACAAAATAATATGTTGGTTTAAGAGACGGAAGTCTCGCGCGCCTAGTAGTCGAGCTTCGTCGTGGGAGCTTGTAACCCGAGCGAATGTAAGCGGGGGCATTAAAGTGGTTTGGTTGGGACGCTTGGTCACGCTCGCGAGTCTGGGTTCACACGGTGTGAATTGGTGGCCCGCCCTTTCCAAGTTGGGTAGCGTGATGCGCGCCTTGAGCGAAGGTGAAGGTTTGGGTCGCGCGTCCCCTGAAGCGGAGGGAACCGCGTTAGGCTGGTTTCACAGAGCAATTCCCGTAAGCCCTAACCGGTTACCCAAGCTTAAGTCTTTATTCTTTTAACTTACGGTAAGTGCAATTCGGGCCGTAATTTTGGGCTTGGTTCGGGCTGGCATTGGGCTCGGGCTTGGTTCGGGCCCGGGCCGGGCCAATGGAAAACCCGAGCCCGGCCTGAAATAAAATTGGGCTTAAGTTTGCAGCCCGAGCCCGGCCCGACATTCATTGGGTCTAGCCCATAGCCCGGCCCGCAGGTGGCCCGACCCGATGGGCTTCGGGCCGGCCCGAGCCCACTTCCAGCCCTAACTGGCTGTGAGCGTGCATATGGATTTTGAGAAGTTTCTTTATAGTTTGTTGCTCCTCTCTGTTGTCTTGTTGGCCTGTTGCCTGCAGGGCCGGCCCGAGCCTTAGGCGACTGAGGCGGTCGCCTAAGGCCCCGGGCCAATGGAAGGCCCCGGGAGGCTGACCAAAAGGAAGCAAAGGCCCCATATAAACGGGATCAGGAGCTGGCTACGAATCTTCCCCCCTCCATCGGTGGAGAGTTTCCTGGCCTGCAGAGGGGCAATTTGGAAGTTGGGGACAGTAGTTTTGTTTTGGGGTTGGGGGGGGGGGAGAGAGAGAGAGAGAGGAGGGATTTGGTTGGCTTGATAGACGCCTGAAGCCACTCTTACCTTTCATCCCTTCTCTTTTTTGGTTTTGGTCTTGGTTTTCCTTCCCTCACATTACTCCTGATCCAGCTGGGCCATCCGGAAGAAAGATAGGGGGATTGGAGATGGACGTCTTGGAGGGTGGAGATTCTTTTAGTTTTCTCCTCTCGGTTTCTTCTCCCCTCTTGGGTGGTAGAGAGAGAAAAGGAGGGAGGGGGTTGAATGGCTGCTGTGCCGTGATGTTGCAGTTGCTGCTTGGGTACTCACTTGAAGGGGAGATGGTGGGATGGGACTTTTATTAATTTGATGGAGTGAATTTCCCGTAATGACCCTACTTTCTTATATTGAGAGGTTTTTTATGGACAAATTTTTTTCTTTACCTTGACCATGAAGTGCCATGGGATGACTTTTTCCTATCCGGCGCTTGCTTGACATGGTAAACAGTATTGCCAAGTATTATCTCAGTTATTTAATCAGTTTCATGACCCTTCATTTAGAATAATTACTTTTATATGTTTCCATTCAAGAATTATATTAAATTGAAAAGGCTTCTTGTCTATCTTTGTTAGATTCGTGGTTGAAATAGTGTACTTGATAGCTATCTATTTTCATATATTTTTTTAAGTATTTTATATTTATTAAAAAAATTATTATTAAAAAAAATTATTATTTAAAAAAAAGCTTCATTTATTGAATTCGCCTTAGGCCCCAGAATGTATTGAGCCGCCCCTGGTTGCCTGTATCCCGCACTCTGGGTGATAGGGGTTGGTCTCTAATAGCAACCTTCTCTTGAATTTGTGGCACTTCATGTGAAGATTCTATTACAATAACTTTGCTTGCTGAGGAGCTTTAATGTCACTCTAACTGTGCTTCTACTTTGTTTGCTGCTCCGACAATGTTATCCATCCCAATAGGTTGAATAGAGATTCTATCATGGATCACAGATATTAACTTGCCTTGCAATCTAGCAGCTTGCATGACTGCTCAATCTTAAATAGATTATTACATGGAAGTCAAATAGAAAACTTGTTCTGCATAAGCTTTTACACCTCGCTTGCAATTTTGATATTATTGAAATAGTGTTTGATGATAGTCAGCAGGTAAAATTTGCACCTTAAATTCTTCATCCATTGCCATGCCCCACATTGCTGAGTCCGTTCTAATTGTAGCTATTCCTACCATGCAGAAGTTGTCACTTGGCTTGTAGGCAACAAGTTTCAGCTGCTTCTTTTTGGGAATCACCATTAATCAAAGAACATTTCAACTTCCGCAGGCCAGTCGAGAAAGTCTTTATGATCGTTGAAATCCCTGAAATCTACCTTCATGCAAGCCCTGAAATCTACCTTCATGGGATCGTCATGATCTTGATGTCGCTTGTGTGTAGCATCTTTTTGAAGGATAATTTGATCCACTTCACTCTTACCATCCTATCGCAAGGCACCATAGTTGGCTGTGTGTTGCATGTTCTCAAGGTTGATTTAGTCTGCCTACCATCTTGGACTGATTTTTGAAGTGCTTCAATTGATGCTTGGAACATGTCTTGTGTCAAGTACCGATTAGCCTGAATATCACCCACATTGCCTGTCAAACCATTGCTGCTGTTGTTTGTTGGAAATTATCAAGCCAAGGAAAAATACTGCTCTAATTCCACCTAATGCAATACAAGCCAGATAAACTCAAGAATGAGCACCATCCACTGAAAAAAAAAAAAAAAAGTTGATAGCAAGAGGATCGCTGGCCTTTTCAGAATTTGATTGGATGATTGGACTAAAATTTTATAGAATTTATAGATTGGAACAGTACAACCATCAAAATTATAAAATTACAAGCTGGGCTAGATTTAGATTTATAAATATCCATAGATGGTTTTGGAGTGAGTCGGTCAAGGAAGCAGATTTTTTTTATAACTAAAAAAAAATATAAGCAGTGTACCTAAAGAAATAAAAAATTTTCTGTGGATGTACAAAAAGGTGCTCCTATGATTCGAGGAGCATGCTTCTATTCAATTTAAAAGAAAGAAAATTTTCTTGTCAAATTATTTTACCAATTCATATGGGAAAGTTACCATTCATCCTATATAGGTAGTTTTAAAATAAACCAGTAAACCAGAAGTCTTGAGCAAGTATGCTGTTGGGTGGCAATACCATCAATTTCTGCACGTATCTGGGTGCCATAATTTTTTTAAGCAACTCCAGTTAATATTTTTTTTATTTTTTTTTAAAGTTTTTTGGTCTGGTCCTTGTTGATTTTGCTGCTGCTTGAACTTGGGTACAATTTGTCCTACATCAATGGGC
Organism: Phoenix dactylifera; assembly: GCF_051530095.1. Classification (NCBI taxonomy): domain Eukaryota; kingdom Viridiplantae; phylum Streptophyta; class Magnoliopsida; order Arecales; family Arecaceae; genus Phoenix; species Phoenix dactylifera. The sequence continues at coordinate 10,666,532 of NC_143204.1, read as the reverse complement.
CTTTTTTTTTTCTCCAGTATGTAGTCTATTTTGTTAGGTCTCCACATTTCTTTAGGAGCCAAAGTTCTCGTAGCAAAGTTGATCAAAATTCAAACGACTTGGGCAAAATTTTGCAAGACTGTGAAGTGTCTGCAAATAAATCTATGCATACTGTTAACTGAGTTGCTACGTTGATTCCTGGATTTGAAGCTTCCAGGGGCATCTCTTGCACTAGTTTGCTGCAAATAATTCTCAGATCCTTGACAGGGTGCTCCACTCTAATTTTTGGCTTTTCACTGCTAAAAGAGAAAGCCTGCTCGTATACCCAACTATTGATGTAGCATTTTGATTTTTTTCTTTTTTCTAGAAATGTGAAACAATGTAGAATGGTGGCTTTTTAGAGATGTAGCATTGCCATTGATTTTGGATACCCTATTATTTCTCCCAAGTATGGAAAAAGGTAAGTGTATCATAAATTTTATATGGCATTTTATGTTGGTTCTTGTACTAATGATATGTGCAAGGCCAGTTTTGAGAGGCTTGATGGAAAAGTATTGCATTAGTGGTGAATAAGTGGAATTCTTAATCATGCTATCCTAGTGTCTGGCTGGTCTGGTGGCATGCTTCTTGTGATAAGGTCTGTTAGGAGTGGGAATTAATGGCGAGACTGCATTGTATTATTATTTCCAATAACCATTATATATAGAGTGTACAAAAAATTATGGATTTACAACCGTAGGGGCATTCTGTTCTAACCTAGAGGTTTTGTGTTCTTATCCAGTTTCAATACTTGAAATGTAGAAGTTTCGTATACCAAAATGATGAACGGCCGGATGATGGTCAAGGTCTAAGATCTGCAGTTTTCTCCAATGATTATTTGTGCAGCTAAAAGGCTAATATTGCAACATAGGAACAGCTTGGTGTGTAGCCATGTTTAGCCTGTGCCCTTCTACTTGTTGGCAACCCCGTGATTGCTCTGCAAGTGACCCTAGTGAAATTAACTATCAAACATACTCAGCTTAGTGATTCTTTTTCAGAAAAAGAAAAAAAAATTGAAAGGTAAAATGAAAATATAAGTGTGGATCATTTATTCAGTTTGTGGATGTTGGAATCCAATGAGAAATTGAAACTGGATCTGGAAACAAATATCAGAAGTTTTATATAAGAATATATAAATAGATTATTTATAGGATACCGTGTGGATTGAACTTACGACTCTCCTTTTTGTGATATAAATCCAAAACAAAAATATATCTACAATATTTTTGCATAAATATAATGGTAGGCTTCTTCATTCTACTACGTCCTGCTCATGTTGAGGATGTCTTGCTGAACAGTGTAATGCAGAATTCCCTGGCTCTCCCAAGTAAATCTGATTTCTCGGTAACTTTTACGTTGGACACTTTCTCACTTTGATAAAGACTAAACCTTTTGGTTTCTTTCTATTATTTAATGCACTAACAAAAAAAATATCTCCTTCAAGTTTAACATTTCTTATCCCAAATCCAGTCCAAAATTATAGAACAATGCAACAAAAGAGAGCCTCCATATGCTCTACTTTATCTCAGGATGCCCTCCTGATTCAAAAAGCAAAAAAAAAAAAAAAAAAAATCTGAAAAATGAAAACAAAACATCCACTTGTTGAAGGGGCAGAGGTGTATCTTTCGTGAGAAAGAAGGATATGCCCTTCTTCTTGCAAAACCATCAAATCATCCATTAATCACTTTGAGATCTTTATAGGTGCATGAGTATACACTTTGGAACACTTTGGGATCTATGCGATGGGTGATCTAACAAGAGAAATTATATCTTGCACCATGTAGCCATGTGCCCCACTGATCATCGAGCTATATTTCTATCATCATGCACTCGTCTCTATGCCATGTTGGTGGGCATAGTGTAGGGTGGATGCACATAGCCATGTTGGTGCGTATAGTGTAGGATATAATTTCTCAATCCAACAGTGGATGTGCATGGCTTTTTTGATGCGCATGGTGTGAACGGGAGTTGGGGAGGGGCGAACGGTTGTGGTGTCGGATAAGCGTGAAAAGGAGAAGGGGGGAATGAAAGAGAAGGCGAAGGGGATGAGGGTGAAAGGGTAAGAAGGGTGGCGGTTCCAATGAAACAGTAGGAAATAAATGGGTTCGGGACTGAACCCTTTAAGGGATGAAAAGGAGGGGGTCACAGAGAGGGGGTGGGTGTCGGGCAGTGGACCAAGAAAAGTAGGGCAGTGAACGAGGTGGAGGAAGTGGAGGTGGAGCCCGAGGGCGGTGAGGCGGAGCAGCGATGATGGGAAGCTTGGCTTGGCAGGGATGGCGGCTTGCGGCGGTGCGGCCGGAGGAGGTGGCGGTCGGAGGAGGGGCTCGGAGGAGGCCGTGCTCGGAGGAGGCGCTCGGAAGAGGCACTCAGAGCCGGAGGAGGACCTCGGCGGAGGAGGCGCTTGGGGGGGAGGGGAGGGGAGGCGGCGGCACTCGGAGGAGGAAAAGGGAAGATGGGGATCGGGCGGCAGCCGAGATGGAGATCCGGTTGGCGACGCAGGGATGGCACCACTGCGACCACGGTGACCGCGGGACGATGATGTAAGCTAGGCGGGGCCGGTGACGATCTTAGGGCGGTGGCTTGGCCGGTGAAGCTCCGGCGGCGACGAGGCACCGAGGCGGAAGCAGGGAGACCTTGGCGGTGCGGCGACGATGATGGTGCCAAGGCAGTCGGACGATCGGGGAAGAAGATGAGAAGGTAGAGTTTTTTTTTTTTTGGCACGCACGTGCGGTCACGTGCGAGGTAGCACATTCGGGTTGAGCATGTGCAAATCATGTGCGGGCTTTTTTTCTTTTCTTTTTTTTTCAACGGCATGTGTGGTTACGTGCAAACCTTTTTTTTTAGCTAGCATGTGCGGTCACGTGCGGTTTTTTTTTTCAATAGGCATGTGCGGTCACGTGCGATTCTTTTTTTTTTTTTGCATCTGGGCTACCGAGTTGTGGGTTAACGAGTTTGGCACTTACCTGTTAATTTGTTCTTCTTCAACCTCCCGATGGGTTCGGGAGGACGCTCCGAGCGTCGCGTTGGTGGCTGCGAGGCATGATGTTGAAGACCCCCGCAAGCCACGCCGCAAGAGGAGCAACAACCGCACACCAACCGAGGGCCAAAGTAGCCATGCCAACCAAGGAGGGCCATCGGACCATAAGGAGGCCAACAGAGGGTTAAGCCGAGGCCAACTACTTTGCTTGGAAAGCCTTAGTCAAGCCCCTTCATTTGTTCGAGCACGCCTAACCTCGGCCGAGCCAAACGTGCGCCCATGCATACCCAAGCCTCGGCAAGCATGCCCAACCTTGGCCGAACCCACCGCGCACGCAGCTCCGCCGAAGCCATGCCGCAGCCAAATCCTGCCGCGGCCAACCTCACGTGCTACAGTGCGGCGAGATTCTTGGAAAAGAACCTCGCCAGCTACAGGGCCCGCGCACAGCCAGCCCGCCAGCAGCCTGCTACAGTGCGGCGAGGTTCGGCAGGACGAACCTCGCCTGCTACAGTGCCCGCGCGCCCAGTGTCCGCGCGCCCAGGCCCGCGCCCAGCCACGCGCACGCCCGCCTGCCAGTGCCCGCGCACGCCCGCCAACCTGGCGCGCGCCCAGTCCCAGTCCCACCCGGACTGGGACACGTCCAGCCGGGACGCGCGACCCAGCCAATCGGGACACGTGTCCCATGCGCCCAGCCTGCGTGCCTAGTCCCAGTCCCTCCCGAACTGGGACTCTTCCAGCCCCAACCGGGACACGCGTCCCGTGCGCCCAGTCTGCGGGATCCAGCCATCCATCCGCCTCCATTCAATAGCCAAGGATCAATGACTAACCAGCTGCGGGAGGACCTCTTCTTGGGTGATTTTGAGCCATATATCTCATGCCAATCAACGGTGGAAAAGGCCTTGCATCCATGAGAAGATAATATGCCATGTTTTGTCTAGGACTTAGCCTATAAATAAGGTTGAGAGGGGCCATTGTAGGGCATCCAATGATCAATGAGTGGAGTCTTGTTTCTCTTGTGAGAGAGTCGGCCGTAAGGCTTGGGCTATTGGGGGGTTTGGCCTTCAATAGATTTCGGTCCTTAGATCTTGTGTTCTAGGACTTGGGCTAGTGGTAGATCCATCAATTTTCACTAGATTGGGCTAGGAAGAGATCTCTCAATCTCTTGCTAGATTTTTTTTGCTTTATTTGTTCTTGTCTTTTGCTTTCGATTTAGAGGAATATAAATCAAGTTTGCTTTCATTGTTGATCTTCTTCTTGCATTATTCCAGCGGGCGTTACCTACAATCGGTCCATCATCATTGTTTTTGAAGGCGTACGCGAGGAGCGCAAGGAAAGGGGCTTGGTGAGGGGCTTTAGACCGTGAGCCTCCATCAAATTGGTGCTTTCATTGAGAGATATATTCTTCAAGGACGTAACGTTCTCATCTGCAGAAAATTCCAGATCTGATTTTTGGTGTTTGGAGGAATAGATTTGTGGAGCATATTAGGATCTGTAGTTTTTTTAAAAATTCTGCAACCACATATCCTTGATCTGGAATTCTGCAATACATATATCTTGATCTTTGAAGAACCTGCAGAAATTTTCAGATCTGAATTGGAGTGTTGGGAGATTGGATTTGGGGGTTAAATATATTTTATCCATTGCTGTTTTAACTTTCTGAAACCCATATTGGTTGATCCAAGAGTGATTAAAAATTCTGCAGCCCACATACCTTAATCTGAAGTTCATAAAAAATTCTGCATCTTATATTGGGCTTCAACTTGCATTCGATTAGGAGATTTAATTTTCTGTTTTTCATCATTGTAAAACCTCTGTCGGAGGCTGATTGAGTGGTGTACACGTCAGGTGGGGCCTGGTTTGAGAAGGTTCTGTGTTGCAGAAAAATTCTGCAACAAGGTGTTTGTTTGGGCTGTTAAGATCAGGGTTTTCTGAAGCTTTGATTTTGATTTTTTGTGGAGAGTTTCAGAGCTTATTAGTCACTGTAATAGGCATCTTTACGTATTGATTTGGTTTTGTTTTGAGGGAGATATTGGCTGCTGGAGTCAGTAGACTGCTGCAGAAATTTTCTGCAGTCCAGAAATTTTTTGTGCAGCAAGACTTTGGGGCTTGATTGGGTCTGGTTTTTGGGAGTTAGAAGGGGCTGTTGTTCAGGGTTTTAGAGTCCTAAAACAGAGGGTTAAAAGGAGATGGAGTCCCCCCAAAATAACAACTAAGATAGGAGGTTAGAAGCCCTTGAGGTTAGTTCGGCCAACCTTAACCGGGCATTGGAAACTTTATCCAATACTATGGCTGCAAATATGGTTGAAATAAGGAGAGAAAACAATGCCAACATGGAGAGGTTGGAAAGGAGGATGCTAGATAGGGAACATAAGAGGGTACAAGAAGAAGTGCCTAGGTCGCATGCCGCATGGCAGGGCCGGGCAAGGTATGAGAGCGATGCCATTAGTGTTCAGGGTAAACATCATGCAGATCATGGCATTAGGCACCATGGGCGAATGGGAGGAAGGATAGAAGCCGAGGGCATAGTGTTTGAGAGGTGGCTTGATGATGAGCGGGTTAGTAATGGCCATAACAATCATGATGAGGTCGATAGTGAACCCGAAGAACGACCCTTCCATGCTCAAAGGCCTCATGGCCAAAGAGAACCCATGGCAAGGAGAGGAAGAAACATGCGGGGTAATTACTTTAGAGATGATGACTATAGGGGTCCATGGCCTAGAGAAGAAGGGCTTAGAAAACCCAAAATTGACTTCCCAAAGTTTGGTGGAGGAGACCCGTATGAGTGGCTTTACAAGGCGAATCAGTACTTTGACGTTTATGACATCCCACGGGCTGTCGGGTGACCCTAGCTAGTTTCCACTTAGAGGGTAGGGCTAGCCGATGGTGGAGGTGGATCCGGACCTTGTATGAGAAAGAAGGGAGAAGGTTGGGGCAGACTGCCTTTATGGACGAATTCATGAAACAATGGGGACCATCCCCCATTGTCAATCACCATGGTCAACTTGCAAAACTTAAACAGGAGGGCAAAGTCCAGACCTACATCGATGAGTTTCGGCAATTACAAATTATGGTCAGCGGATGGTCCGACGAAGCCTTGCTTGGTACCTTTATCGACGGCCTCAAACTATGGCTAGCCAAGGAGATCAAACTCAAACAACCAACATGGCTACAAGAGGCGATGCGCATGGCGGAGATCCTAGACCAAAGCTACAATTCGGAACGACGTTTAACCAAGAATGGTGCCATCAGCAAGTTCACTAAAACACAACCATCCAAGGTAAATTTCAGATCCAAAGAGACAACTTCAACAGGTTCCAAAAATCAGCAAAGGGAGGTAAAGAAGTTGTCACGTGATGAGCTGCAAGATTACATAAAAAAGGGGCTATGTTTCAAGTGTGGTGAAAAGTAGAGCCGGGAACATCGTTGCAAGACCGACCAAGTCTACGTCCTTGATGCAAGCAGCGACGAAGAGCCCGCTGCATATAAAAATTCAGATAGCAGCAGCGAGGAGGAAGATCACCCTGAAGAGATCAAACCGTCCGTAAAAAATCAGCATGCTGAATTGTCACTCAATGCACTTTGCGGCGCACCAAAACCATCTACAATAAGGCTCATGGCTTGGATCGGCAAGCATGAGGTCTCCTTGTTAGTGGACAGCGGCTCTTCTCATAATTTCATCAACTCAGCAATCGTACGAAAAGTTGGACTCAAAGGTACATCGGTTTCACCGTTTGAAGTCAAAATTGCTAGTGGTGAAAAATTACTATGTGCTGAAATTGTTAATAATGTAAAGATGAATGTACAAGGGGTGAGAGTTAAAGCCGACCGACATGTACTTCAATTAGTCGGCCTAGATATTTTATTGGGAAATGCATGGTTACATAGTCTAGGTCGGGTGGTGACTGACTTCGACGCAATGACCATGGAGTTTAAACTCGGTGGCAGAAAGAGAACATGGACGGCCTTGAGTAGCAAAGAAGTACGGCCTTGCGAGGCCAACATGATAGAAAAACTTTGCAAAGGAGGGGCTAGCTGCTTTGCCGTTGTTATGGCTAGCCCGAACCAAGAAGGTCCTCTCCAAGATGATGCAGAAATCTAGCAGCAGCAAGTACTTGAGGGGCTGCCACCTCCAATCCGAAGGGTGTTAGAGGCTCATCAAAGTGTCCTCCAGAAGCCTACTTCCCTCCCGCCACAACGAGGCTTTGATCATCCAATTCGGATGAAAGATGAGACTGCTGCGATCAATGTTCCACCATACAGGTACGCGCACTTTTAAAAGGGAGAAATTGAGCGCCAAGTTGATGAAATGCTTAGCTAGGGGCTGATCCGACATAGCTCGAGTCTCTTCTCCTCACCCGTTCTATTGGTGAGAAAGAAGGATGGCTCATGGAGATTCTGCACCGACTATTGAGCCTTTAACGAAGCAACCATCAAAGATCGTTTTTCGATCCCTACGGTGGACGAGATGCTCGATGAATTGTATGGTGCCAAGTTCTTCACCAAATTGGACTTACGAGTCGGCCACCATCAAATCAGAATGAAAGAGGATGATGTGCACAAGACGGCCTTTAGGACACATTCCGGCCACTACGAGTACTTGGTGATGCCATTCGGTCTATGCAATGCACCATCAACATTCCAAGCGGCCATGAACGAAATTTTTAGACCCTACTTGCGAAGGTTTGTCTTAGTATTTTTTGATGACATCTTGATATATTCCAAATCGATGGACGAGCACCTTGAGCACTTGGAGATTGTTCTACGCACCTTGGAGGAGCACCACTTTCACATCAAGCCTTCAAAGTGTGCGTTCGCGCAAGCATAGCTCGAGTGCTTGGGCCACATAATTTCAGCCGAAGGAGTTCGTGTGGATCAGCGAAAAATTCAGGCCATGCTCGATTGGCCATGGCCGAAGGATATCACGGCCCTAAGAGGATTTTTGGGGCTAACAGGCTACTACCGATGATTCGTAAAGGATTACGGGCTGATTGCAAAGCCGCTGACCACCATGCTAAAAAAAGGAGGTTTCATGTGGACCATTCGAGCACGCAAGGCATTTAAAGACCTCAAGAAAGCTATGACACAAACACCGGTACTTGCCCTACCCGACTTTTCCAAACCGTTCGAGGTCTACACCGACGCTAGTGGCGAAGGTATAGGTGCTGTTTTGGTGCAGAAACGATGACCCTTGGCCTTCATTTTCAAAGCATTAGGGCCAAGGAAGAAAGCTTGGAGCACCTACGCAAGAGAATTGTTGGCGGTTGTACATGCGGTGAAGATTTGGAGGCCATACCTTCTCGGCCGATGCTTCACCATCATCACGGACCAGCAAGCACTTCGCCATCTACTTCAACAGAAGATAGTGACTCCCGAACAGTAAAAAATTTTTGTAAAGTTGCTGGGAATTGAGTACGACATCATCTATCAACCCGGCAAAGAAAACAAAGTGGCTGACGCATTGTCGCGAAGGGAGAACAACCAGATGTTGTGGGTGGCTGAAGACATGAACGAGCCGCAGAATTTTGCAGCAATCAGCGGCGTTGATTGGAGGATTTGGGACCGAGTTCGCGAGGCAACAAAGCTTGACGCCTGAGCACAAGAAATCCAAGAAAAACTAGATGCAGTGGCTACGGGTGTTGCAGAATTTAAGGTATGTGACGGTCTGATTTTTTACAAGGGAAATGTCTATGTCCCCGACGTCCCCAACTTGAGAAGGAACATCTTAGACCACTTCCACAACAGCAAGGAAGGTGGCCATTCAGGTTGGCTTCGCACCTACCTTCGTGTAAAGCACATTTTCTATTGGGAAGGGTTGAAGCGCGACATCAAAACCTTGGTGGCCAAGTGCGAGACATATCAGAAGACCAAATATGATCCACGGGCACCCACCGGATTGCTGCAACCACTTTCCATCCCGAACATGATATGGGAGGATCTGACCATGGACTTCATTGATGGTCTACCGACAAGCAAGGGCTACGAGGTGATCCTAGTGGTGGTTGATCGGCTAAGTATGCACACTTCATACCTCTTAAACATCCTTACACAGCCAAGTCAGTTGCACATGCATTCATGGAGACCATTGTTCGACTCCATGGAGTACCAAGGAGCATCGTCACCGACTGAGATCGAGTCTTCATGAGTACTTTCTGGAAGGAGCTGTTCACCTTGCAAGGAAGCAAACTAAAAGACAGTTCCTCTTACCATCCACAGACAGACGGACAAACAGAGATAGTCAACAGAATCTTGGAGCAATACCTGTGCTGCTTCTGCCATGAGCAACAATCACAGTGGGAAGCTTTCATACCCTGGGCTGAATTTTGGTATAATGCTTCCTACCATTCATCCATTAAATTGAGTCCTTTTGAACTTGTGTATGGGAGACCCCCGCCACTATTGACTACATATGAGAGGGGCACGGCCTGATGATTAAATTTTGTAAATGAATTGACAAATTAATAAAATATTATTTGGCATTGTTCATAATTTCATTGTACATCTTCAAATGAACTCTTATATGATGAAGTCCATAGGACTTGTTTTATGATAAAGGAGGATTTATCTTCAAGTCCTTAAAACTGTTTACGATCAAATGATATGTTGTTACTAGGATGACAGCATTATCGAGATTAGGTCGTTATGTGACATATACGTTGGTTGTCCTCTTAACCAAGGAGTGTGTGGAGACACTGATATGTCACACAGGTGAAGTGTAGAAGTACATTTCACTGAACATGACCAATTCCGGAATGCTCTACTGTCAAGAGATGTTCCGAGTGGATATGGGTATAAGTTTGGCCCTCTGACCTGAGACCGCAACCTGTGACTAGCAAGCAACTCACTGTACTTTGGTACCGGACTACCTGAATTTCTAATTCAGTGACGGAAGGTCACTGGGTATAGTCAAGTACTTGCGTAGTCAGTTGTGAGTCAAGATGGAATTGACCTCTCCTGGAAACAGGAGATAATGCCTTGTGTTCAATTTAGCAAAATCTTGGCCAGGGTAATCCTTGTGAGAAGTCACAAGATTTCTAAAGTTGAATCACATCATGGATGCACTTATTACAGAGTTGACAGAACTCTGAAGTTATCCTGGCATTTAGAAGTCATAGGGATAAATTATATGGTAACCATAGTCCAAGAGTTCTTGAATGTTGCTTTGCGATCATTCGTCCTATCAGGACATCGAGTACCATTGCTAGATGACCATTTCGATTAGTACAAAAAGTTGTTCTTGTGCTACCGGTTTATGTTCGAACCTATGAGGTCACACGCATAGAAGTTTCTAGGTTGATCAAATGGCTGATTAATGATTAAGAATCATTCAGGGGTAATTTGGTCAATTCGATTGACAAATTATCCTAAGCAAAAGTTGCATTAAAATAATTATTGAATTATTGGAGGGTTAATTAGTAATTGGATTAATAATAAATTTAATTTGATTGAATTATTGGACTTTAATTAAGCCAAATTGAATTAGATTCAATTTGGGCTAAATTAGGGTTTGACTCTAGTCAATTAAGAGTCATTATTATGAAGAATTAAGTGGAATTAATTGCAATTGGATTACAATTAGGCTGAATTAATGAGCCAAATCAAATTGGGTTCGACCCAAATTAATTTGGGTTCATGATTGGGTCAATTTGATTAAACCAAGACTTGTGCGGATTTTAAAAACCACATGTCGTCGTAGGATGAATATGACTGAAGTCATGTTCATACTATGAGGACTTTAAAGTCCACATGGCGTCGTAGGATGCATGCTTCCAAATCAATTAATTCTCCTAATAAGATTAGGAATCCTAATGTGATTAGAAAATTAATCAATTGATTAAGTGGACGCATGTCATGCATTTATGAGCACAAGGATTGGACACTTGGCATTAATCCAAGGGTGGGTTATAGTCCCATCTCCTAATAAGATTAGGAGAAGCCCTAAACCCAATCTATAAAAGGGTAGTAAGAGAGACATTATGAATTAATTCTCTCCTCTTCCTCTCCATGCCAAGGGTTTAGTGATTATGATTTTTTTTAGAACTTAGAGTTCTGAAAAATTCAGAAAAGGATCACTTCATTACTTCTCCTCTTCTCCTTCTTCATCTTCTTCCTTCATCTCATAAGATCAATCAAAGGTTGATTGATTTTAGGAAGAACAAAATCAGCCACAGCATGGTTCCGCGCAAGCTAGCACTTCCGTGGGATCAGATCAATCCGGAGCTTCGCGTGGATCATCCGTAGAGGCCAGACATGTGTGTGGCTACGAGGCTCGACTTTTAGATCTTCAAATCCAACCTCTTCATCATAAGGTATGAGATTTATTTTATCTTAGTTAGGTTTAGAACTTAACAAGGATTGCTGATTTTCTAATTTTATGATTAATCATGCTTATAACTATTTTTACATAAATAGTTTAAATGTTTCTGTAATTTATTTTTGAGATATGATCTCCCTTGCATGCTTGGAATTAAAGAGTTTAATTCGATCTTTCCGCTGGATTTTTTTGAAATTTTTTAAAATTACATGCATGCAAAAACTGACTTTTTCCTTCAAAGTTGTCTTCAACCCTGGCCAATTTGTCTACCTAAAGTTGAAGCCCTACCAACAAAAATCATTAAAAGATAAGTTCAGCCACAAGTTATCTCAAAAATTTTATGGGCCATTCAGAATCATAGAACGCATCGGAGAGGTCGCCTACCGATTGGAGTTACCCGCCTCATCTCAGCTTCATCCAGTCTTCCATGTGTCATGGCTCAAAGAGAAGGTTGGTGACCGAGCATTAATTGCACCGGACTTACCCACATTTGATGAGGAGGGCTGGCTACTTCTTCAACCAGTTGAAGCCCTCAAGTACTGCATATGGCAACGAGGCCGAGAACGACGCAAAATTTGGCAAGTCTTGATTTAGTGGGGCGGCTTGCCCAAGGAAGATGCTACATGGGAGGATTACGACGAGGTCTCTTAGAGGTACCCCAATTTCATCCTTGAGGGCAAGAATGTTCTTCAAGGGAGGGGTAATGTTGAGGACCCCCGCAAGCCACGTCGCAAGAGGAGCAACAACCGCACACCAACCGAGGGCCAAAGTAGCCATGCCAACCAAGGAGGGCCATCGGACCATAAGGAGGCCAACGGAGGGTCAAGGCGAAGCCAACTACTTTGCTTGGAAAGCCTTGGCCAAGACCCTTCATTCGGTCGAGCACGCCCAACCTCGGCCGAGCCAAACATGTGCCCCATGCATACCCAAGCCTCGGCCAAGCATGCCCAACCTTGGCCGAACCCACCGCGCACGCAGCCCCGCTAAGGCCATGCCGCAGCCAAATCCTGCCGCGGCCAACCACACGTGCTACAGTGCGGCGAGGTTCTTGGGCAAGAACCTCGCCAGCTACATGCCCGCGCACATACAGCCCGCCAGCAGCCTGCTACAGTGCGGCGAGGTTCGGTAGGACGAATCTCGCCTGCTACAGTGTTCGCGCGCATAGTGTCCGCGTGCCCAGGCCCACGCATGCCCAGGCCCCCGCATGCCCAGGCCCGCGCCCAGCCGCGCGCGCGCACCCGCCCGCCCCCGCCCGCCCGCGCGTGCCCGCCAGCCTGGCGCGCGCCTAATCCCAGTCCCACCCGGACTGGGACACGTCCAGCTAGGACGCGCGACCCGGTCAACTGGGACACGCGTCCCGTGCACCCAGCCTGCGTGCCCAGTCCTAGTCCCTCTCGGACTGGGACTCTTCCAGCCCCAACCGGGACACGCGTCCCGTGCGCCCAGTCTGCGGGATCCAGCCATCCATCCGCCTCCATTCAACAGCCATGGATCAATGACTAACCAGCTAGGGAGGACCTCTTCTTGGGTGATTTTGAGCCATATATCTCATGCCAATCAACGGTGGAAAAGGCCTTGCATCCATGAGAAGATAATATGCCATATTTTGTCTAGGACTTAGCCTATAAATAAGGTTGAGAGGGGCCATTGTAAGGCATCCAAAATGAGTGGAGTCTTGTTTCTCTTGTGAGAGAGTCGGCCGTAAGGCTTGGGCTATTGGGAGGTTTGGCCTTCAATAGATTTCGATCCTTAGATCTTGTGTTCTAGGACTTAGGCTAGTGGTAGATCCATCAATCTCCACTAGATTGGGCTAGGAAGAGATCTCTCAATCTCTTGCTAGATTTCTTTTGCTTTCTTTGTTCTTGTCTTTTGCTTTCGATTTAGAGGAATATAAATTAAGTTTGCTTTCATTGTTGATCTTCTTCTTGCATTATTCCACCAGGCGTGGTCTACCATCGGTCCATCGTCATCGTTTTTGAAGGCGCACGCAAGGAGCGCAAGAAAAGGGGCTTGGTGAGGGGCTTTGGACCGTGAGCCCCCATCAAATGATCTCGGCCACAGCGACGGGCAGCGGCCGGTGGCTCGAGGGTGTCTTCTCCGGCCGACTGTGGACCATGGGGGGAAGCATGCTGGCAGCAGGTGGAGAAGATGGCCGTGGGCTTGATGGCTGGAGGAGGAACTGTGGAAAGGGGCTTTCTCCTTTGTTTTTCGGTGAAAACCGAGATAGAGAAAAGAGAGTAGGGAAGTCAGACTTCCCTTTCTCTTTGTAGTGCGTCGACGGCAACGCCGCGCTGTGTGGCGGAGGTGGTGGTGGCCTCGAGCGCGGTGATAGGTGAAAGTGAAACCAGTGAGGGATTTTTTTTTTCTTTTGAAATCGAGGGGTTGTCCCTTTGTTCCTTCGGGTGAGGACCGAGAGAGAGGAGAGAGAAAAGAAAAATAAAATTTTCCTTTTTCTTAGCCACATGCACTGCGCAATGGCCTTCGACATGATCTGGTGTTCGTAGTGCGGTTGTTCCAACAACAATCTCGTGCGGTAGGCCAAAAAAAAGAATCGGGGGTGGTCCATCCATATACCAGATCCCGAAGTTTTGGCAACAGAGACAAAACCAGCCTGCTCTAATACCAAGCTGATGGAGGACCGCTACAGAGAGAATAGAGAAGGAAGAGGAAGAAGAAAAGAGGAGGAGAAGGGGGAAGAAGAGAAGATGAGGAAAGAGGAGAAAAGGAGGCCAATTTTTATTCAATTCTTCAATGCCCTAATTCATGAGAGAGATAGCTTTTATATAGGCCTTACATCAGGTCAATCAATTAACTTGGACCTTTACATCATCTCAATTAATTGATTAAGTCAATTAATTGATTATATACCAGAATCAATTCAATCACTCGACCCAATTACATGACTTAACAGCTAATCCAATTGACTTATCTAATAACAAACAACTGACCAAATTGACTTGACTAAGAGCAAATGACCAAATTGACTCGATCAAACAAAAGCAAAATGCAGAAAATAAAAATGATGCAGACTAGATTGGATCCAATCCGGGGATCGACTAAATCTGGTGGCTCAAAATCATCTCACAGCCGCAATGATATCAATCTCTGGTGCGAATGCGAGCCATTGGCTTTGATGGCGCGATCATCTGAACAAACGGCTTTGTTGTCCCCATCACCAATTCAAGTATTAGAAATTTTGATAGCACTAAAACTCATCTGGCAAGTGTTGGATTGTTGTTATATTGATTTGTGCTTGTTTTTTTGACAAGTTGTTGGCTTTTCATGCTTGTGAGCCAAGCTCTACATGTGACTCTGCAGCAAAGGATCATTGTCTAGCAATCGACCATAAAACCTGCTCACCTGGTAATCAAATACCATTTCATTGATCGCTTGGTTGACCCTTGCAGCCCGAGAGTGGACAGATGTCAATACCACACCCTTGCACGTGGCTATACTCAAATTATGTGCAACTAATTTGTTTATTTGGAAAAGAGAATTTTGGATCAAATAATTTCAGCAAGATTTCTTTCCAACGAAACAACATATGTTCTAAATTTCTGAAATTAATTCTTTTTTAATCAAATTCTAGTTTCTAGATTTTTGAATATTAAATTTAAATTTTGTAAGTTAATTTCTATGAAATAAATGAGAGTAATAGTTACATTATATATTCTAGGAACTTAATTTCTGTAAAATAAATTTTTATTCTGTAAGATGATTTTTTGGATATCCATATTTTGGCCAAATTTCGGATAATTATATGTGTGTAATCTTCTATAAGTTAAGTTTTGAAATAAAACACAATTTCTATGCATTAACATCCCTGAGATAAATTATAGCAAAGTGATTATCTGGTTATTATATCTATATATGTTCTTTCTTTAACATTATTTTTGTTGATTCAATGTTCTGTATTTTAATTTCTGTACAATAAATTACTGAAGAATAATATTTTTCTGATTAAATTTTTTTGCACATTATATTTTTGTGACTTAATTTTTGCAAATAAAAATTATGTATTTTAATTTTCATACAGTGGAGTACGGAAAATTAAATTCTGAACAATATATCTCTACATATGAGGTATATAAGCTATTTAAAAATTCTACAATTTAAATTTGTGAATAATTAAGATTATAAAGAAATAGAAAATTAGTTTTTAGATCCCGTTGTTATTGTAGTTGGCTAATTCTAAGTATAGAGGGTTTTCATGCAAGCAGTATCTAGATTTTGTTTTGGGGCTAAGCATGACTCACTAAAGTTTATACCCAATCCTGAGACCTCTAGTTCCTAGAAATGATTTTGGAAAATTACTTAAAGATTTGCAAATGTTAGAAGATCATCACAACTTGGTCGTATTTTGATTAGTCTAAATTCAGGTCGTTATGGTTAGTTTTTGTTGTATTTGGATTTCGTTAAGATTGTGCTCAGGATTTGGCTTGAGCTGAAATTTGCCCTTAAGGCTGCTAGTTACCATAATTGAAAAGGAATAAGTGGTAAACTTATATAAACAATATGTTGCTGGAATTTGGACCCGAGGGTGACCGCGGACCGAGGAGGAGGAGCTCTAGCTGGCTTGGCGGCGGACGGCTGTCTCCGACGGACGTGCAAGAAGCCAGTGGCCGGGGTTTCCGGTGCTGGCCCTCCGATGCTTAAGTCAGAGGGATTTTTTTTTTATGAAGAGAAGTAATGGAGAGAAATGACAGAAGGATGTATTGGCTGGGGCCCAAGAAGAGATCCCCTGCCTAGAGCTCTCTCCCCTTTTTATGGGGGGGGGGGGGGGTAGCGGTTACCTGTGATTGGACGTGATTGCGTGAATCAATGAGTTACCATAACGATCCGAGATTTCGGGCTAGCTGGCGATCCGTTTAGATCGGGTGCATTCAAATATTGACAGTCGTTGAGGCGAAGATCACGAGATTTGATCCCGGATATGGAGGGCTTGATTTTCGGTGTGGTGGGGAGGTCTGCTTTTCCCTTTGACTGGGTCTTTCCTGATCATGAGGTCGACTGGGCTCAACTCTGCCGAGACTGTGCCTGCAAAGGTCATGCTGAGATTGAGGTCGTGAGCTCTGTAGTTGTCGATGTCAAGACCGGGCGCTCTAAGGTCGGGACTGCCGAGAGCATGTTTGCCGTTATTACTTTCACCATTGAGTGCTTGCGGTTTGACCACGCGCTTTGAGTGATCCATTTTTCCTCCAACACTGCCATCCGACTTCCGAGTTCGAGCTGTTTCTGAGCTCCGGTGAAGGAAGTAATTACCTTTATCATGCTGATGAGATCAGATGGATTTGAATCATTTTATCGTTTCGAACGCTTTAGGGCGTCTTCAATGATAACATGAGCAGGTGGCTTTTTGCTTTTCGAGGTGATTTCGAGCCGTGGGTTCATGATGAGGCTCCAGTATCCGACGGGATACCGCTTCGATTCTGCCTTTAAGGCGACGATCCGATGTTGATACACCGATTCGGTTTCTGAGGTCGGCATGTGGTGCGATCTGGACGGGGGGCGCGGATCTGAACTGTCGGAAGGGTCTATATAAACCCTGTCCTGGCCCTAGAATCTTTTATTTGGCCGCCGTAGTTCTTGTCTTCTTCTTCTTTCGCTTTCTTCTTCTCCCAATCCTTATTTAGCTTTCTCCGGCGGCGCTTCGAGGTGCTTTCCGGTGATCGCCTTAATCTCTTGCTTCTGGCCGTCAACACTTTTGGTGAAACCCACAGTAGGTCTCTTACCCATGTTTGCTCAGAGGGTTGTCGCTTTTCTTTTTCTTCTTCTCTTTTCTTCTTCTTTATCTTTTTCTATTTGGTGAGCACGACAATGTCGGATGGTGTTTCATCTTCCGGTAGGGACCTTTCCTGTAGGAAGGGGGTTGTACCGGAGATGGGCCATGGTCCAGATGGAATCAGGTCGAACTTGGCTGAGGAGGACTTGGACTTGATCCGAGCTCGGTTTTTTCCTCAGCGCGGGTTCCGCCTTGAGCCTGCGAGGTCGGAAGACCGGGTTACGAGACCTCCTCTGGGTCGGATCGGAGTGTACGTGGAAACATTCTGGGTTGGCCTGTGATTCCCTCTGCAGGGGTTTGGGAACGAGCTCTTGGTGGCATACCAGCTCGTTCCAGCGCAGCTCGCTTCGAACTCGTAGAGGACCATCATCAGCTTTTTATCACTTTGCCTCGTGCACGAGATACTGACCTCGATAAATATCTTCCATTAGTGTTTTATGTTGAAATCTAACCCTGAGGACGAAGAATGGCTTTACCTTGCCCTTCGGGGTGGTAGGCCGTTTTTTTGAGGTGCTCCTTCCTCTATTCGTGGGTGGAAGAAAAAAATTTTTCTTCCTCTCCTCCGAGTACATGTGGGAGTTCGACCCACCATGGGGGCTGCCCCAGCTCAAGGCCATCAACAAGCCCCTCAAGCTTTTGGTGAGTAAGCAGAAGATTCTTAACGCTCTTCGCAGCCTCGAGGGGAACATTCTTCTGAATGACCTCCTGAGCAAGGAGGCTCTGGCGAACGTTGGCCTGAGATCAGTGCACTTTATGGGTAAGGATGATCGTACTGCTCCTCTTCTATCCCGTCGCCTTAATATTTGTTTTCCTCTTTATTTTCTCAGTCGGTTTGGGGATTTTGCTTGGCTTTAGCTTATTTCTTTTTTTCCAAAAGTCTCGAGGATGGTGTCCAGCAACAGCGCTTTCCTCACCCGGTATAACAAGAGGGTGGCATAGGCTGGCGGAGCTCGTCCAATCCCGAGGAAGAAGCCTAGGACCACCTTGACTTCTGCTCCCGTGGAAGTTGAAGATCTTGAGGTTGAAATCCCTTAGCTTGTTCGAAAGAACAGCTGAAAGGAGGCAGGGGAGTTTGGATTGGAGGAGGCTCCCCCTACTGAGCGCGCCACTTCTGTCGAGTGCGCAATTTCTGCCGAGGTCACGAAGGAGCCATCGGTTCGTGCTTGCCCGACCTCGGGTCCTTCTAGGACCCACAAGGTCATCTGTCTGCGGCGCTCAGGACCCAAGGCGGGGAGCAGCCTAGGGGTCCCGAGCTCTTCTCGAGCTTCTTTGCCAGGTCCTTCAGGGCCTGATGTCTCGAGCTCCTTGGGGGTTGAAGATTGCCCCGAGAGAAAGCTTTATTGCCCCGAGTGAGCGATCTTCGAGGACGACTCCGCCCTTCATTACAACGAAGTCGCTCGCCAAGTCATCCGCTACGCACTGCTTCCGGCTGATCGTGCCGTGATCAACGCCATCGGGGTCAGCGAGTTTGTTGATCAGGCCTTCTGCTCGGCCATCCGGGTAAGTTTTTTTTTTTTTTTTGCTACTCCTTTATTCTCATACCCTGCCGGGTTTTTAATCTTGGTTGATCTTTACTTGTTCTTGTTACAGCACCTCCATGATATTGATGTGTTAGCCTCTGTGGCGGTTGACTATCTGGCTCGGGCTCGGTGGAGCCAGAGAGGGGAGGATATCGCCGAGAAGAAGCTCATTGAGGGCGAGGCCAGGTGGAAGGAATCCACTGTGAGGGTAGAGGCTCTTGAGTCTGAACTCGGGCTCATGGCCGAGCATTTTTGAAAGGAGGAAGCCTCGCATTCCCTCGCCAGGTCAACCCTTCATGCTCTCGAGGCCTGCTTGGCTGATGCCCAGTCTGAGCTCTCAAGCCTTAAGTATGAAGCGGGAGTTTTCCGGCTGTGGATCGAGCAGCTCGAGGTTTGAGAGAAGAGGGTGACGGAGCGAGCTCGGAACGTGGTGCAGATCTTCCGCGAATCGGCCAAGTTCCAGGACTTGAAGGAGGAAGAAGCAGTTGACGGGCTTATCCGCGGATTCGAGGATTGCCGGTCCCAAGTTTGGAAGCTTTGCCCTAAGCTCGATCTTAGCGGTCTCCAACCTCATCTAGGGGTCGCCGAGGATGACAGTGCGCTCGGGAGCCCTGAGGATGAGGGCATGCTTGACAACGCGCTCGAGAGTCCTGTAGCCAAGACCGAGCGTGCCATTGTCGAGGCCAAGGCCGGGGCAGCTAAGTAAGTTGCCCGTGAGGACCCCTCTGGAGAAGTGACTATCGAGTCTGCTCTCGAGGTCGCACATGAAGCTGCTCCCGAGATTCCGAGGTCGCCTCCGAAGTCGGCTCTGCTCCAGAGGCAACCTGATTCTCTTTTTCTTTTTCTCCTGTTTGTATTTTGCCAGTGAGGTTGGCCGCCGAAACCATTGTATGGGCCAACCTTAGTTTTTGTACTTAGCCTTAGGGCTTTTTTTATTAATGAAAGCGATGTGTTTTTCAATCTTGTTGTGCTTCTAAACTTGCTTCTGCTTGCTTTCTTGACGGACCCTTGTCTTTGATAGTTTGGGTTGGACCTCGCTCATCATCGGCTCTCACAAGTGATTCTGATGTTTTTGAAGAATTCCGCTTAGTCATCATTCTCAGATTTTTGAAAAATTTTGCTAAGTCATCATGCTTGGACTCGGTTGTAGTGTGAGTCAAGGCTGGGTTGCTGTTCGGCCGTAGGAACTTGAGTGCTTCTTGACTTGTAGTTTTTGCCTTAGGTATTTTAGACTATGGCTCCGATTTCGTTCATTAGATAGGACTCGAGGTCGTCACAGGAGGTCATCTTGAACCTGGTTGAAACATCCGAACTCAGTCAGGCATCCGAACTTGGTCGGGCATCCCGAGCTTGGTCGAGGCATTTCGAGCTTGGTCGAGGCTTCCGAGCTTGGTCGGGGCATCGCGAGCTTGGTCGGGGCATCCCGAGCTTGGTCGAGGCATCCCGATATCACTAGATTCCCCATGAGGACTTGAATCATCTCAGGATCCTGGAGTTCACAAGCAAATTATCATCAGAAGAAGCGTTGAATAATTAAGAGGAAACCATGAAAAATGTCTTATTAGCTGTGTTCTCAAACACTAGAGACCCCTGGGGGGTTTTACTGATAATACATTCGAAGGTTCTCAGAGTGCCAGCTTTGGAAAATAGGAGTCTCATCAAGAGACTCTAACTTGTATGCTCCGGGCCGTTGGACTCGAGCAATTCGATATGGTCCTTCCCAGTTCTGAGCAAGTTTTCCTTGCTCGGTAGGTTGAGAAGCCTTAGCTTTCCTTAGGACGAGGTCTCATTCTTTGAAGAGCTTGACTCTCACCCTAGAATTATAGTATTGTGTCGCCTTCTGTTGATATCTTGCCATGCGAATTCGAGCGGCTTTCCTTGTTTCTTCGAGGAGATCCAGGTTTTTTCTAAATCGCGATGAGTTGGAAGTCGCATCGTAGTTCTCTACTCTTGACGATGGGAGCCCGATCTCTAGGGGATGATTGCTTCTATCTCGTAGGCTAAACTGAAGGAAGTTTCACCAGTTGGGATTCAGAACGTAGTTCTATAGGCCCAGAGGTCGTTGTAGAGGTCTTCGACCCATTGCTCTTTGAATCGGTCGAGCCTGATCTTGAGTTCCTGAAGGATGGTCCAATTTGTCACCTCTATTTCTTTATTCGCCTGTGGATGAGCGACCGAGGTGAAACAATGGTCGATGCCGAGCTCGAAGCAAAACTCCCTGAAGCGGGCATTGTCGAACTGACGGCCATTGTCGGATATGAGGACGCGGAGGAGCCCAAACCTGCAAATTATTGGTTTTCAGATAAAATCTCGCAATTTTGGCTTGAAGATTTGGGCCACCGGTTCAGCTTCGACCCACTTGGTGAAGTAGTCGATGGAGATGATGAGAAACTTGCTTTGTCCCGTGGCTTGAAAAAATGGCCCCAAGATGTCGATCCCTCATTGGAAAAATGGTCAGGGGGCGCTAATCGAGATCAATGGGATTGAGGGTCGGCGCTGAATGTTGGCATTTCGCTGATATCGGTCGCATCTTTGGATGAAGTCCGCAACGTCTTTCTGAAGTGTAGGCCAGTAATATCCTTGGTGTAGAATCTTGTAGGTTAGTGCCCGACCTCCTAGGTGGTTCCCACACAGATCCCTTCATGGACCTCTCGCATGGCATAATTCGCTTCCGAAGGATGGAGGCACTTAAGGAGGGGAGAGGTGAAGGACTTGCGATAGAACTTGCTTTCGTACAAGAGGTATCGAAAAGCCTGACGCTTGATTCGGCGGGCCTCAAGCTCATCATCGGAAAGGATTTCATTCTGCAGATAGTTGACGAACGCATCCATCCAGCTTGGTTTAGTTTCAATGCAGAGGACCGGCTCGGGCTCCTCAATGCTCGGTATTTTAAGGTACTCGAGCGTTGTGGTCTTTGGGAGCTCGCTCATGTGGAATGTCGCCAACTTTGATAGCAAGTCGGCTCTTGCATTCTTCGCCCTGGAGATATGCTGGATGTCAAAGGTGCTTAGCGTGGAGGTGATGTCTCTCACCTTCTAGAGGTATTTTTGCATCGACGACTCCTTTGCTTCAAAGTCTCCCAAGATCTGGCTCACGACCAGTTGGAAGTCACTGAGAACCTTCAGCTTTTCAACCTTGAACTCCTTCGCCAACTTCAGCCCGGCGACGAGCATCTCGTATTCCGCTTCGTTGTTTGAGGCAGAAAATTCGAAGCGTAATGCTTGTTCTGCGATCACTCCATCTAGGCTGGTGAGAATGAGGCCTGCACCGCTACCCCCCGAGGTCGAGGAGCCGTCGACATGAAAGATCCATGGCTGCTCTGGGGCGTCCCCTTTTGGTGTGAGTTCGGCCTCGGGGTCATCCGGCAGGGTGCATTCCATAACGAAGTCGGCGAGCACTTGTGCTTTGATTGCTGGTCTCGGGCAGTACTTGAGGTCGAATTCTCCGAGCTCGACCGCCCACCTCGCAATTCTCTCCGCCCGATTCGACCGTTGCAAGACTTGCTTTATGAGTTGATCGGTTAATATGGCCACGGTATGGGCCTGGAAGTAAGGTTGGAGTCTTCGGGCTGAAATGAGCAGTGCATAGACTGTCTTCTCCAGCTTGGAGTATCGGGTCTCCGCGTCCTGTAGAACTCGGCTGGTATAGTATATTGGCCTTTGAGATTTGTCTTTTTTCCGAACCAAGACCGAGTTGACCGCTACCGGGGAGACAACCATGTACAGATTGAGGGGTTCACCCTGCTGGGGTTTTGTGAGCAACGGAGGGGAGGCGAGATGGCGTCTGAGCTCTTCAAAGGCTTATTGGTATTCTTCAGTCCTTCGGCCATTTGAGGACTTTGAAGAAGGGAAGACATCATTTTGCTGATTTCGAGACAAACCTCCCCAGGGCGGCTACTCGTCTAGTGAGTTGTTGCACTTTCTTAATCGTCCTTGGTGGTACCATTTTCTGTAGTGCTCGAATCTTCTCGGGGTTCGCTTCGATCCCACGTTGGGTTACCATGAAACCGAGGAACTTGCCCGAGGTAACCCTAAAGACGCATTTGGTGGGGTTGAGCTTCATCTGGTACTTTCTAAGAGTGGAGAATGCTTCTTCGAGGTCGGTGATATGATGCTCCACCGTATGGCTCTTCACCAGCATGTCGTCCACGTAAACCTATATGTTTCGGCCTATTTGGTCTTTAAAGACCTTGTTGACCAGCCTCTGGTAGGTAGCCCTGGCATTTTTCAATCCGAAGGGCATTACCTTGTAGCAGTAGAGGCCTTTGTCGATGAGGAATGTCGTCTTCTCCTTGTCCTCGGGTGCCATCCGAATCTGATTGTATCCTGAGAAGGCATCCATGAAGGTCAGTAGTTGGTGTCCTGAGGTAGAATCGATGAGCTGGTTGATCCTTTGGAGGGAAAAGCTGTCCTTGGACATGCTTTGTTCAGGTCGGTGTAGTCCACGCACATGCGCCACTTTTTCGTTAGCTTTCTTTATGAGAACTATATTGATGAGCCAATCTGGGTAGGAGACTTCTCGGATGAAGCCGGCCTCGAAGAGTTTGTCGACTTCTTTGGCCGCTGCTCGCTGTCGTTCAGGTGCAAAGCTCTATTTCTTCTGCCTTACGGGCTTGTAGGTTGGTTTCACCTGGAGTTGGTGGACCATGACCTCGGGATCTATCCTCGGCATATCAGTAGGCGACCAGGCGAAGACGTCCATGTTGGATTGGAGGAATTCGTCAAGCGATCCTGCTCACGAGGGCTCAGGCCAGAGCTGATCTATACGGTCTACCCCGGATAGTCTTTTTTAAGGAGGATTTGAATGAGGAGCTCACCAAGTTCTGCTCGTTCTCTCTTGGACTCATCTCGTACCTCCAAGGTTTTGATTGGCAGTGCCTAGTCTGAAACTTGGGCTGACGCACCAGTTGGTTGTTCTGTTCGGCTTGGTGTCTCGACTGGTTGCTTTGCTTTGAGGGCCACCATGTAGCATTGCTTGGCTATCATCTGATCCCCTCGAACTTCGCCAACTCCTTGCTCGATAGAGAACCGCATGAGCAGATAGTAAGTCGAGACTACGACATGGAGGGCATTGAGTCCTGGTCGGCCAAGGATAGCGTTGTAGACTGAAGGCAAGCGACCACAAGAAAGTCCATCCTCATAGTGCTTTCTCGAGGAGTGAGCCTGACCATGATGGGTAAGTTAATTATGCCTTCAACCGGAACTGAATCTCCGGTGAATCCAACCAGCAGAGCATTCATTCTTCGGAGCTGGCTCTCTGTTATTCTCATTTTTTGGAAAGCATCATAATATAAAATGTTTGCCGAGCTTCCATTATCAACTAAAATGCATTTTACATCAAATTTATTTATGACCATAGAAACGACCACAATGTCGTCATGAGGAGTTTCAACTCTTTTTAGGTCCTCGTCTGAGAACGAGATGGCTTCAAAGGTGCGTTGACGCTTCAGAGGGACTTTCCTCTCGGTCAGCTCTTCAGCTGAGCTCCCTTCGGTTAGGCCTCTTTCTATGGTGTTGATGGTGCCAGCGATGAGCCTGTTGTCATTTTGACCTTCAAGCGGCGCAGTATTCTCCGCTGGTCTTCCTTTGTTACGCTGGTTCCGCACGAACTGGTTAAGCACCCCTCGGTGGATGAGCGCTTCGATCTCGTTTCGGAGTCGGAGGCACTCCTCAGTATCGTGGCCGTAGTCTCGGTGGAAGTGACCGTATTTCCTAGAGCGTTGCCAAGCTTTTGAGTCCTGCATCGGCAGCAGTGAGGGGAGTGTAGTTCCTGTACCTCCTTGGGGGTGTTCTCTGCCGAGGTGGCGATCTCGGTCGGGGCCACGGCCTCGGGCGAGGTGGATTCCTCAATCGAGGCAGGTTCTTCTCACGACAAGGTGATCAACTTCTTGGGTGGCCATGCTCCCCGCGATGTCTTTTCTACCCCTTTGAGGGCTGCTCGGTAGCATCTCGCCGAGAAGCCATGGCTTCTTCAGCCTTTGCATACTTCCGAGCTCGGCTAGCATCTCCGTGAAGTTGGTGGGAAAATTCGTCTCGAGGAAGAAGAGGAACCTGTAGGACCGAGCTCCTATTTTCAACGCAGACATCGCGATCGACTGATCGAGCTCGTAGACCTCCCAAGTTGCGGTGGTGAAACGGTCGATGTAGTCCTTGAGGGACTCTCCTTCTTTTTGCTTGATGTCGAGGAGAGAATCCGACATTCGTCGCTGGTGTAGGCTGGCGGCAAAATTGGCAGCAAACTGCCTACCCAGCTGCTTGAAGGACGACACGGTGCTCGGCATTAGACCGGAGAACCAAAGCTGAGTCGTTCCTCGGAGAGTTGGGGGGAAAGCCTTGCAGAGCACGACCTTCGAGGATCCCTGCAGTGTCATGAGGGCTCGGTAACTTTCCAAGTAGTCCAGGGGGTCGGTGGTCCCGTTGTGGGCCTCTATTTGAGGCATTTTGAATCTCGGTGGGATCGGTTCGTCCTCAATCTGGCGGAAGAAGGGCGACCTGGTGGTGAACTCGAGGTCGCCCTCGCGCCTTGCCCTCTAGTCCTGGAGAGCTTCGATTTGCCGCTCGAGTTTCTCGACCTTTTTGTCGAGTTCTCCACCTTGGAAGATCGCCATGGTGGTCTGCTCCGGTATTGACTGACCCGGGGTTGATTCTGCTTCAGAAGGTTGCAGTCTTTTGTCATGGTTCTTCCCTAGTGGCTCTCTTCGGGGGGACGCTCAGGTTGAACTCTGGTGACAGCGCTGTCCTTCATTGTTGATCCTCGAAGAGTCATGGGGGTCTCGGCCTTGGGACACAGGTCTATTTGGAAGGAGCACCGATGGAACATGATCCCGCGGAGGTGGCGCGGGAGGGGCCTCCACGCGTTGCAGGCCTTGGACTGCTGCTGCCAGGGCCTAGACTTGCTGCACCAGCGTGTTGAATTGCTCTGGCTGGATCTGAGGAACTTGATCCACCGGAGGCCTTGGTGGCGGGTTCTAGACTGAGTGGCCAGGACTTGGTGCGCGATTCCGAGAGGCATTAAAGGCTCATCTACTCCTTAATTTCATGGTCACGACTCGGTCCCTTCCTCTAGCACCAACTGTTGCTGGAATTTGGACCCGGGGGTGACCGCAGACCGAGGAGGAGGAGCTCCGGCTGGCTTGACGGCGGACGGCTGTCTCCGACGGACCTGTGAGAAGCCAGTGGCTAGGATTTTCGGCGCCGGCCCTCCGATGCTTAAGTAAGAGGGTTTTTTTTTATGGAGAGAAGTAATGGAGAGGAATGACAGAAGGATGTATTGGCTGGGGCCCAAGAAGAGATTCCCTGCCTAGAGCTCTCCCTCCTTTTTATAGGGGGTGTAGCGGTTACCTGTGATCGGGCGTGATTGCGTGAATCAATGAGTTACCATAACGATCCGAAATTTCGGGCTAGCTGGTGATCCGTTGAGATCAGGTGCATTCAAATGTTGACAGCCGTTGAGGTGGAGATTGCAGGATTTGATCCTGGATATGGAGGGCTTGATTTTCGATGTGGTGGGAAGGTTTGCTTCTCCCTTTGACTGGGTCTTTCCTGGTCATGAGGTCGACCAGGCTCAACTCTGCCGAGACTGTGCCTGCAATGGTCATGTCGAGATCGAGGTCGTGAGCTCTGTGGTTGTCGATGCCGAGACCGGGCGCTTTGAGGTCGGGACTGCCGAGAGCATGTTCGCTGTTGTTACGTTCACCATTGAGTGTCGGCGGTTTGACCATGCGCTTTGGGTGATCCATTTTTCCCCCAAAACAGTACATCTGAAGATTTTGAAAATTTAATTTATTTGTCCATTTTATCAGGAACCTTGAAGTTACTACTTTTCTTTGAGATTACATGGTTGTGCTTTTGAACGCTTTTTTATGATAATGTGACTCATTGCTTATGGTTATGATTTCATGAAAGTTACTTGTTATTATTTTGAGAACTCCAGAGTTCCATAAGTTACATGGGAACTGTATTTTGCTCATATTTCAAACTCTCAGTCAATCACTGTGATAAATGGACCTTGGCCGCAGGAGGTGTAAGTTGTTAGCCTACATGTTTGCAGTACAGGCAAGATGAACCGTGACCCTGACCAACATGCAATACATTATTAGTCTTTGTGATCTCAATTAGGACATGATGAACTATAACCATAAACAACCGGGAGGTTTTGTTGCTGATCTTTAGTACCCATGAACCGTTACATGGAAGATGTCCAAGTCTTAGCTATGGGACCCCACTGCACCACCTGTGTTCTCCTCGCCCCTAAGGCAGTGTATACTCGGCCTAGGGGGTTTTTTGTGATAGTTGGCAATAATATGAATGAGACTAACTTAAGTTCAAGAATCTATTCTAAATGCATGGTGATTATAAAGATGGAAGGAAAACATTGTCTTTTGCTCCTTGCCAAGATTTTTATCTTGACTAATACGTCAAATTGTATCCATACCAGAAACTTAACGATATAAGTTAACCTAAATATTGATTCATATAATCTATGGGTATAATGGAACTTATTGCCTCATGATCTATCTCAACCATGTCCATTTTTGTATCCAAAGTGGATCGAATTTGGATAGAAATTTTGATATCTTATTGGACTTGGATCCAAATTTAGATTTTAAATACTTTTCGAATTTGGATTCGGACATCCGGTAAAAATTTGCAAAAAGAAACTAATTTGAACTAGTGATCTTTGATTTGAATAACAAGCTCTCAACTACCAGGTTATAGCATGCATTCTAGCTTATTAAGAGAGCTGACTTCTTCACATGTACTCAGATTATTAAATAATCATCTAATGTATATTATGACATTTCATATTTTAATCATTGCTATATACAAAAATCATTTTCTCTTTGGTAAAAATGAAAATGAACATGCATTATTTTATTCTTTATGATATTTTCAATGCCTTATTATTAAAATATTTAAAAAATAACTTCTATGCATTCCTATATTAACTTCCATGCTTTCTAAGGATAGATAATTTATGATTATTTTAAAAAGTAAGAATGCTATTTGATATAGAAAATAATAATATTTTTATTGTATTTTTATCTTACATAATTTTTTATTTTAATATTTTAACATTAATTGGGTTGAATCAGTGACCCTCTACCAAATAGGTCTTTGTGTCGATTTAATAAACTTTAATTCTAAATCTTTTCTTACCTATGTGTTGTGTGCATTATGATAAAATTTGGTTTTATATCCGAATAAAATCCGGCTTATATCTATATTACGATAGAAAAAAATACAAATATAAATAATATTTGATTTATATCAGTATTCATTCAGAATAAATATGGTTATACTTAATATTCAATTTATATCTGCATCCATTAAGAATAAATATGGATACTAATTTGGTATTCATGTAATATCCATATTTGAATTTATATTTTTTAAAAATATGGATACAAATATGAATATGCTTGTACCTGATCATAGATAACTTTCTAACACATATTTTTCTTAATATTAAAAAAATCATAAGAATGGATAAATTTATAATTTTGGATGGATTTGGTTTAAATTATTTTTGAGAGGAATTTGCTACAAACTATTTGATTGTATATAATTAAAAAATAGTTTATTGAGAATTCCACTATAAAATTGAATTATAAATAATTTTAATTATAAGAAAGAATGAAGAGGATAATTCCAATAAAGTTGTCTATATGTTTATAGAAATAAAAATTACATTTTTTTGGGGGGGAAAGAAATCTTTTTTTTTTTCTTACAAAATTTTCATGTTCAATACGTGAATATTGCCCTATCGGTCCGCGCCTTCCACATTCGCACGGACCCACCCCCGCCGCCTTCCTGTACATTAACTCGCATCGTCTAGTAGTTCCCGTAAATTCATCCATAGACAGGGGCATAACGGTAAATTCATGTCCCAAGAGGCCAACAGAAAGAGGGAGCGGGGGGTAGTTCTATATACACCCCCCCTATTGCTCAGGACACCCCCAAAAACCAAAAAAAAATACCCAAACTAACCTTTAGTGTAATTACCATATTGCCCTTGAAATTTTCTCATACACCCCCCTTCCTCCTCCTCCGTTTCGTTTTGAAAAGAAAAAAAAAACCCCCCTCAAACCCCCCTTAAACCCCTCGATCCATTTACATCGTTTAGGCGATCTTTGAAGGAGATTTAAGCCCCATTCGAAGCATGGACAAGCAACTAGTGATTTGAGACGAAGAATCGGCCGCAAAGGTACGTGTTTCACCTTGTTTCGAAATTTTTTTTTCACGGTTCGTGCTCCGTTCGGCACTGGATCGCCGAACAAAAGGCTTCTGTTCGGCTGCACAGTGCCGAACAGAAGCCTTCTGTTCGGTTGAGGGTTGCCGAACAGAAGGCTTCTGTTCGGCACTGTTCAGCCGAACAGAAGGGTTCTGTTCGGCGATCCAGTGCCGAACGGAGCACTGGAGGCGGGGGGGGAGCTACCTCGAGGTGGTCGTGGAGGCGCCGGCGAGGTGCTCGTTGCTCGGAAGATGGCCGGGGAGGTGGTTCCGGGAGAAGCCGGCGAGGTGGTCGGAGATCGGGAGAATGCCGGCGACGAGAGGGAGAAGGAGGAACGGGGGGGTTTTGGGCGTTGGCGAGGTGCAATGCACCGACCGGCGACGAGAGGGAGAAGGGGGAGACGGAGGGGGTTTGGCCGCCGGCGAGGTGCTTGAGGCGAGGTTTTTTGGGCGGAAGGGAGAAGCCGGCGGGTGTTTTGGAGGGGAAGAGCAGGGTGGGGGGGGTTTGGGGGGTGTAGAGAGCAATTTAGGTGAGGGGGTGGGGAGGGTGGGGGGTAATTTAGGAATTTTCAATTTTTTAGGGGTGTCCTTAGCAAATGGGGGGGTGTAGAGAGTATTTAATTTTTTTTTAATTTTTGGGGGGTGTCCTGAGCAATAGGGGGGGGTGTATATAGAACCACCCGGGAGCGGGGCCTACCGCGCTTGGGTTCTATTCTCCGGTCTTTCGCTCCTTCTCGTTTCGTTCCGGGGCCGCGCAGAGGAGCAGCCGCTGCTCTCAGCTTTGCTTCTCTTCCCTTTTCTATCAGGTAACAGAAAGTCTACAGTTTCCCATCTGTTTCCTTCCGTGATTCGATCTTTTTGCCCCGATAATTCTAAGATTTCCATTTTCCAACGATCGAGTGAGTGTTCACAAAGTTTTTTTCCTGAGTCTTGGCGTCTCCGATCGTGTCCGTCCTTTTATTCTTCAACGTAATGGGTCTATTACCTGGGAGCTCTGGTTAGGGTGCTGGGCTTGAATCCGTTTTTTTGTCGATGAACAGGTTAGGGTTTTGTAAAAGAGGTTAGTTTTATTGCTTTTTTGCCCCTGAAAGTTCAAGGCGATTGGACAAAGAGGTTAGTTTTATTAGGAATGATTAAAACTGTTCCCCCTTTTATTTTCTTTGTTTTTAATCTAGATTCATGGGAAATAGCCATATGCTGTGACTACATAAAACATGTTTCCGCGGCTTGGTCAGATCAATGCCACTGTTGATCCATTCTGGTATGCTTCCCTTATGCGTGATCCCATTGCTTTACGCTAAATTTCTGCCTACCGTTATGATGCTTATTGTATTTTGATTATGATTTTCTCGTCTGTCTGTTAAAATGAACAGAAAGATTTACATAAACGGGGAAGAAAATCTTACAGCCCCGTCCCCCTCTTCTTTTTCTTCTTCTAATTTCTTCGTTATGCCCTTATATTGCTTATATGTGTTATACTATAGCCTCTCATCATTATTTTGAATGAGATTTTTATTTTTGAAAAGATTCAGATCAAATCTTTCTTGATTTGTTCTTTATACGCCAAGGTTGAAGTGGCCAAAACAAAGAATCCAACTGTCTTCTTGGATGTGGCGATTGGTGGAGGTCCTTCAAGAAGGATGGTCTTTGAGGTACTAAGCTGATTCGTGCCGGTTCATCTAGTAGCGGGTACATCTAGTAGCGGGTACTGCTCTGCTTTGCTGTGCTCTTCTCTGCTCTTCATTTGTTCATCAAAATGCCTCACTGAAGCGTTCCATTCCTGTGAGCAGGTTCTCTCGATGGCCAGCTTTAAAGCTCAAAAGTTCCTCAGGTGACCTAACCCAGCTATTGCCATTCTCAAATCTTCCATGTTGGTTTTTCTGGTTGTTTCCTCTTCCCCTTTGTAATTTGTGGAAGAACAAGGATCGTGGTATACTTGATAACTCCTATCCCTTGTGCTTCTAAAAAGAGATGAAGGCAGATCTTAATTGATCAATTCACTGGAAAAAATAATTGAAACAGAAAGTTTAAATATATTTGGTGCAATCTTTGGTTTCTTTAGCTTGCCAAGTCTATGAAATGCGTCGCAGAAAGTTTGAAGCCACACCGAATCATGAATTTCTTTTTTTGTTGTTTGGATTGCTGTCCCACATGTTTTTGATTGGTTATTTTCTCAAACTGATTCGTTGATTCTAATACTTGTTTTTCATTATATTTTTGGTTTGCTGTTTAGGAAAATTGGGTTGGGAAAGGAGGATCTTTACTTCTGGAAGCAGATGGGGAAGGCTATGCTCTACACGTACACAATCTTTGGACTTGCTTGGTTGTGGAACGAAACATCTCCACTTGGTTGGTGGACGCTTAAGCCTCGACCAAAGGTGAAACTTCCCCTTCATTTGTTTCATTTTGAGGAACATGTGCATGCTGACAACAATTCATTCCTTTGGATTGAGGATGTAAATCTACTTGCTCAGAACTTAGCAAACTAAGTGTTGCTAGTACTTTGAATTGAATGTAGAACCTATTTTTTTCTTCCACTTCTTAAATTAAGCTTACAATTTGTAATCATTAATGCTGAAACCTTTGAACTTCCTGTATCCAAACAATTGTTTCTGCCTCTGCTTTCAATATGAAGCTCATAACATCATGATGCTACACAGTTATAATAGACGTAGACAACATATTTATCGTTACATGCTTATCTTACATTGGATACTCAATAGGATATATGGAGAGGAACATTAGCTTTTGGTAGTTTGATGTCAAGAAGCTCAGTTAAATCATATGAGTTTACAAAGCAAAATTAACATATATCTTTTAATCTTTAAATGGGTATGCATATATCTGCTTGCATGTTTACATATCACTTGGAATTCCTAGTTTTTTGCTGAAGCTGATGTGATGGTACAGTTTATTTAAAAATAGTTGGCAGTGGCAACAATTGTTTTGAGTGAGAGATGCTGCATATGCTTGCATTCATTGTGGTTTTGCAAGAAGTTTATTGCAAAAAATAGAAGTAGTAGAATACAGGCAGGGAATAAAAATCGTTAGATCTACTTTCCCAAAAACTTAATGTTGGCCCAACTAGGCAACCCGGGGGGGGGGGGGGGGGGGTTGAATTGGGCTTATTAAAAAAAAATGAATATAAAAATCAAGTTTGTAAATGTATGCAAATTGCAAAAATAATGAGAATTTAAAGCTTTATGCAAATTGACAACTAGAGTGCAAGAGGTGAAATCTTATGTGTATGGGTATGCTATGATAAACTTAAAGCAAGATAAGCAAAGAAAAAGAGAAGAAATAAGACACCGAAACTTAAAGTGGTTCGGCCAATGCCTACTCCACTACTCAAGGACCTCTCTTGATATTCACTATGCACTAGCCTTCAAGGTGCTAGTAACCTTTACACAAAAATCTCTTTCCCTCAAAACAATTTTGTTTTGAGTCAAAAGTCCATCAACTTCTTCCAAGAAATCTACTCGATCCCTCACTCTCAAAACCATGAAGGCTCTCTCACCTTCTCACAACAAATATGTGAGACACACCCAAGGTGTGTAATAACTCTCAAGGAGTTGGATTTATAAATGAAGCTCACAAAGAAAGAAAGAAGAGAGAAAGGAAGCTTGACGAATTAAAATCTTCTCTTGTTCTCCAATATAGGCTGAGCTAGAATGCTCTCTCTTTTATCTCTTGATTTTTCTTTCAAACTCTATAGAACTCTCTCTCTCTCTCTTGCTGCAATTTGAAGTATGAACCTTATTTTATAGGCTTGAGAAGCCATTTTTCCGTTTGAAACAATTTGAAGCTTTGGATATTCTTTTTCAACACATTTAATGCAGGCAGATTCGGGTCAGATTTAGTTTTCTGCTTTGTAGCACCTTTTTGATGAATCAAAAGGCTGCATTTGACTTAGTGGCTAGAGACAAGTTGTAGCCCTTTAAGTTATCTTTTCAACCTGACAAAAATCATCTCAAAAGGACATTTGGTTGAAAAGTTACAGCTAAAAGAGTAAACATATGTTAGCCTGAATTTCAGCTATGGATAGATAGATTGCAGATCCTATTACTCATAGCTAATGTTTAAATTTGAAAATATATTGAATATAAAAGTTTTAGATAAATAAGTCTTCTTTCCAGTTCAATAAAAAATGCATTAATATTATATTCTAATAAAAAGTTATGCCAAAACTACTAACACACATTCAGAATTCTAGCATCTGCCTTCAAAAGAGATCTCAATTCCTAATTTTCATTCGTTTGCTATAATCATAATAATGAACTAAATTCATTTGTTTGTTGTCATTCAAATTAAATAGTAAACTGTTGAAACCAGGGTCTGCTGAATCGACCTGTACTGGTCGGTTCAGCCCGAACCGGACCGGTCCCGACTGGCACCGGTCCGGTTCCGGGGTATAAAACGGTTCCGACCCAATATGGGTCGAAACCGTTCGGTTCGATGCTCACCGGTTCGGTGCTGGATTTTAGTGAAGTGCCACAGCGCTGGCCAGAGGCACTTTCAAAGTGCCACACTGTGGCACTTTTCAAAGTGCCGCTTTGTGCGGCACTTCAATCGAAAGTGCCGCTTTGTGCGGCACTTCAATCGAAAGTGCCGGTTTGTGCGGCACTTTGAAAGTGCTGCGCTGTGGCTCACAGTGGCACTTTTCAAAGTGCCACAGTGCCTCAACGGTTGGCTATAAAAGCCGACCGAATGCTGAAGTCAAATCCATCAGCTTAGATGAAGGAAAGACAGAGAGAAAGGAGGAGGAAAAGAAGAGAAAGGCAAAGACAAAGGCATGAAAAAAAATTAGAAAGGTCGGAGAGCGTCGTTTTTCTTGAAGAAAAATCCAGCAAAAACTAAATAAGGTAAAATTTGTTTTCCCTACATTGTTTTTTTAATATTTCATTTAAATTGCTTAAAAAAATTAAGTCAAAAATTGCAAAAAAATAGGAAATGATTCAATGATTCTATTTCGTCTTAAATTTTTTATATGTTGTCAATATATGGACGATGTTAATGGTGACATTAACTTTTGTTTTTACAGAATTTATATAATTTAAAATTTAATTAAAAAATTTAAACATTAATTTTTAATTAAAAAATAGAAATTGAAAAAAATTAATGTGGTTGTAGGAATGGAGCCGTCAAGGAGAGGGCAACCCTAAGAGCGTAATATTGGCTGGGAGCATGGGAAGATGCTCGGTGAACGGTACCAGTTTCAGTGCAATTATTGCCACAAGTGCTTCAAAGGAGGAGGAGTAACCAGATTAAAGCAGTACTTAGCCGGTAATTCTCGTGAGATATCTGCATGCTCGGAGTGCCCACCGAGCACCCGTCAGCTGATGAGAAAAAATCTCGTTGAGATCAAAGCAGCCAAGGAGAGGGCTGCCAAGCAAAAAGCGGAGGTGGAACGCCAAGCTGCAGAAGCACCTTCCTATCACTTGATGGAGTTACAGGAGGTCGAGGGTCCAGATGAGGAGGAGGCACAGATCCAGGCTGCCATGCGGGCGAGTCTGGATGATCGGTGGCAGCAGGAGGAGGTGGCGAGGCATCGGGCTCGATTTGGGCCCTCGTTTTTCGAGTCGGGCGCCGGTTCTGATGGAAGCAGACAAGATCCAGAGTTTCAAAGGACAACTTCAGTCAGGAAGGGCGAGGGCAGAGGACGTAGCCGGATTGCATATATCCTGGGTGGTTTTGGTGGCCGAAAGAAATCTTCCGGAGGGATTCCACTAGGTGCGTCAATCCATGATGTAGATCCGCATGCCTTCCCCAGGAGAGTTTCGAAGCAGCAAAGGGTAGACACAATGTAGAAGGAGAAGAAGAAGGATATGTGGCGAGCTATTGGATCCTGGTTCCACTTCAGCCATATTCCAGCGAATGCTGCAGACAATACATACTACAAGTCTGCCATTTCTGCCATACAGTCTGCCGGTCCCGGTGTCGATCCTCCAGGCCCGAGGGACATCTACGGTGAGCTTCTTGACAATAATAAGGAGGAGCTAGAGAATTGGATTGGCTCATATAAGAGCAAGTGGCCTACATATGGGCTCACTCTGATGTGTGATGGTTGGACCGGTCCGATAAAGCGGGCCATCATCAACTTTGTGACATACTATGATACGAAGACTTTCTTCCACAAGTCAGTTGATGCTTCGGATAAGGTGCACAACGCCTCATACATCCTCAGACTTATGGAGGAGGTGATTGATCATATTGGAGAGGAGAATATCGTGCAGGTCGTCACTGATAACGGGCCGCAATATAAGTTGGCCGGGCAGGTCTTGATGGAGCGGCGACCACAAATTGTCTGGACTCAATGTGCTGCACATTGCATCGACCTCATTCTGATGGATATTGGAAAGATCCGTAGGGTGCAACATACGGTGGAGATAGCCCAATGCATCACCAGGTATATTTATAGCCATACTTGGGTTCTTTCATTAATGAGAAAGTATGCAGGGGGAGAAATTCTTAGACCAGGAGTTAACACGGTTTGCTACGAATTACATTGCACTTGATAGCCTTATCGAGAAGAAAGGAGCCCTACGTCAGATGTTTGTTAATCCCGAGTGGCAGGAAAGTAGATATGCCCAGGCCGGCGCTGAAGGAAGTAGGATGGAAGACTTGGTAAGCAGGCAGTCATTCTGGCAGCGGGCCAATGCGATAGTCAAGGCTATCAAATCATTATATGAAGTGCTGCGGGCCGTGGATAGCGAGAGGTACCCCCAGATGGGCTTTTTGTATCACATGATGGAGAATGTAAAGGTTCAGATCATGGAGGCAGATGTAGCCCATGCCCAGGAGTACATCGACATCATTGAGCGGCGGTGGGGAGCCCAAATGGGTAGAAAATTGCATCTAGCAGGTAAGCGATAATATTGATAATTATACTGATTGATATATTTGTATAATTATACTAAGATGGTGTCATCTATGTGCAGCATACTATCTGATCTCCGGTTTCAGTATGAGAGTGGAATTGGTAGGGATGATGAACTTCTTCATGCTCTGCGTAATGTTATTTATAAGATGGAGCCTGATCCAGAAGTTGCCGCGTCATGTATAGAAGAGGTAACTATGATTTAGTAACATATGTAAATATATCAGATCTTATATTATTGACATACTACAACAAGCTTCTTTCCACAGACCAAATTATTTAGAAAGGGCAGCCATAGCTTTGGACAGCGACCAACTGTCATGAGCAAGACAACTATGAATCCAGGTACAATACAAATCTGCAAAACATTTTTGCATCTGAATTATCTTCAACTATGAGGCCATCATATATGTAAAATGTAATTATCTTCAATATTTTTACAGCTGAATGGTGGATTCATTTTGGCGGATTCGCAAAAAATCTTAAGCGGATAGCTATCCGGATCCTCTCCCAAATGGTCTCCTCGAGTGGCTGTGAGCGCAACTGGTCCACCTTCGGCCTCATCCACAACAAACAGAGGAACCGTTTGACACAAAAGCGCCTCAACGACCTAGTTTATGTGCACTACAATCTGCGGTTGAGGCTAAAATGCATTTAGGAGGAAGTGGAGCTCAAGTATGCAGATCCCATCTATAGGACTTTTACAGATGATGATGATAATCCTATGCTCGATGGCTTGTGGCCCAGCAGCAGGAGCCCGAGCTTGATGAGCCAGGATCGCCTCGACGACCAGCCAGCATCATAGCTACCGAGGCTATGGTCGATTCACAGCAATGGGCTGAGCGCAACATTCCACGCACTCCTACAGCTGATATGACGTGGCTAGAGGGAAGCCAGTCACCGCATGACTGGTACGACGCTCCCGTTCAGAAAGATGATCCTCTCATGCGAGGACGAGGACGCTCTACTACCCAGTCGACTCGATCAGGAGGGCGTCAATCCGAGCAAACAAGAAAAGGAAAGGAAAGGGCCCCAATGGAGAGTGTCGAGGAGGAGACTTGGACCAACAGCGATGAAGGTTCTGGTGGAGATGGATCTACTAGCCATGGAGGAAGTGGAGGATAGTATGGTACTACTTATGAGACACAGCTGGAGGGAGGTTTTCGATACACCGGTGAGTCTCAGTTTACACATGCTACACAAGATACGGACCACGGTAGGCCGTCTGATATAGGCCGGTCAGATACCATTGCATATCGAAGAAGAGCTCCTCGAGGTCGTTCAAGAGGCCAGGATGCAGCTGCAGATGACCTCCCATGTGGAGTCGGATCCATTGATGTATCAAGTTCCGAGTCTTCCTATTATCCGCGGCCTCAGCCAGCCTATGGATATGGTGTATCGGAGTCATCTTTCGGTGGCTACTACCCTGCGCAGCCTGGAGGGTCTTACAGGTCGGATTTTGGTGCTGGCATATTCGGATGGGCCCCTTATCAAGACACCTCTTAGAGCCAGAGCTTCAGCGAGAGATCCGAGAGTTCTTATGACCCAACACGCATTCCTCGAGGATTGAGCATACAAGACTACAATGCCGCTTGGTTAGAGGGATGGGTTGATCTGCCTCCATATTATGTTGATGATCCAGATATTGACAAGAAACATCGCCACTCGACCCGATTTTAGATATTCGAGAGTGCTTTAAATATATGTAATTGATTGTATCTTAATTTGAAAATTTTTTATGTTCTTCATCTCATTATTTGAATCATTTGGAAGTAATAAGTTGCATCATCTAGTTTTAACCTTAAACTTAAACATAAAAACATCCAAAAAATATCCAAAAATAAAAGAACTACAAAAAAAAACGACGATGGGGTCGAAACCAGGCCGAATGTGCCCTATTGGTACGGTATC
This sequence comes from Phoenix dactylifera, assembly GCF_051530095.1. Classification (NCBI taxonomy): domain Eukaryota; kingdom Viridiplantae; phylum Streptophyta; class Magnoliopsida; order Arecales; family Arecaceae; genus Phoenix; species Phoenix dactylifera. The sequence continues at coordinate 10,628,904 of NC_143204.1, read as the reverse complement.
TGTTCGGCTCGGTTCGGTTCGGCACTGGTACCGTACCGATACCGGAGCCGACCGGTACGTCGGTACGATCGGTACCACGAACCTTGGTTGAAACCATGGGTTTAACAATCTTCTCCTTTTTGATGATGACAAACAATATATGTTGACAAACAATGGATGCAAACTTATATATATTATTTTTTTTCAAATAGCATCTCTTGGTATTAATCATATATCTTCTCCCCCTTTTAGCATCAAAAAAAAGAAATATCAAATCTAAAAAAATATTGATGTGATATCAAAGTAAATCAAATAATTGTTCATGAATCAATCTTATTTGATAACATTTATTCTCTTCCTAAATAATTGCATTTTAGCACATGAGAAGAGAACAACATGAATTCTAATTCATCAAGATATAGAGAGATTGATAAGATTTAAAGTTATGCACAATATCTCCCCCTATCTATATGCATAGCATAGAAAAATATTTTTTAAAAAATATTATTTTTCAAAAGGATTAGACGTACCAAGTTCTTTTCTAATATAACAAAATCTTTCTTCGTTAAGAGGTTTTGTAAAAATATCCGCCAATTGGTAATCAGTACTAATAAATTATTTTCTTTTTAAACATGATCTCTTATAAATGATGTCTAATTTCAATATGTTTGGTTTTAGAATGTTGAATAGAATTTTTAGTTAAATTAATTGCACTAGCATTATCACATTTAATAGAAATATGAGAGAAATGAAATTCAAAATTTTCTAATTGTTGTTTCATCCATAAAATTTGAGTACAGTAACTACCGGCGGCAATATATTCGGTTTTGGCCGTAGATAAAGCTACCGAATTTTGCTTTTTACTAAACCAAGTTACTAGAGAATGTCCAAAAAATTGACAAGAACCACTAGTAATTTTTCGATTAATTTTACAACCCGCAAAATCCGCATCGGAGAAATCAATAAGATAAAAAAAATATTTTTATAATACCATAATCCTAATTTTTGAGTGTCCAATAAATATCAAAAATTACGTTTCACGGCAATCATGTGAGATTCTTTTGGACATGATTAAAATCTAGCACACATACAAACACTACATATAATATCCGGTTTGGTTAAATAGTGTAAAGTGCCAATCATACCTCGATATTTTCTATCATCTATCAGCTTACCATTTTCATCTTTGTCTAGCTTAGTTGATGGACTTATTGGGGTTCCAATTGGTTTTGCATTTTTCATTCCAAACCTTTTAAGCAAATCCTTTATGTACTTGGATTGATTAATGAAAATGCCTTCCTTTAGTTGCTTGATTTAGAGTCCAAGAAAGTAGTTTGACTCTCCCATCATGCTCATCTCAAATTCACCTTGCATACACTTAACAAAATTTTTGTACAAGCTTTCATTTGGAGCACCGAATATAATATCATCAACATAAACTTGAACAATGAGCATGTCATATTTTTTAATTTTATAAAAAGTGTAGTATCTAGTTTTTCTCTTGTAAAATCATTATCAATAAAAAATTTACTTAATCTTTCATACCATGCTCTAGGTGTTTGTTTTAAACCATACAAAGCTTTTGAAAGTTTAAAAATATGATTTGGAAATTCATAATCTTGATCTTTTATTTTCAAAGATTTATTTTCATGCTTTATATCATTTGAAGATGAAATTTCTAACTTTGAAGATAGTTCTTTGACTTTCTTTTTCAAAACTTCATTCTCATTTTTCAAAACTTAATTTTCATTAGAAAGAGAAGAAACGATCTTTTTAAAAGAAACATTTCTCAGGCCAAGTTTTCTAAATTCGTTATCCAATTCTTCAAAAGTATTTTGCAATTCATCATATGAGAAATTGTTATCCATAGAATCACATGCCTCATTATCTTCTTTTGCCATGAAGCAAAGATTAGCAAGCTTATTATCATTTTTTTCATCGGAGCTACTTGAATCACTTTCGCCCCATGCCGCTACCATGGCTTTTTTCTTATCCTTCTTACTTGATTTCTTTAATTGAGGACAATCATATTTGATATGGCCCGGCTTCTTACATTGGTAACATATGATTTTATTTTTGGCCGCATCTCACTGTTGAAATCTTTTTGCCCCTTGCTTTCTTTTACTTAGAAATCTTTTAAATTTCTTTGTAAGCAAAGCAAGATCCTCATCTTCTTCACTTGATTCGTCGGTGATGGATGATTGAAGAGCTAAGCCTTTCTTTCTTTTGCTATCATCCTCCTTCGGCTTCATGGATAGCTCATGGGTCATGAGAGAATCCGAAAGCTCATCCAAGTTAAGCTTTGTAAGATCTTTTGCCTCTTGTATTGCGGTGATTTTTGGCTTCCAACTTTTTGGCAAAGACCTAAGAATCTTTCTCACCATTTCAATATTAGTATAAGATTTATCAAGAGATTTCAAAGCATTAGTAATATTGGTAAATCTAGTAAACATGTTGGAAATAGATTCTTCGGCATTCATCTTAAAGAGTTCATAACTATGCACAAGCATGCTAATTTTTGACTCTTTAACTTGATTAGTACCTTCATGAGTTACTTCTAATCTATCCCATATTTCTTTAGCCGTTTCACATGCAGAATTTCTATTGAACTCATTAGGATCTAATGCACAATACAACAAGTTCATGGCTTTAGCATTCATTTGAATATGTTTCACATCAATTTTATCCCATTCATTTTCAGACTTGGTATTTTAGGCTCATTTACAATGACCTTATATAATTCATAATCTACAGCTTGGATATATATTCACATTCTAGTCTTCCAATAGTTATAGTTTAAACCACTAAACAAAGATGGCCTATTGGTCGATTGACCTTCGGTAAGAGAGGTTCCTACTATAGTTTCCATTTTCTACTTTAAGACAGTTAAGTCTATAAATAGAGCCCTTGCTCTGATACTAATTGTTGGCCCAACTAGGCAACCCAAGGGGGGGGTGAATTGGGTTTATAAAAAAAAAAATATAAAAGTCAAGTTTGTAAATGTATGCAAATTGCAAAAATTATGAAACATTTAAAGCTTTATGCAAATTGAAAACTAGAGTGCAAGAGGTGAAATTTTATGTGTATGAGCATGCTATGATAAACTTAAAGTGAGATAAGCAAAGAAAATAGAGAAGAAATAAGACACCGAAATTTAAAGTGGTTCGGCTAATGCCTACTCCACTACTCAAGGATCTCTCTTGATATTCACTAGTGTTGGGGGAAAAACCCCAAGTCATACCGCCACGGAGGCGCTCGGCCAAAGAGCGCCGACCAGGAGGATGCTCGGCCAAAGAATGCCGACCAGGAAGGCGCTCGACTAAAGGGCGCCGACCGGAGAGAGCGCCAAGAGGCGCCCAATCAAAATAATCAAGTAGAGATGCTCGGATAGGAAGAGCCGACCAGCGGACGCCGACCAGAGAAGCGCTCAACTAGAAAGCGCTGACTAGAGAGAGCGCCAAATAGAGGCGCTCGGCTAGAAGGTGCTCGCCCAAAGGGCGCCGACCAGGAGTACTCGAAGCAACCCCGCCACAGGGCGCCCCTCTGGGCGACCAGCTCGGCTCGGCACCCTTGCCGAGCCGATGCCTTAACTAATACTCCTCCCCGCCAAGCTTTCTCGAAAGGTCCGGCGGCTATACACGCGACTCTACTATAGCCTGCCACTATCTCCAAGCCATCAAGGCATAAGATCTCTGCAGGTATTCGGCACGACCTGCCATTAATGCATGAGACTCCCTCAAGTCTCCGATGCACCCAGTCATTTAATGAGCACGGCCCAAGACGATCTCCGGATCACTGAACCATCAGAGCGTATGGCTCTCCCTGACCGCCGGTTCATTCGGTAATAAATGCACTTACCATCCACGGACCCCAGGCCCACCACAGCCGGCGGTTCAACCACTCCAACAGGTCCGATCGACCGTGACAACTCCCTGATTCCGGTCCGATTCGGTCCCGTTCTCCACTACGCCATTAATGGGCCAAATCGTGCCCAATTATTACAAAAGAGGACAAACCTCCTGTCACCTCCCAGGTAACAAAAATCCTTCTATAAAAGGAAACCTGGGGGGAAAAGGAGGGGGGCGGCCCGGACAGAACCCTCCTGGACCGGGTGAAAAGAAGCAAACAGCACAGACACAATAGAGGAGATCACCCTCTTCATCTTCTTCATCTTATCCAAATATTCCTGCTGTCTTCTCCATATACTCTCTTCCTTGCTCTCTACACATATCTGCCCCCCTCTGATTTAAGCATTGGAGGGCCGGCGCCGGGGAGCCCGGCCACCGGCTTTTTGCAGGACTTACACCCCTCCAGGAGGACGTCACCAGTCGGAGCGCCGCCGACCACCGTCCCTGCAGCGAAGCTCCTCCTTCCCCGGCTTCGCGGTAGCCCCCGGGTCCAATTTCCAGCAACACACTAGCTTTCAAGGTGCTAGTAACCTTTACACAAAAATCTCTTCCTCTCAAAAAAACTTTGTTTTGAGTCAAGAAGTCCATCGACTTCTTCCAAGAGATCTACTCGATCCCTCACTCTCAAAACCACGAAGGCTCTCTCACCTTCTCACAACAAATATGTGAGACACACCCAAGGTGTGTAATAACTCTTAAGGAGTTGGATTTATAAATGAAGCTCACAAAGAAAGAAAGAAGAGAGAAAGGAAGCTTGACGAATTAAAATCTTCTCTTGTTCTCCAATATAGGCTGAACTAGAATGCTCTCTTTTTTATCTTCTGATTTTTTCTTTCAAACTCTATGGAACTCTCTCTCTTGCTGCAATTTGAAGTATGAACCTCTTTTTATAGGCTTGAGAAGCCATTTTTCCGTTTGAAACAATTTAAAGCTTAGGGAATTCTTTTTCAACACATTTAATGTAGGCAGATTCGGGTCAGATTTGGTTCCCTGCTTTGCAGCACCTTTTGATGAATCAAAAGGCTGCATTTGACTTAGTGGCTAGAGACAAGTTGTAGCCCTTTAAGTTATCTCTCCAATCTGACAAGAATCATCTCAAAAGGACATTTGGTTGAAAAGTTACAGCTAAAAAAGTAAACATATATCGGCCTGAATTACAGCTATGGATAGATAGATTGCAGATCTTATTACTCATAGCCAATATTCAAATAGTAAACAAGAATTGCATATAAAAGTTTTAGATAAATAAGTCTTCTTTCCAGTTTAACAAGAATTGCATTAATATTATATTTTAATAAAAAGTTATGTCAAAAATATTAACACACGTTCAGAATTCCAGCATCTGCCTTTAAAAAAAATCTCAATTTCTAATTTTTATTCATTTGCTATAATCATAATAATGAACTAAATTCATTTGTTTGTTATCATCAAAATCAAATAGTAACTTGTTGAAACCATAGGGTTAACACTTAAAATCATTCAAAATTCAGTAGAGGGTAAAAAAATGCAAAACATTTTTACCTAATAGTATAATCTCACTGTTTGTTATTGCCTTAGGAATCAAGAAATTGCCAAGTATTGAACATATCAAGAGTTCAAAACACTATGTTATATTAACATATGTTCAAGTCTTCAATATGCTGGGGTCAATTTTCTGTTTTCTGTTTGCTATTATTATTTTACTATTTATTGGGTTTAACTAACATATGGTTGCTATTGTTTATTTATTGGGGCCACATATCATATGTAGAGGGCTCAGTTGTGTTGACAAGGTGGTGAATCAACTAAAAAATGCGACCTCATTATTAAGTTGTATGTGGCCCCTTTTTGGAGGGCTCTCCAATAGGAAAACAAAGAAAAAGAAGAGATAAAACAGGGAGGGAGGCGGAAGAACGTTCCAAACCCTGTGGGCATCCATATGATACCTTCTAAGCCCTATCTTTCTCTTCTTCTTTCTTTCCCTAATGCAGTCATTTTGGCATTCTTGTTAGGATTTCTTTTAATGTTTTGTTAGAATTTGCTTATTTATATGAGTTACAACCTGTGCATAAGATAAATGATAGAAAAGACTTTTGGCATTTTCTTCTTTCTTTCATCTCTTATTATTCTTCTCCTCTCCACTTAAATCAATTTTCTCTTGCCTCTTACACATTATCTTTGTTCTTATATTATTAAAATCTCTTCCTTACTGAATACTTGTTTTGAAAGATAAGATCATATCTAATTTGATATTAACATTTGTTGCTGGTGGTCCAAACCGAGAACGATTGGCACAGCGGTGTGAACGGGGTTCCGTTTGAGTTGCCTTGGTTGGTGTTGATTGCGCTCCACCTTCCACCGGGAAACCTGCAAGCAAGCCTCGCACCACCACTGGGGTAGTGGGGGCCCTCCGACGATCAAGTCAGAGGAGATTGGAGGAGAAGGAGAGATAATAGTAGCAAGTAAGAGAATGCTCTGGAAGTTCTTGCTTACCCCCCCTCCTCCTCCCAGCCGCATATATACCAGGCTGGGGGGTCTTTCAGGGGGGTTCGTCATCGTGGGGCACGATGGAGCTGCCACTGACACGGCCGTTACAGGGCGTCGTGGGGCAGCGCTGGGTACGGCCATGACAGGGCGTAGTGGAGCTCCGCCTTGTACGGCTGTTACAGGGGATCGTGGAGCAGCGCCAGATACAACCGTTGCAGGGAGTAGTGGAGCAGGAGGCTGCGGCGTGCCTCTGGGGAATAGCCTGTCGTTGTCGAGAGATATCCGACTCGGGGTCGGGCTGCGGAGACGAAGATGTCCGACTCGGGGTCGGATTGCTGGATCAAGGGGCAGCCGACTCGGGGTCGGGCTGCGGAGCCGAAGATGTCCGACTCGGGGTCGGATTGCTGGATCAAGGGGCTGCCGACTCGGGGTCGGGCTGCGGAGCCGAAGATGTCCGACTCGGGGTCGGATTGCTGGATCAAGGGGCTGCCGTAGTCTTCCTGGGCGCGCGTGCCGGTCACGTGGGGCATGGTGGCTAAGTTCCTCCGTAACAGTAGCCCCCCACTTCCGAGCCTGGAACCAGAAGGGGAACGGGTGAAGGGAGTGATGCTTCGAGATTGCCGCCATCCCTCGGAGAGGCGCGCGTGCTTCGAGCTCCCCGCCTTCTTCTTTTTAACTCTTGGTAGCGTCTCGCTGACTCCCGACTCTTGAAATTCTTCTGGCGCTAGGCCAGGCATCCGAGGGTTGGGCCTCAGGGAATTCTTCCGGCGCTAAGCCAGGCATCCGAGGGTTGGGCCTCAGGAAATTCTTCCGGCACTAGGCCAGGCATCCGAGGGTTGGGCCTCAGAAAATTCTTCCGGCACTAGGCCAGGCATCCGAGGGTTAGGCCTCAGGAAATTCTTCCGGCACTAGGCCAGGCATCCGAGGGTTAGGCCTCAGGAAATTCTTCCGGCACTAGGCCAGGCATCCGAGGGTTAGGCCTCAGGAAATTCTTCCGGCGCTAGGCCAGGCATCCGAGGGTTAGGCCTCAGGAAATTCTTCCGGCGCTAGGCCAGGCATCCGAGGGTTAGGCCTCAGGAACTTCTTCCGGCGCTAAGCCAGGCATCCGAGGGTTAGGCCTCAGGAACTTCTTCCGGCGCTAAGCCAGGCATCCGAGGGTTAGGCCTCAGGAGCTTCTTCCGGCGCTAAGCCAGGCATCCGAGGGTTAGGCCTCAGGAAATTCCGCTCGTTGGTCGGCCAAGGCTGGCGCAAGCCGAGGCGACCGGTCGGGGCTTCAGGCTAGTTTGCTCCCGGGATGATCATCGGGTTAGCCTGGCATCCGAGGGCCAAGCCTCGGGAGATTCCGCTCGTTGGTCGGCCAAGGCTGGCGCAAGCCGAGGCGACCGGTCGGGGCTTCAGGCTAGTCTGCTCCCGGGATGATCATCGGGTTAGCCTGGCATCTGAGGGTTGTCAGGCCTCAGGAGATTCCGCTCGTTGGTCGGCCAAGGCTGGCGCAAGCCGAGGCGACCGGTCGGGGCTTCAGGCTAGTCTGCTCCCGGGATGATCATCGGGTTAGCCTGGCATCTGAGGGTTGTCAGGCCTCAGGAAATTCCGCTCGTTGGTCGGCCAAGGCTGGCGCAAGCTGAGGCGACCGGTCGGGGCTTCAGGCTAGTCTGCTCCCGGGATGATCATCGGGTTAGCCTGGCATCTGAGGGTTGTCAGGCCTCAGGAAATTCCGCTCGTTGGTCGGCCAAGGCTGGCGCAAGCCGAGGCGACCGGTCGGGGCTTCAGGCTAGTCTGCTCCCGGGATGATCATCGGGTTAGCCTGGCATCCGAGGGCCGAGCCTCGGGAAATTCCGCTCGTTGGTCGGCCAAGGCTGGCGCAAGCCGAGGCGACCGGTCGGGGTTTCAGGCTAGTCTGCTCCCGGGATGATCATCGGGTTAGCCTGGCATCCGAGGGCCAAGCCTCGGGAAATTCCGCTCGTTGGTCGGCCAAGGCTGGCGCAAGCCGAGGCGACCGGTTGGGGCTTCAGGCTAGTCTGCTCCCGGGATGATCATCGGGTTAGCCTGGCATCCGAGGGCCGAGCCTCGGAAAATTCCGCTCGTTGGTCGGCCAAGGCTGGCGCAAGCCGAGGCGACCGGTCGGGGCTTCATGCTAGTCTGCTCCCGGGATGATCATCGGGTTAGCCTGGCATCCGAGGGCCGAGCCTCGGGAAATTCCGCTGGTCGTGCGCCTGTTGCTTGCCGCCCGACGGGATTTCTCCGTGGCCAGCTGCGATCGTGTTTCTCCTCCTCTCCAAGCGTCGCCTGGGGAACACCAGATGGGCATTAAATGCTAATTGAGGGGTTACCTGGGAAATCGGATCGCCAGTTGCTGCTTGCGAGGAGTGTCAGTTAAGCGGCCGCGATACGCGCGTTCTTCGAGGCGGATTCGGCCTGGGCGCGAGCGGAGATATGTGGACCTAGGGGTACAGGCCACCCGGAGTGTCCTGCACAAAAAATGCGATTAAGGAGAATAACGCTTAGGAAATCGCGGGAAGATACGCCTCGAGAGTCGGATCGGCTCCGGATTCAATGCGCCCGCATTTATTGGAGCCACCCGCATCGGAACGACCGGGGGGCCGCAGTTTGGCTATAAATATAGGTGCAGGTGCGATGGAGCCTGCCAAGCCGGAGCTGTTCAGGTTGCCATGGATCGTGGGCCTCCTCTCCGGCGCATGGTTGAGAGACCCCTACCGAAGGAACGGGAGGCGCGCCCTTCGCGACTTCCGCCAACTAGCCGTTTCATCTGGGATCAACAAGGAGGTTCTCCCCGGCGGAACTCCGCTCTAGGCGTTTCATCCGGGATCACGTCTCCCCTCCTTGAAGTTCAGCCTCCCGATTGAGCTCCGCGCCAGACGCTTGATCCGGGACCGCGCCTCCATATGCTCTTCTCCCTTGTATCCCTTCTCTCCCCTAACACTGGGGAGGACCGGAATATCCCTTGGAGGTGGCGTTCCCCTGGAGGCAGCGGGAGCTTCTTCTGCGGCGGCTCCTCGTCTTTTTCGTGAGGCGTGGATGGCGCCTCTGGGTAGGAGCAGTGTGGACTTCTCCTTCGTCCACTTCTTCTTCATCCGCGCCGGCTCTTCGTCTTTTTCGTGAGACGTCGATGGCGCCTCCGGTTGGAAGCACCCACTTCCGGTGGGATTGCAGCCGCTTCGGATGGAGGTTTCGGGATCCCAGATCTTCAGCTCCTCGGAGTCTCTACCTCTTCTTTATTTTCTTTACACCCTAATTCCCCTCTGGGAATTCCTTGTAATCACACGAGCACGCCATTGTAACCAGAAATTATTGAAATGAAAAGTGTTATACATTTTTGAACTGTCTTTCTGGCATTGTTGTTCTACTGGTAATACATCCGCAGGTTAGCGGAATTCCAGCTCCTTGGAATTTCTCGACCATCTAGGGCCTCCAACTGGTAGGAGCCAGGTCGGTTTACCAAGCGAACCCTATACGGGCCTTCCCAATTTGGCGCTAGCTTCCCACCTTCCGCAGGTTGAGATGCTTTAGCTCGCCTTAGCACCAGATCTCCGATTCTGAAAAGCTTCGGTCGGACCTTGGAGTTGTAATATCGGGCCATCCTCCGCTGATACATCGCCATCCGAACCTGCGCCATTTCCCTCGCTTCTTCCAAGAGATCCAGGTTCCCTCGGAGTTGCTCCGAATTGGCCTCGGGTCGGTGCGCGGCCACCCGAGGTGAGGGGAGTCCGAGCTCCACGGGGACGACCGCTTCCGTGCCATAGGTTAGGCTGAATGGCGTCTCCCCGGTAGGGGTCCGATGCGTGGTCCGATACGCCCAATAGGACATTCTTGAGTTCTTCGACCCAAGCTTGCCCTGTCCGACCGATTCGCGCCTTAATTCCTTGGAGGATCGTCCGATTTGTGACCTCGGCCTCACCGTTGGTTTGGGGATGCGACACAGATGTGAACCGATGCTCGATCCCGAACTCCTCGCAGAAGTCACGGAAATGCTTGTTGTCGAACTGTCGACCATTATCCGAGATGAGGACCCGAGGTACCCCAAATCGGACAATGATGTTCTTCTTCACGAACTTCCGGACTTGCGCCTCCGTGATAGTGGCCAGCGGCTCTGCTTCTACCCACTTGGTGAAGTAGTCGATTGCAACAATCAAAAATTTTCACTGGGCTGAAGCGACGGGGAATGGTCCGAGGATATCCATTCCCCACTGGGCGAAGGGCCAGGGTGCAGTGATTGGTGCCAAGGGGACAGAAGGGACTCTTTGGACGTTGGCGTGGCGCTGGCAGGCGCCGCATTTCCGCACGTGATCCTTCGAGTCCTCCAACAAGGTAGGCCAATAATAGCCTTGCCTCATGATCTTGTGCGCTAAGGACCTAGCCCCCTGCGTTCCTCACGGGCCGTGAGCAGCCCCCAGTGATAGTGTGGATCACGCCCGTAATGGGTCGATTCTGCTCCCGAGGCTCCGGAGGAGCCGGGTCGGCTGGACGCTTCACATATCGTCCGAGACGCCCCCGGCGGATGAGAGCCTCGATCTCGTCCCGAAGCTGGAAGCAGTCTTCGGTGTCGTGGCCGTGGTCCCGGTGGTACTCACAGTACGCCCGAGAGGGCCTCCTCCCAGGAATCTTCTTCATCTGTCTCGGGACCGGGAGGTCCTCCCGCCCCTTGATTTCCATGAGGATCTGGGTCCGGGGAGTCAGGAGAGGAGTGTACCGGCTGAAACGTCGGGGCGGAGAACGTGGGCGTGGGGCGCCGTGGTTCCTCGCCGGCGACGGGCTTCTGCGCCGACGCTGGGGCGTCGGGCTCCTCCTCTGGCGTGCCTCTTTTCGCCTTTTCTTCCCGAGCTTTGGAGGGATCTCGGCGGCCTCCTTGCTCCGGTGGGCGGCCGCCTCCTCGGCGTCCGCATACTGGTTCGCCCGGGACAACAGCTCCGGGAAGCTCCTCGGCAGGCGTTTGTCCAGGGAGAAGGTGAGTCTGCCCTTCCGGAAGCCACGCTTCAGGGCTGAAAGAGCCACCTCCTGGCTCAGGTTCCGGACTTCCAGCGTAGCCTTGTTGAAGCGGGTAAGATAATCCGCAAGCTTTTCCCCTCGTTTTGCCGGACATCAAAGAGGGAGTCGGAGACCAGTCGCCGCCGGCTACTGACGGCGAAATGGGTGATGAAGAGGCGAGTAAACTGGTCGAAGGACTGGATTGAGTTAGCCTCCAAGCCGGCGAACCACGCCCTTGCCGGGCCACGGAGGGTCGCCGGGAAGGCCTTGCAGAGGAGAGGATCTGATGCTCCGTGGAGGAGCATAAGGGTCCTGAAACTCTCGACGTGATCCCGCGGGTCCGCCGCCCCGTCATAGGGCTCGATCGCCGGCATTTTAAACCCCGGTGGATTCGGGGTCCGCAGGATCCTCGAGGCAAGCGCCGGCTGGGAGGAGATCTCCAAGTCGGCGAAGGGATCTTTGGAGTGGCCCTTTAGGACCTGGAGTTGTCGGTGGAGATCGTCCACCCGCCGGTCCAGGGAGCGCGACCGATGGGTGGGAGACAAGGAGCACCGAGAGGGGGACCGACTGGAGCGCGGGTTCCTTGAGGACTGGGGGATCTGGGAACGCGCCCGGGCCCGCCTCTCGTACCCCGCGCAGCTCCGATGGGAAGGTCCCGGCAGAATGGACCGTGCTCGAGAATCTTCCTCGCGCCGGCGCTCCTCCCCATGGGAGAGGAAGGAGCGCGGGTTGAGGAGGACAGGTGAGCGCTCAGGGAGCAGCGGCTCCTGGGCCCGCTGCGGCGCCCGAGACATCACACCCTGCAGGTTCTGCACTGCCTCCGCGAGGGTGCGAACCTGCTGGGCTAACTGGTCGAACTGAGCGGCTTCGACCATCTGAATGGGAGGTGGAGCGGTGGAGTGTTGCTGAGAATGTGTTGGAGACGCAGCGGCCTCCCGGCCGGAGGCGCGAGAGGCCCCGCGACCGGAGGCATTGGAAGCTCCACGACCACCTCGCCGTGCCATTACGATCGCTCTGAGATTCGGCCCTTCCTCTAGCGCCAACTGTTGCTGGTGGTCCAAACCGAGAACGATTGGCACAGCGGTGTGAACGGGGTTCCGTTTGAGTTGCCTTGGTTGGTGTTGATTGCGCTCCACCTTCCACCGGGAAACCTGCAAGCAAGCCTCGCACCACCACTGGGGTAGTGGGGGCCCTCCGACGATCAAGTCAGAGGAGATTGGAGGAGAAGGAGAGATAATAGTAGCAAGTAAGAGAATGCTCTGGAAGTTCTTGCTTACCCCCCCTCCTCCTCCCAGCCGCTTATATACCAGGCTGGGGGGTCTTTCAGGGGGGTTCGTCATCGTGGGGCACGATGGAGCTGCCACTGACACGGCCGTTACAGGGCGTCGTGGGGCAGCGCTGGGTACGGCCATGACAGGGCGTAGTGGAGCTCCGCCTTGTACGGCTGTTACAGGGGATCGTGGAGCAGCGCCAGATACAACCGTTGCAGGGAGTAGTGGAGCAGGAGGCTGCGGCGTGCCTCTGGGGAATAGCCTGTCGTTGTCGAGAGATGTCCGACTCGGGGTCGGGCTGCGGAGACGAAGATGTCCGACTCGGGGTCGGATTGCTGGATCAAGGGGCAGCCGACTCGGGGTCGGGCTGCGGAGCCGAAGATGTCCGACTCGGGGTCGGATTGTTGGATCAAGGGGCTGCCGACTCGGGGTCGGGCTGCGGAGCCGAAGATGTCCGACTCGGGGTCGGATTGCTGGATCAAGGGGCTGCCGTAGTCTTCCTGGGCGCGCGTGCCGGTCACGTGGGGCATGGTGGCTAAGTTCCCCCGTAACAACATTATTTCTACAAATTAAAATAATCTCTATAATTCAATTCTACCTTGGATTGCATCATTATGGCTTTTCTAGATACTTAGAACACTAATTTATCCACAACCTCACCTCTTTTCATTGATGGTGTTAATATTTGTAAACCTGTAAAAGCACAAGTGAGATAGCTTTAGTATACCATTGGAAGTAGAAAATAGGAAAGGAGCAACTCAACTCAACTCACCTAAGCCTTTATCCTAAAGTAGTTGGGTTGGCTACATGAATCCTTTTCTAACACAGTGGGAAAGGAAAAAGGGGCGATTTGATCAACAAGGTCATACTTCAAAGATCAACACACAAATAGAAATAAATTGGATTGAAGAACCCTTCGCTTGGTGAAGGAAATTCTCTCGAAAAGAATTTTATTACTATCTCAAAAGGATACCACATATAATGTATTAGACACATATAAATAGGACATGATCTCTTAACCCTAATAAATCATTTGGCTTCTCATTGGAAAACTTCAATGGCCTCCCCTCTAAGCTAAGAACAACCCCTTTACCCACATGCGAAGCATCCCACTCCACTTCGAAAAGCTTTTGAAAATCTGGGAATGCGAGAATTAGAGCTTTAGTCATCAATGTTTTGATCTGCTTGAAGGCCATTTGTGCTGATTTTGTCTGCTAATAGCTAGCTTCTTTCAAGCATTCAGTGATAGAACTCATGATGGAACTAAAATTCCTTATGAACCTCCTGTAAAAATTTGCCAGCCCACGGAAAATATGAACATCTCCATGGATTGTGGTGTAGGCCACTCTTTTATAGCTCACACTTTCTCAAGATCAGGTTTCAAGCCATCTGCTGACACAACAAAACCAAGAAACACCACCTCATCGCACAAGAAAGAGTATTTCTTCAAATTGATATAGAGCTTCACCTTGCGAAGAATCTCCATAACTTCACGTAAATGAATCAAATGCTCTTCTCTAGTTCGAGTATAAATCAATATGTCATCAAAGTACACAACTATAGATGATCCTGAAAAAGGTTTAAGTACCTCTATCATAACTTGCATAAAGCTGCTGGGGGCATTGGACAGTCCAAACTGCATCAGTATCCCCTTGTAAAGTACATCTAGTGTTTTGAAGGCAATCTTTCATTCGTCACCGCTTCTCAATTTGATTTGGTGATAATCACCTCTCAAATCAATCTTAGAAACACTCTTGAACCTGTCAACTAATCGAGCATGTCTTCTAGGCAAGGAATGGGAAATCACTATTTGACAATTATCTTGTTTATGGCACAATTGTCCATTCATCCTCCATAAGCTATCATTTTTGGTGTATGCAAAGCTGGAATAACATAAGGACTGTTGCTTTCACACACCAAAACCTTTGCAATTGAGTCCTCTACTTGCTTTTGCGTTCCAGCATGTTGTAGCAGTGGCATTCTATAAGCTGGTAGGTTTGGTAAAGATGTTCTCATGACCAAATCGATGGCATGTTGGATGCTCCTCATTGGCGGTAAACTCTTTGGTGGAACATTACAAGCCAGCTCCTTGAAGTCTCCCAATAGTTGTTGAATTTCTAGCGGATAATCATCAAATTCTAGTGGCTGCTTATCCTCTAGAATTTTACCAACCAGTGCATGCATAATTCCCAATTCTTTGTTTGCAACTTCAAACTTCTCGGAGTCAAAAATCCACTAACCTTGCTATCCTTAGGGGTATTAATGGCTTCTTCCCTAAGAGGATGCAAAGTATAGTTCTTGTTTCCTCTGAGAAATAGATAAGTGTAGGCACTACATCACACAACCTCATCTTCAATGTTGCCACCCATTGTAAATTTAACTAAGCGTTGGAAAGCAACAGGTACTTCATTCCCTTTCTGAAACCATGCAATTTTTTAGGGGTTGGGATGCATTTTAGTAAGCAGCTTCAAGTTTTCCAACCTATTTTGAAACAAGGTTGTCACTACTACCTGCATCAAGAATGACATTGCATGCCTTGCCACCACAAAACACGAGTACGAAAAATATCACGCCTTCTCCAATCTTCTTTCTCATCTATAGGTGTTGCCTTCATGCGGTGCACTGCCAAAGGCTGCCCTTCTACCGGATATATGTCAACATCATCTACTTCATCATTGGGCTTATCAAATTTTGGATCCGGAAAAGCTGCTTCTTCCTCCTCGAGTTCTGCCATGTTGACCCTTCGCTGTGGGCAAGTAGGAAGTATGTCCTTTTCCTCATAGAGAAACAATGTAATTGCAGCTTGCTGTCCATCTTATTGGAACTTGAACCATAGCTGTTTTGTTCACCATATCTTACTAGATCTTTTCCCTTCTCACCCCTGTCAATATTAGCAATGTACTTGCCACCTATCTAGCTAGATGCATCAGCTTCTTGATCCATCTTTGGAGCTTTTTGTCTATTCAAAATCTCTCCATTGCACCCTCAATCCTTCTTGACAAAGGCCTCTTGCACCAAAACGCCATACTCACCTTTTTGCCATTACGGCATATTATCAAGCATGTTCTAGGTTGAACAAACAAACCACTCCCATCTCATCTCTATTGGATTGATTTAATCCAACAAGATAACGAGATGTCACTTGCTCATTCATCATGTTTAAACCAACCCTCATAGAGAGATTCTCAAATTCGGAAGTGCAGTCGACTGTCATTCCTTTTTGTTTTAATGTGTGGAAGTTCTCATACAACTTCATCATGCAATCAGCTGGCAAAAATTGTTTATGCAACTTTGATTTTATGGGTTCCCATGTGCCGACTTTTAACTTTTTTTGCCGAGGATGCTGATCTTCAACTGTCTTCCACCATTGAAGTGCACCTTTAGTTTCAGCTTCATAAGCACCTCCTTTCTATCTTCAACCTTAGGTTTTCTCTCAAAGTAAGTCCTTAAGCTAGCCTCCAGTCCAAATAATCCTCCGCATGCATTTTTCCATTGAAATTAGAAACCTCTACCTTGATTCCTCCTCCATTGAAATCAAGTGCATGTACTAGCCTCTCTTCCAATCTACCTCCATACTACTTGATTAGTGGGTCCAATATCATGGAAGGGATATTCCTCTTTTTCTAAAATCTTCATTCCTGGTGTTATTGTTCGGTATGTCCAGGGGTTCACAGTCACCTTCCGGAATCTCCATATGGGCTTCCGGACATTCCTGTTGTTGAAGGGATTGCATAGCCCATGACAAATATTCAATCATACGCCTCATCTCAGCCATATCTCATTGTCCTTGATGTCCTGTATGTCTTCTACCTCTTCTACGTCCCGCCATGGCTTTGATACCAATTTGACGCAGCAAGAATAGAATTCCAACATGAACAGAAGAGATTACAGCAAAGAAGTTGTAAAATTAAATTTGGAATAAAAGAATTCTGGGTTCAAGAGCCCTAGGAATTCTTTTATCTGTATCATTCTCATCAGATGGCTGAAGCGCCTACAAAGACTCTTAATAGACCTTTATACCATGTCTCTAACAACCCTATCATCACATCCCTTCATCACATGAGGTTTTATTAAATTTTAGCCATCCAAGTTCATTAAAAGGTCACATGCAAGTCACTTGACCTTTCAAATGACTTGGAACATAACTATTGGCTGAAACTTAAAAGAAAACATTAGACATAACATGACATAAGATGAAGACTACTCTTAATAGCTAATAAGCTGGTCTATTGGACTTAATGGGCCCAATTAGACTTAAAAGTTCTCTTAGATTCTCCTGCATCAACTCTCCTCTTGGCCATTGTATCTATTAGTTCCATCGATCTCCACTTAGCCCACACCAGTCCATCAGGGTATGAGAACCTTGCTTGCTTCTCACCACATTTGGGCATCAATGTGGCACGTCACTTCTGAGAAGTGCCCTAGTTAACACTTCGCACTTTTCACTACACCAGGGATCCTAGGCAACCTATCGCTAGTAGGGAATGCCCCAGTATATTCTTAGGATTCATGTTAGTTGTTACTGTAGTTTTACGCTAACTGACAATTTACCATGACCATCCTCTTTTATCTGGACTTGGGCTTAGCTATGTACGAAACAAAGGCGGAGTTAGAACTAGAAAGGTACAACTAATAATTTTTATTTGCATGATAATGGCATTTAAGATTTTGAATCTTCAAATAGTGTGTTGTGAATCCAAATGCATGCCTTGATAAGTTGCCTAACTATCCATCCAAGATGAAGTTATCGAAGGAAATTGATTGGACCTCCTCCTTCCTAGCAGCCAAATTCTAGGTTTCCTCATCTTTGCTACCTTTGACTCGCACTAGACCCTAAACCTTAGGTTTACTTGGTTCTTTTTTAACTTTGGCATGGAAACCAATTTATCATCAATTTAGATCTTTGATTGATATCCCTATCCGAGAAAAATTAGGGCATGCAATACTAGCAGTTAGTTGAATAAATATGTAAAAAATCTATTTATATTGTTAGCAATTTCTGCTTTCCTTTTTGTTGAATGAAAGTATTAGGCAAGGTTTACGAAGCTGGTGCTGAGAATCATAATGGTACATTATTAGTTCAATATGTATGTTATGCAATCTAGACCTAGATAGACTTCCAATACTTTTTTTCTCTCAATCATGATACCGCTCGAAATTGGGCCTAGTTCGGCTCATATGCTGAACCAAATCTCCGTATCTTGCTGATATGGTATGGGTCGTACAATAGACTTTTCTTAGAACTATTGGAGATATGGCTAGGGAGGACCTTGAGCTTCAATATTTTTTATAAATAAATAGCACATAATTCACCTTGAACCTGGTTCCTGTCCTAAAATGTTTTTCCAAGCTCAAATATGCTACGCTGCACTTGTGCATAATTTGATATACATGTTTCTCTAAAGTGTTGATAACTCTATTAGACCTTCTTTTCCAATAGCTACTCTTTTAACTATTTTTACAATAATGTCAAATTTATACTTGTTGATATTCTTAACTTTTTCCCATGTTGATCCCTACTTTTTCAAACTAACCATGGTTTATCAGATGGAATGCCCTTCCTATTGGTTATGTCAACCTTATAATATTATTATTCTAGATAGGTCCCAATGGTTGCAGCCTTGGCAAACAGGACCATGTGACAGATAATAAAGTAGGGAGCTTCTTTAGGACTACTTTGGGTAAGTCTAGTCTATTGTAGAATGAAAGAATTCTTCGTTCTTAATAACTTTTTGGCTTGTCTTGGTGCACCTCCACATCCCTGGTCTTCATCTTTTGACATCTTTTTAAGGAAAAGTGTGGCATGGATAAGTGAAGAAGAGATCTATTGAAAATCTATGATCTCACTCATTTCTCAATTATCCTTCATTAAGCTCCGTCAAATATCACACACTTTGAATTTCTCAAAATATAACATACTTGGCTTATCTGTTGAATTTTCCTTTTTTAAGACATTTAGAGTTAGTTTAATCTTTTGTCAATAACCTAATTACATTTGTCTGAATTTGACCCTTCAGCTTCTAGTTTGTATGTGTCTGGGCGCACACACAATGCATGTGTTTTCCTGCAAGTCCATCTGCGCATTTGATGCATGCATGTTTCATCTACAAAAAAGTTGCACCACTTTCATCCTGATTTGTGAGTTCATTTTAGCACATGATCAGCTTGATTACAATAATGTGATTATGATGAACATGCCGACGACTCAGTATACTTATCCTTTCTCTCTTTTTTCATAAGAGGTGAACCTTTGCCTTTTTGTATGAGCATCATATTGGTATATTTAGAAGACTTTAAAGACAGCAGGTGTCTGCAGCTTTTGTTTCAGTATGATAGCATATTTTTCAAAAAGAAAGTGATTTTGTTGTTCATTAGATAGCAAATTATGAAGGCAATTACCCATTGTATCCAGGAAGAGAAAGAGATGGCTCATCTGTATGAGCGCAGGAGGTTTCCCTACCCAGGTGACAAAGAGGCAGTTGAGGAATTCATTAAAAGTGGAGGCACTCTTGGCACCACCATTGGACCCAAAGGATTTATAGATTTTGACAAGGATTCTGACAACATGCAAAAACAATTGCAGTCTAAGAAATTTGAGCAGGAAGCTCAGAAGCTATGGTTTCGCATGAGGAATGAGGTCATATCGGAGCTCCAAGAGAAGGGTTTTGATGTTGAGTAAGGATGCTTAACTGAACAAAAAAGATTGAAGAGGCTTGACCAAAGCAAGCAGAGACCAAGTATTTACCAAACTGTTTCAAGGAGTTATCGCTAATATTTTGGTTTTGCATGTGCTTATTCAGTTTCTTTTTCTTGGCTTCTTTAGTGTTTTAGGTTGGTGGGTCAAAATTGGTATGGCATGAAATGAAACTTATTGTATTTAAGTTATTTACCATATTGCTCTCCTGCAATAACAAAAGCAGAACTAATGATACTTCTCGTACGCCATTATCAGAGCCTAAAATCGACAGTGGATGTATATTGGTATAATGTGGATTCTTTTGCCTATGGGGTGGAAGAGCAGTAGGCTACATAGCATGGGGGCTGGTTCTCTTCTATATCCCCCATATTCTAGTGAAGGTGAGATTAGTTTAAGTGTCTTAGTACAACTAGCGGAGATTACTTCCTTGATTGGGTACATGTTTATGCATTCAATATTTGTCAACTGCTCTTGGCTATCTGTGATTTCCACTTTGAACAGCTTTGATGCATTATGAATCACAATGAATTTGATAAAACTAGAATGTCACACTTGCAATGAATGCATTATCCGTTTCTTTTTTTTTTAAGAATGATGAGTTTTATCAGAATAAATTGTCAATGCTAGAGAAAAGCCTCAGACCTTTGACATTATAGTTAACAATGCTTGGGATTCAGAATAGGGCAAAGAAAGGAGATGAGACACCGATAGTAAGTTTAGCAGCTTGGCAATGATATATATCATGGATGGATTGCAGGTTGAACACTAATTTCTGAAATCATTAAACCGAGCAGGCCTCTGAATCTTTATATGCTCTTTTTTTGCATGATTTCAAGAAACTAAATCTAATTTCGTGCTAAGAAGTGAGCTGGTAAGGAGGTCAATTTTTTAAATTTTTAGTTTTTGTGTTTGAAACAAAAGGGTCAAAAACGACCACAATGCATGACATATGGTATAGGTCCTAATGAGCCAAATCTAAACCGGCATACCACTCGGCTGGATTTTATACACTCTGCTATCCCTGCCATGTGCAATCCGCTGCAAGACAGTCCCGCCAGCTTGCATACTTACCGGGTAGAGAAACGAGTATAAGAAACAATATGAGAAACAAGAACGAAAAAAATGATTAATAAAAATTTATACAATTCGGAAAACAGAAAACATTGTATACAATATTCCAAATTATTAATATATCTACTATCCAAATTATTGATGATTAATGTCCAAATTATTCATTATTTAAATTTTAGATTTCATTAATTGATTAATTATTTCGCTGCTTGATTTATGACATGATGTTGATTTACATGCTTGTGAGGAGACTTTTTTTTAGAAAAATGGGATGGTTGCTGCGGCCTCAGTCGTGGGATGTTACATTAATTGTTTAGATAAATTCTCTGACCTTCTTTGTGTTAAGTAAATGCTAACCCTACCCTGATAGCTTTATTAATAAAGGGTTAAGTTTTTTCGAGAAATAATTTCAATAACTAGATGAAGATCAAAAGGGTAAGCTAATAGAAAGATAAATACCGATGCAATTATCAAACACTACGTATTCCATCGTTCTCAAGTTTTTGTAATGTTAACAATGTCGCCTCCAAACCTCTTCAAGGAATTGTTGCCTTTTGTTGCCTTGTGATCAACTAAAAGTCTTTCCATTTATAGAAAAAAAATAATAAAAAAATCAACCAGTCTTTAGAAAAAGAATCATAACCTTCGAATAACTTCATATCATCAAAAACGAGGACCTTCTTCACGCACCTTTTTTTTTCCACAAATATCCAGGCCTAGCTGTACGTACTTTGCAGTAGGCATCGTAAGACCACAACTACAGAACAAACAAACAAAAGAAAACATCAACTTTCCACTACATTACCATCTCAAAAAACACTTTGTACTACGTAGTATATAACCCTAAGACCACACCTACAAAACTAACGATAACAAGGCACCGTGAACTTTGCACTCCATAAAAATCAAAACCCAATAATCCCTTCTCATTTCGAAACCATTGAAATTATGAAATTTGACAAGCCTGCTTCTTCAAAGGTGAGGTTACTTTCATATTCCAGGCTCTTTGATCCAACAGAAGTACCTCACATAAACCGAACTAGGTGCTCCTTTGGACCGTCATCCACAAACGGGAGTAGATCCTCTAACAATTTCTCCGCTGATCTCATGCGCTTCATGACCTCATCTTCCGGCCGGTGATGGGATTGATCACAGGAATTGCAGGCGACGAGATCAAATTGTAGTAGGTGCAGACCTTCTTCCCCTCATCAGTGTCATGGTTCCCTTGCCGGAAGACGAAATTCGCCTGAATCATGTTCACTATCGTTCCGTTCGACCATGTATCCCGGTTGAGCACGTGGGAACTGAATTCCTCCATGTTTTGCAGGTTTACACGCAGCCACCTATTCCCACAATGGGCTTCCACCTTGGGGTCGTGGAAGGAACCATGATATATGAGATAAGATGATGGACGAAACAAGAAAAATAGTTCTAAAGCATCCTCCAACCTCCAGTTAGTCGCCTGCAGATACTTGACAGCAGCGTCGGAGGAGAAGCTCGTGGCATTCTCCAAGAAAAAAGAAATTAGGGCTTCCTTCTCAATGAAGCTCGGAAAGTCTTCCATGGGTTGATCAACTCTCGTTTTTCTGATTCTAACTCCACCGGATATTGGATACGTGTCTATATGTAAGTATTTTAGATACTGTTATTCCTAGTTCGAGTCAACTTTTATATGTTATAGGAGACGAACTTCTCTGGTGTTCCTAGTTCAAGTCGACTCCAAGTTCTTCTAGGTTGATTCAAAACAGCAATTTCGAAGGGATTGAAAATTGGACCATGAGTAGAGTAGGGTTGGATCGGGATTGGCTACCCCACTTTAAATCGGTATCTGTATTGGGTCAAAAAGAAGTCCAATTGATTCCTTGTCGCATTGGACTGAATCAGATTTAATCCATATTTGAATTGGACTGAATAGAGAAGTTTAATATCTGCATGCGATTCAACTTTTATATTTAGTTTGTGTCATGCCCTAAACTCGGAGCGCAACAGACTCTGCATGTCTGTATGGTGCCTATACGGCAGACATACAAAGCTACAGATCAGATCAAAGCAATAATAAATCTTAAAATTTTATTTAATCAATAAATTATTCAAAGCAATTTTACAAAGTTCCAACATAAGATATGTCCACATGTGCCAACTAATAACATAAATCAAATGAAATACTCTTACTAATCAAACTAAAATGTTACTAACTTAAAGAATCTTTAGAAAATCTAGCACATTCCCCAATCCTGTGCGATCATGTATCTGCATTTGAGGAATAGAGAAAACATGATGATGAACTACACTAGCCGAGTAAGCAACATAATACCCCAAATTGAAAAAAACATGCCAATATTTATTTAAAGCATAAAATATTGACTTGGAAATAAATCATCAATAAACGTATCTATATATATATTCTTTTGAAATTTATTATTATTTTTATAAAAATTGATACCAGAATTCCAACATCAATAGGCTATGGCCACGTAACCTAGTAGTATGGCTCGCACAAAATGCCAAAAACACTTATTATTAACCACCAGTGGCCACAATGTCCAAATACCACTATTCTAATCTTCTGTGGTGCAGTGTCGAAACTAGTTTCTCACATATTATAAGTCGACAGGGCCAACGAATAATCCCCATTGATAGAGCCAGATCATAGCCATGTTGAGAATACATAGGTACAAAATAGATTTTTCATAATATGCCCAGTCATATTTTTCAAATTTCATAATATATAACATAATTTAAAATAATTACTATCATAACATTAACATGCTTGACCCATTTAACTAAGTACAAAATAGATATCAGAATTTGATAAATTTTTTTACCAAATAATCTGGAAAACACACATTTAAGCATTAGGTTACTTGCCTAATAAATTTTTTTATCAAATAATTTGGAAAACACATATTGAAGCATTAGGCTACTTACCTCTTTTCGCTTTAAATCCTATTTCAGACAAACAAGTCAGGTACACCAATTTAATATCATTAAAATATTATTAATTTTACATCATTCCAGAAAGCAAAATTAAATATTGCTAGAGAGCGTTCTCATGCCTCCAGATCAGTTCGGTCAGGTGATTGTGCCCTACAGATCTGATCAGTCCGAGCCAGGTGGATCTAACGGTAAAGATCAGAAATGGTCAAATCTAGCTGGGGTTAAATTAATAGTCCGGAATACTGTTTGAGTATTGAGGCAGTGTAGGGCGTCCACCTAGGGGTCAACTTGGATGTAAGCTAAAAGGAAGCCAGGGCTTTGAACTATGATCTCTAGGTTTAGCTTAGAGAGAAAAAGAGGCTTCGAGAGAGAATCTCTGTCTAAGTCTTGATCTAATCCGGAACATGAGCTTTGTTCGAGTGGTTTGGGTCAACCATTAGGAAAAACGTCTAGATCTAATTATATATATATATATATATATATGTTCTTTCTATAACACTAGTTTTGTTCATGGAATGTTCTATATTTTAATTTCTGTACAATAAATTACTGGACAATAAATTTTTTTTGATTAATTTTTTTTGCACATTACATTTTTGTGACTTATTTTCTCCAAATAAAAATTATATTTTTTAATTTTCATACAGTGGAGTACAACAAATTAAATTCTGAACAATATATCTCTACATATGAGGTATATCAGCTATTTAAAAATTATACAATTCAAATTTGTAAATTCAGGTCGTTATGGTTAGTTTTTGTTGTATTTGGACTTCGTTAAGATTGTGCTCGAGATTTGGCTTGAGATGAAATTTGCCCTTAAGGCTCCTAGTTACCATAATTGAAAAGGAATAAGTGGTAAACTTATATAAATAGTACATCTGAAGATTTTGAAAATTTAATTTATTTGTCCATTTTATCAGCAACCTTGAAGTTAGTTCTTTTCATTGAAATTACGTGGTTGTGCTTTTTTGAACGCTTTTTTATGATAATGTGACTCATTGCTTATGGTTATGATTTTATGAAAGTTACTTATTGTTATTCTAAAAATTCCATAGTTCCATAAGTTACATGGGAACTGTATTTTGTTAATATTTCAAATTCTCAGTCAATCACTGTGATAAATGGACCTTGGCCAACAGGAGGTGTAAGTTGTTAGCCTACATGTTTGCTGTACAGGCAAGATGAACCGTGACCCTGACCAACATGCAATAAATTGTTAGTCTTTGTGATCTCAATAAAGACATGATGAACTGTAACCATGATCAACTGGGAGGTTTTGTTGCTGATCTTTATTACCCATGAACTACATAGAAGGTGTCCAAGTCTTGGCTATGGGACCCCGCTGCACCACCTGTGTGTTGCTCCCCCCAGAGGCAGTGTATACTCTGCCTAGGGGTTTTTTTGTGATAGTTGACAATAAAATGATGTTTACCAAGAAGAATGGTGCGGAAGAAGATGGATTTGCCACTATCCTTCTCCTATAAAAACTCCCCCCCAAAAAAAGAATTTAGTGTGATAATATGAATGAGACTAACCTAAGTACAAGAATCTATTTTAAATGCAAGGTGATTATAAGGATGGAAGGAAAAGAGTGTCTCTTGCTCCTTACCAAGGTTTTTATCTTGACCAATACATCAATTTGTATCCATACCAGAAACTTAACGATATAAGTTAAACTAAATATTGATTTGTTGCCTATAGATGCAGCCCGAGAGGGGGGGGGGGGGGGGGTTGTGAATTGGGCTTTTAAATTTTTTTAATTACTTCTAAACTTTTGAGTTAATTAAGCTAAATTATATGGATGCACAGTGGAACTTAACCTTAGTAACAGATTAATTCTAATCTAATCAAGATTAAAACTATTAGGCAATAGACAAATGAGCAGATTAATTTTAATCTAATTAACATAAGATATAACAATAATTGAATATTGAGTCACTCTACTCAAGAGATTGTTTAAAGATAAGTAAACACAGGTTAATTGAACCAAAGAGACAATTTCATTAAGCAAGATGGTTCAAGAACAAGCATGTGAGGCAATAGATTATTTTCAAAATCATGTTAGTTTCTTGGATTCTGTTTGTTTAAGATATTCATCATAAGGATTTCTTTTTTGGATTTTTCAAAAAGATTTTTAATCCAAAATGTATTGATTTATGTTCAGATAACAAGTTAAGTTTTAATCAAATTATCTTAAACAGTTGTTGCAATCAAAATTCTGATTATTATTCAACTTTCAACATAAATAATCATGTTTCAGGGAGATAAACAATCTTCTTTTAGAGCAAATCAGATTTTATTTTGACTTATGAGAGATAGTTCAAAAGAATTAATATTCATGCTTTAAAAGATTTTTATACTCAAATTAAATATGATGTGTTAAAATTAATTAGCAAAATTTGAGATAATTATATAGAAAGATATTAATCATGCAATCAAGGATACAGTGATTATGCTCAATGAAACACTTTAAAGATAAGATTTATTGATTTTAGATTTTAGAATAGTCTTAAAAATTACTTGTAAAAGAAAAAACAAACCTTTATTACAAAACTTTTTAAGAGAGTTTCTCATTATGATCATAACACATTAATTATTTATGATTGAAACAATTTGAGATGATTATGATTTAACATATGATGCACATATGAGACTTATAAGGCAAATTATAATACATTTCAAATAATCATATAAGAAATGAATGATATATTGATAACATGATAAATTACATTCATACCTTCACAAAAGGTGAAATAAATTTTACCTATAAGTCATATGTCATGGCACCCAATAAGAGTTTCACATGAGTTTCAAGGGTTGCTTTGGCACATCTGCAAAATAATCTCAGTTTTTCATTTTAGATACCCAAGCTTGCTTGGGTCCTTGGGGATTAGTGCATATGGTTTCTTTTGGAACCCAAATCTGTTTAATAGTAATAATTTTACTATTTGATTTATTTGTATTAGAACTATATGTAAAGTTTTATGCCTATTCTTTTCATGTTTGAAATAAGTCATCTTATTTGATGGTTTGCTTGACGAATTGATAACCTTCTTCTTTAGGATTTTATTGTTAAGCAAGGAAGTTGATGCAGGACAATTGCAGGAAGGAGAGGGAAGAGGGAAGAAGAGGAGGGGGAAGAGGAAGAAGAGGAGAAGAGGAGGGGGAGAAAGAAGAACCAGGCTTCTCACCTAGCTCTAGCCATGGCTTCATACCAGGATTTCAGAAAGAAAGGAGGCTAATTTTCATTCATCATTCATCAAATCCTAAACATGAGGGTGGACCCATATATATAGGGTCATAAAATAATAAATAGACCCCTACAAATAAAACAATGCCAAAAAGGCCCTAAAATGACAATATGCAAATAAACCCAAATGACAATAAGCAAATAAACCCAATCGATATAAAATAAATCCAACTAAAATAAATTAATCCAAAATAAAATCGGGTTGGCTGAATCGGCTGGGATCCGCTAAGCTAGCTGCATCCTGTGGCGACCGTCCGACCTGGCACTAGTGTCCGCACCAACTCTTCCCGGGTGGAAAGAAGTTGACCTCGATGAAAGCGGCTTGGTTAAGCCTCGGTAAAGCCCCAACAAGTCCGAGTTAATTGGCGGTATTTCTTCGTGCTGGATCTAAGTGTAACCGAACTTTGGTCGTCCACGCCAACGAACCAGAAAATGCTGAATGTCTCCATCATTGTCAAAAACTATTTGCTCAGTTAAAACAGAATCAATATACTCTTTCCGTGCTCGATGGAGGAGAAAAGGAAAAGAAGAAGGCATGGAATCAATAATAGGATAAACATCAGGTGCAGGAGAGTGTGCAACAAAAGAGTCAACAGGGATTACAACCAAATCTTTAATATTAAGAGTAAGGCTATGACCAAAATCAAATGGAAAGTCAATGGCATAGGCATCAGTGCCATCTTTGTGCAACACCCTGAATGGTCCAATACTAAGAGACTACAATTCCTTAAGACGGATCATTACGTAACCCCAAGTTTAAAATTTTGAGCATGAAAATTAGCTTGCATCTTATATTAGCAATACATGCAAGAATGTCCTTATGGATTTCCTGATGCAGCTTATGAATGTGTTGCGCAAATGCATATACAGGCTCAGAAATCCTAACATCAGTTTCGATGGGTTGTGCGAGGGCATATTCAACTACACCCATGGTGGACTTGTCAGACTCGCTATCTGACTGTGCAAGCGAGCTAGGTGTAGTGTGGGTGCATCCTAGGATTTCAGGTTTGTCATCACACTCTTCCTCAGTGGCCTGAATGTCATCGAAGTTTGGTTCATAGATTTGTTCCTCTAAGTTATCTGTGTCACCTCCCTGCTCTTGCTGAACAATAATGAAAGATTTGTTAACACATTGGGAGGCAACGTGACCAAAATCTTGGCATTTGTAACACCAAATTTTGGAATGTGATTTGGGAGGCTCACCAAGAATTTCCTTGTCGTTAGTGTCTCGGTTTGGGACATGGGCAGTAGGAGGGGGCCTAGAAGTAGTGGACCTTATAGAAGGTTTAGGCCCTGAGGAATTAGGGCATGTGGAAGTGCTTTGTGTGTCAGGATGCCTTACAAATATGGATTTAGTGTTCCATCGATTAAGAAGATCGTCCTGGTAGTTACGGGGTGGGTATTTTTCTTTGAGTCTCTCTTTCATCTGTACCCAATCAGTTATTACATATTGATATCGTCTAGCTAATAGTTGTTCAGTGTGATGAGAGCACAAAAGTATAATCTTCATACCATTTTAATTAGTATTATAGCTAATCTTTTGTTAATAAAATTAATTAATTAATGTGTTATTTATGTTTGAGTGCAAGTAATTCAAGAGACCCAAAAACGCTGGGTTTCAGCCCAATGCCTGGCAGCCCGAGCTCAACAAATTCTCCAGTGTCTGTAATGAGGCGACTCAATAGTTCCTAACCTAAAATTCCCATGCATCCACGTCAACGGGCTGAAGCAAGTGATTTACCAACATCTTCAAGTGTCCCCGAGCCGTCTCGAGTGTCCCAAAGTAATTCAGTTGCTTCTCAAACCAAGTATCCGTTTCCCAGCAACTTCCCAACGTCAAAGTCTTCCAACCGTCCGTGGCTACATCCATCTCACCTCCTCTGTTTCGGAACAAAGCTCTCATGCATCAGAACACGTCCAATCCGACACCAAGAGGAGTCGTCCCAACGTGTCCGGGTCTTCCGAAGCTCCCCAACAACCGTTTGACTTCCCGTCTCCCAACTGGCTCTTTCTTTCATTCGTGAAGCAACACCCCAGTGGAACCGTCCCAGCAACATTCCCCTGTTTCCTCCCAGCCGAGAAGTCTTCTCAACTTCCCAAGAATCCCAACATAAATGTCTTCCCAGCTTCTCATCCCATCTACCCGTGAAGCACATCCCCAATGAACAGAGCATGCATCGCCCCCGCGTATTCCATGCTCTCCAAGCATCATGGCATCTCATTAGCATCCTTCCGTCTCCCCTGTTTCGAGAACAAATTCCAACTCCCCATGTGTTCCAGCAGATTCCTAGAACGCCCGCAGATTCAAAACGCTTCCAGCATCCAATTTCAACCATTCGGATTGAGATGATCTTCCCAGCAACCATTCGTTTTCAAAACTTCCCAACGTTCCAGATGATCATCCCAGTAGCTGAAGAGTCTCCAAACGATACATGGCATCCAGACTTCATTCATCCCACGTTTTCGCTTCCTTCCAAGCGTTTCAGCCGCGTCCCTGATCCAACTCCGAAGCCAATGCCCCTACATCCGCATCCAGTTGCAACCGTGATCTTCCAGCACCCTTCCATCTTCCCAGCCACACCTTCAACACGCTGAAGGTGTCTATAAAAGGCAGCCGGGGAGAGGGATTGAAGAGGGGCTATCAGGTGGAGGGCGAGACAGGAGGAGGCCACGGATCAGGAAGGGAGGACGGAGCAAAGAAGGAGGAGGAACTCAGAAGCCAAACATCCGCATCTCTTCTTCTGATCTTCCCAGCCGGGCGAGGAAGAGGATACGGTGGAGGAAAGGGGGGGTTCCATTCGACTCCAAGCTTTTAATCTAGGGAACCACCTTTCATTCCTTTTTGAGAACTGATTACATCCCCCTGGGAGGCCACGAAGGAGAGACTAAAATGCTCTGTTTCTAAATGAAAAGGAGAAAGAGTTTATGTTTTATTCTTTTTCTTTGCTAATCCCTTTTACAAATATGCTTCCATCTCAGATGAGTAGCTAAATCTCTTTTAGCTAAGGCTAGGGAAAAGCCTAGCATTTTCTTCGTGTATTTTTTCTAATCATCAATGAGTTTTTAATGTTTTGATTTATGGTGTAGTAGATTTATAAGAATTATTTCAAACTTATATATTTTTCTGATTTGTTATTTCCCTGGGTATAACAGATGCTTAGAAATCCCTGTAGTTTAAAATAGAATTACTGTAATGCTGCCCATAAAACTAAATCTATTTTATTAACGATTAATTGGTATTTTCACTGCTTCACTTTCCGGTTGGGTCTTTACTCAGATCTAACTGAGATAATAGGTAATTTTAAGAAAAGCATGATGAAGTGCTAGGCTGAATCCTGATGCCTTAGTTATATTTTTGTCAAACCGAATATTATTTAGCCTTTAGTTTTTGTTTACTGTCAAATCCCTGTGGATTCGATCTTGGACTCACCGAGAATATTACTTTGCTACATCCTATACTTGGGGTATTCTACATTTAATTTTCCTTTTAAAAAGAGCAAGATTAAAGACGTAGCAAGTTTTTGGCGCCGTTGCCGGAGATTTGCAACGTGCGAATGAGAACAAGGCTGCAAATTTCAATTTTTAGTTTCTAGTTCTTCAATTTTTCTTTATTTTTAACACGGCTGAAATTTCAAATCTTTACAGATTCAAGGGCGACACAAAGCTGAAATTTTTAACACGGCTACATTTATTTAGCCTTTAGTTTTTGTTCACTGTCAAATCCCTGTGGATTCGATTTTGGACTCACCGAGAATATTACTTTGCTACACCCTATACTTGGGGTATTCTACATTTAATTTTCCTTTTAAAAAAGAGCAAGATTAAAGACGTAGCAAGTTTTTGGCGCCGTTGCCGGGGATTTGCAACGTGCGAATGAGAACAAGGCTGCAAATTTCAATTTTTAATTTCTAGTTCTTCAATTTCTTTATTTTTAACACGGCTGAAATTTCAAATCTTTACAGATTCAAGGGCGACACAGCGGGAACAGTAACGAGAAAGATCAAGATCACATTTTTGGATTCCCGGAGTGAACGAACTCCGGCCGTGAGTATTTAAATTAATTTTCCTGTTTTGTTTATACTAGTCCTATTTTAATAATTCCTAGATTAAAATTTTACTCTTGTTAAAAAAATAAAATAAAAAAATAAAATAAAAAATAAATAGAAATAAAAAATTAATTTAGCTAGTTTGCTTGATCAACTATTCAAATGCAATTTAATGTCATGACATAAAATGTTAAAAATCTTCTTAATTGTTGCATATAGTATAAAGCATTTGCATAAAATAATCTAAGGGTTGAACCCATTAAAAAGATAAGGTTGGGATTTCATCACTCGTCCTTAGCCCAAAAATCATCCCAGTGCATCAATATCCTAAGCCTAATTAAAATCAACTAGACGTTGGCCTCTAAGGATATTCGAGCTCAATAGGACGAAGGCCACTGAAAGTTGCACCAATTTCGCTCTGTGGCCCGGTCGATGTCTAGGCAAGCTTTGTCCCTTTAAGTGATTGAAGGGAGACAGTTTCTGTTCGAGGAAAGTGGGTTTTAAGTAGGACCTTTGCTACACGCATCGTGACCCCTCCACTTACCTGCGAGCTTACCTGGTCGACTAAGGTTACTAGACCGGATTGGAGGCTTAGGTGTCCTCTTCAAACCAGTTAGGAGCTGTGTAGAATTTTTAGGAAAACATTAGAAATTATTGGGGGATGTTTAATTTTAATTAAATTTTTGTTAAGGTGTTTGTTTAGATCTCTTTAGGTGGTACTTGTACCAACAATATATATATATATATATATAAATAAATAAATAAATAAATAAATAAATAAATAAATAAAAAAATTCAGTTTATGCTGTTGTGGGAGAGAGATAAAACGAATAGATTATTTCGGGTTGAATCAAGAGATAAAAATTTAATTGTTCAAAATTCAAATAATCAAATGGAAGATAATGGTAGTAATCAGGGAGATAATGAATTTCAAGATGACTTACCTATTAGAACGCTTCGTGATTATCTACAATCCACTAGGACCAGTATCCCATCCTGTATGGTTATTCCTACTACTGCGGGAGATTTTGACATGAAATCAGGAATAATCCAATTACTCCCAAAGTTTCACGGACTTGATTCTGAAAGTCCCTATTTGCATCTGAAAGAATTTGATAAAGTGTGTTCAACACTTCATTTCAATGATGTCACTGAAGAGGTAGTTAAGCTTAAGTTATTTTCTTTTTCTTTAAAGGAAAAAGCTAAGTCATGGTTACACTCCTTAAGGCCTAGGACCATAGCTACCTGGCAAGAAATGACAAGAGAATTTTTAAAAAATTCTTCCCAACACATAAAACAAACACACTTAGAAGAAATATCATGAACTTCGCACAAAAAGATGGAGAAACATTTTTTCAGTGTTGGAAAAGATTTAAGGACCTTTTGCTTGCTTGCCCACATCATGGATATGAAATTTGGAGGGTCATTAGTTTCTTTTATGATGGTTTGTCCTCCAATATGAGACAATTTGTAGAAATGATGTGTAATGGTGAATTCATGAGTAAGGAACCAAATGAAGCCTGGGATTATTTTGATCTTTTAGCAGAAAATGCACAAGCTTGGGATACAACAGATAAAAATGAAAAATATAAAATAGCACCTAATGCAAAAGGAGGAATATATCTTATTAAAGATGATAATGATGTCAATGTAAAAATTGCTAATCTGACTAGGAAGGTTGAAGCCATGGAATTAAGCAAAGCCAATATAGGAAAAGCACAAACTATTGTTGAAAGTATATGTGGAATTTGCGAGAGTAATGCACATGTGACCAAGGATTGTCCTACAATCCCTGCTTTTCAAGAAGTATTGCATGATCAAGCAAATTTCACCAATACTTATAAAAGACCATTTCCAGAAACATATAATCCTAATTGGCGGAACCATCCTAACTTTAGTTGGAGACATGGACCCACTACCAATGAATCTCAAGGAAATTCTGTTCCTACTCCTTATGTGCCACCACATAGGAAATCCCTTGAAGATACTTTGCAAACCTTCATGCAAGGGCAGACTCAAATAAATCAGAATACAATGCAATCACTTCAAGAACTTAAAAATTCTGTAGGTAGAATTGAGGCTCAACTCAATGTTAGGAAAAAGGGACATTTCCAGCCCAACCTCAATCTAACCCAAAGGGTCAACATGAGGTCCATGAAGCAAGTTCATCCCAACCAAAATTTGAACAAGTTAAGTCTGTCACAACCCTTCATAGTGGAAAAATAATTAACAAAGAAATTCCGACAAAAGATGACAAACCTGAAAAATCTATTGGAAAGAAGGATGAAGATGATAATGAACAAGATGATCCAATACTGCATCACAAGATAGTTGCTCCATTTCCTCAGCGCTTGCTTGCAGCTAAAAAGGGAATACCTGACCAAGAAATTCTGGAAATCTTTAAACAAGTAAAGATTAATATTCCTTTATTAGATGCCATTAAGCAGATCCCATCTTATGCGAAATTTTTAAAAGATTTTTGTACCATAAAGCGAAAGCTTTACGTACAAAAGAAAGCTTTTCTAACTGAACAGGTGAGTGCTATTCTCAAACACAACACTCTACCTAAGTATAAAGATCCTGGTTGTCCTACCATATCTTGCATCATAGGAAACTTCAGGATACAACGAGCCCTTCTTGATTTAGGTGAAAGTGTTAACTTACTGCCCTATTCAGTTTATGAACAGCTAGGACTTGGTGAATTAAAACCCACAAGGTTACTCTCCAACTTGCCGATCGATCTATAAAGATACCAAGAGGAGTAGTCGAGAATGTACTTGTCCAAATTGATAAATTCTACTTTTCAGTCGACTTCATAGTATTAGATACCCAGCCTGTCATGAACTGTACCACTCCAATATCTGTCATTCTAGGCCGCCCATTTCTAGCTACTTCCAATGCTTTGATCAACTGTCGAAATGGAATAATGAAAATGTCATTCGGAAATATGACTATAGATTTTAATATATTTAACATTTGTAAACAACCTGATAATGACAACGAAAATGATGAAATTCATGGAGTTAATCTGATCGACTCCATTGTAGAAGATGCTCTTGTCCCATCTCTTTCTTCTGGTCCTTTAGAAACATGCCTAACTCATTTCGGAAATACAGATATCAACCAAAACTTTAGAGAAATCAGTGCTATATTAGATTCAGCTCCTTTGTTGGATACAGATAGGTGAAAATCTCATTTTGAAGAATTGCCCACACGCAACAATAGTCCTCTACCATCTAGTGTTCAAGCACCTAAACTTGAGCTAAAACCTTTGCCATCTGAGCTCAAGTACGCATACCTTGGTCACGAAGAGACTTTTCCTGTGATCATATCATCCCAACTCGAACAAAGTTAAGAATTAAAATTGTTAGAAATTCTCAAGGAACATAAGGGAGCAATAGGATGGACAATTGCTGATATCAAGGGAATTAGTCCCTCAATTTGCACTCATAGAATCCACCTAGAAGTTGATGCCAAACCTTCTTGTCAACCTCAACGTCGATTGAACCCAAACATGAAGGATGTGGTTAGGGCAGAAGTTCTGAAACTTTTGGATGCGGGTATGATCTACCCAATTTTAGATAGCAAATGGGTAAGTCCAACCCAAGTGGTCCCGAAAAATTCTGGTGTTACTGTAGTCAAAAATGCAAACAATGAATTAGTTCCAACTAAGGTCCCACTAGTTGGCGTGTATGCATTGATTATAGAAAACTTAATTCTGTCACTAGGAAGGATCACTTTCCTCTACCTTTTATTGATCAAATCTTAGAAAGGTTGGCAGGTCATAAATATGATTGCTTCCTAGATGGCTATTCCGGTTACAACTAAATTGCAATTGATCTTGAAGATCAGGAAAAGACCACTTTTACATGTCCTTTTGGCACATTTGCTTACAAGAGAATGCCATTTGGGTTATGTAATGCTCCTGCAACCGTCCAAAGATGCATGCTCAGTATTTTCTCTGACATGGTTGAGCGCTGTTTGAAAGTCTTTATGGATGATTTTTCGGTATTCGGCTCCTCTTTTGAAAACTGTGTGAACCATTTAAGGCTAGTCTTTATTCGGTGTGAGGAGAAGAATCTAATCTTAAACTGGGAAAAGTGCCATTTCATGGTAACTAGGGGAATTGTTCTCGGGCATGTCATTTCATCTGAAGGAATTGAAGTAGACAAGGCTAAAATTGACTTAATTGCTAATTTACCCAACCCAAAAACTATCAAAGATATACGCTCATTTTTGGGTCATGCAGGATTTTATAGGAGATTCATTAAAGATTTTAGCTCAATATCTAAACCCTTATGTAATCTCCTTCAAAAGGAAACCCAATTTGTGTGGTATGAAGAATGTCAAAGAGCTTTTGATAAACTTAAAAGCTTGCTGACCTCTGCTCCCATCATGCAACCACCTGACTGGTCGCTTCCTTTTGAAATATGTGTGATGCTAGTGAATATGCAGTTGGGGTAGTTCTAGGGCAAAGAAAAGAAAGGAAGCCTTATGTTATCTACTATGCAAGTAAGACGTTAAATAGTGTACAAAAGAATTATACCATTACGGAAAAGGAACTACTTGCCGTAGTATTTGCACTAGACAAATTTAGGTCTTACTTGATTGGATCCAAAATCATTATCTACACTGACCACGCTGCCCTTAAATACCTTCTTTCAAAAAAGGATGCTAAGGCGCGTTTGCTTAGGTGGATCCTTCTGCTCCAAGAATTTTTTCTAGAAATAAGAGATAAAAAGGGGATAGAGAACGTAGTAGCTGATCACTTGTCCCGTCTCACTCTTCCAGATTCCATAGACAATTCATCCATAAGAGACACTTTTCCTGATGAGCAACTCTTTGAGATCACGTCATCATCCTGGTTTGCAGACATTGCAAATTTTCTTGTCACGGGTGAACTCCCGATTCATTGGAATAAACAGGACAAAAGAAAATTTCTGACCGAAATAAAAAATTTCTTCTGGGATGATCCTTATCTTTTCAAATACTACCCAGACCAAATTATTAGGAGATGTGTACCTAATGACGAATTTATTAGTGTCATTTTCTTTTGTCATTCTGAAGCTTGTGGTGGTCATTTCTCTACTAAAAAAACGGCTGCAAAAATTTTACAGTGCGATTTTTATTGGCCCACCTTGTTCAAAGATTCCCATAACTTTTGCAAAGCTTGCGAGCATTGTCAAAAGTTAGGTGGGATAACTCATAGGAATATGATGCCCCTCAACCCAATTTTAATTATCGAAATATTTGATTGTTGGGGAATAGATTTTATGGGTCCATTTCCTCCTTCATTCGGAAATTTGTACATTTTAGTAGTTGTAGATTATGTCTCCAAATGGATTGAGGCAATTCCTTGCAAACATAATGACCACAAAACTGTTTTAAAATTTTTAAAAGAAAACATTCTTTCCAGATTTGGAACGCCTCGAGCCATCATCAGTGATGGAGGTTCACACTTCTGTAATAAGCCTTTTGAGGCTTTAACGCGAAAATATGGGATCACCCATAAAGTCGCCACCCCTTATCATCCACAAACAAGTGGACAAGTTGAAGTATCCAATCGATCAATTAAGAATATTCTGGAAAAAACGGTTAACCCAAATCGCAAAGATTGGTCTTTGCGTTTAACTGATGCACTTTGGGCTTATCGTACTGCTTTTAAAGGCCCGATTGGTATGTCTCCTGTTGCTGGTGGTCCAAACCGAGAATGATTGGCACAGCGGTGTGAACGGGGTTCCCTTGGAGTTGGGTTGGTTGCGCTCCACCTTTCACCGGAAAACCTGCAAGCAAGCCTCGCACCACCACTGGGGTAGTGGGGGCCCTCCGACGATCAAGTCAGAGAGGATTGAAGGAGAAGGAGAGATAGCAGTAGCAGGTAAGAGAATGCTCTGGAAAACCTTTTCTTACCCTCCCCCTTTCCCCCCCAGCCCCATATATATCAGGCTGGGGGGTTTTTCCGGGATTCGTCATCGTGTGGCACGATGGGGCTGCCACTGACATGGCCGTTACGGGGCGTCGTGGGGCAGCGCTGGGTACGGCCCTGGCAGGGCATAGTGGAGCTCCGCTTTGTACGGCTATTACAGGAGATCGTGGGGCAGCGCCGGATACGGCCGTTGCAGGGAGTAGTGGAGCAGGGGGCCGCGGCGTGCCTCAGAGGAACAGTCTGTTGTTGTCGAGAGATTGCCGACTCTGGGTCGGATGACTGGATCAGGGGGCAGCCGACTCGAGGTCGGGCTGCGGAGCCGAAGATATCCGACTCGGGGTCGAATTGCTGGATCAAGGGGCAGCCGGCTCGGGGTCGGGCTGCGGAGCCGAAGATATCCGACTCGGGGTCGAATTGCTGGATCAAGGGGCAGCCGGCTCGGGGTCGGGCTGCGGAGCCGAAGATATCCGACTCGGGGTCGGATTGCTGGATCAAGGGGCAGCCGACTCGGGGTCGGGCTGCGGAGCCGAAGATATCCGACTCGGGATCGGATTGCTGGATCAAGGGACTGCCGTAGTCTTCCTGGGCGCGCGTGCCGGTCACGTGGGGCATGGTGGCTAAATTCCTCCGTAACAGTAGCCCCCCACTTCCGAGCCTGGAACCAGGAGGGGAACGGGTGAAGGGAGTGATGCTTCGAGATTGCCGCCATCCCTCGGAAAGGCGCGCGCGCTTCGAGTTCCCCGCCTCCTTTATGGCGTATAGTGGTTGTCGCTGATCTGGCAGTCTGCGGATTTCGGCGGACATCCTTCCTTAATGGCGTCGATTCGCCTTTGGGGCGCGAGCGATCCTTCGGCAGCCAGGCGTCCTCTGGTGTCACCGAGGCGTCACCCGCCTTTCTGCCTATTTAACCGGGGGCCCTCCCCCGTCCGCTTTTCTCTTCGCAGGCATCTTCGAGTTTCTTCTTTGCGCTGCTGTCATTGCCGTCGGACTGTTTGCTCGCTCCTCCTTTGACGCTCTCGGAGCCGTTCTTCCTTCCCTTCCGGTGAGTTGCCCCATTCTTCAATTTAGGGCTCTCCATACTTTCTCCTTCCGTATTAGTGTACTTCAGTCGTTCCGGTCCTTTCCCCCTTCTTGGCCCCGTCCTGACCGTAGATCCACTGGCCATTAGGTATGGACGAAGTAAGAGCGGACCGCATTCAGTCGGATCTGGTCCCCGAAGACCTAGATAGGTTCGTGGCCCGGTACCACCTTCCCGAAGCCTGCAACGTTACGCTCCCGGGGCCTGAGAAGAGGATGTCCCATCCTCCTCCAGGGAAGGTCGCCATCAACGAGGATATCCTTCGGGCCGGGTTCCGCTTTCCCCCCTCGGACTTAGTTGTGCAGGTGCTTCGGGGTTTAAGAGTGGCGCCGACGCAACTGGTGCCGAACTCATGGCGCGCCCTAACGGCCTTCCAGGTTCTCTGCCGCATGCACGAGGTCCCCGCCACCCTGAATGTCTTTTGGGAATGCTACGGCCTGAACGGCCACCCCCAGGACAGAGGGTGGTGGTGCTTTGCGGCGCGGCGAGGGTGCGGCCTCGTCAAGGAGGCTCCTTCCTCCATTCACGGCTGGAAGGAGCGTTTCTTTTTCATTGACGTAGATCCCTCTTGGGGAATCAGGGCAACCTGGGAGACGCCGATGAAGTCCCCGATCGGCCTATCGAGGTTGTCGAGGGAGGAATCCGATGGCGTCGCCGTCTTGAAGGGGTTGGTTGCCGAGGGCCGGCTCCCCCCGGTGTCTCGCCTTATTTCTGAGGACACCTTGGTGAACGTCGGCCTGAGCTCGGTCCCCGCTGATCGTGAGCCCGCCACCACTTCTTTTTTAGCTTTTTTCTCCTCTTTCGTTTCTTCTTTCCATCAGCTTCTCAGTCTCCGACCATCTCGTCCTTTTTGCAGAAATCGACGACGTCATGCGGTCGGACAAGGCGATGGCTGTTGGTAGGACGTCCCTACTTGAAGCGGTCCGGAGGAAGAAACGGACTCCTCCGAGCGGGGTCCCACCGGCGAAGAAGTCCCGCCAGCAGGCGACTCCGACGCCGACAGACGGGTCCGGACCCACCGATCAGGGGGACGCCGCGGGCTCGGACCGACAGTTGGCGCTGTATCTGCCCTCCGATGATGAGACTACCGTTATTCCGGAGGTGTCATCCGAGCGCGCCCGAGACGGCCGGGTTGGACGCGATCGGTCCCCAACCCGACCTTCGACTCGGTCGGCTTCGGATGACACGAGAAAGAGGGGCGCGTCGAGGCCCCGGCCGAGCGGGACCCTGTCGATTCCTGGAGCGGCCCCCGCCCCGAGCACGGTCAGCATGACTCTTCCCCAAGCGATGGGTAAGGGTAAGGCTGTAGAACCACCGTTCGGCTCCGGGGCGAAGTCGGGGTCGGCCTTCACTTTCACCGGCGCCCGAAACCTCATCGAGACGGTGCTGCTGGAGAAGGACCGTAGGCAGGTCCGGCAGATGAGGATCCCTGACGTCGGGGCTGCCAGCTGCGTCTGTCTTATGTCGGTGAGTGTTCTTTTGGTCGCTTCCGCCACTTATAAGCTCTATTGATCCCCGTCTGACGCTCTCATTTTTCCTATCTTTTAGCTCGCCCAGTACATGATTCGTCTGGAGGAGAGCCACGAGGAACAGGCGAGGCTCCTGGCGAGGGCCGAGAGCCAACTGAAAGCAGTAGAGGAGGGAGGCCAGGCTGCGGCGGGGAGGACGACCAGGGACCTCGAGTCGAGGCTCCAGGTGGCCGAAGAGCGGGCACTCGGCTTCGCCGCCCTCGAGAGGCAACTGTTGGAGGCTCAGGAGCGACTCAAGGTTGCCTCGGGTCTCGAAAGCGAGATCAGGAAGGCGGAGGAGCGGGCCGAAAAGCAGTCCCGGAAGGCTGCCGACTTCCGGGAGAGGTGGGAGAAGGCCCAGCGGTCAGCCGACAATGCCCGCAACCGAACCCGGTCTCTTGAAGCCAAGCTGGGCGAATTGGAGTTGGTCTTGGAGGAGTCCCGCGCGAGCGGCCAGGAGCTTCATTCGCGCCTGGAGGAGGCTGAGGCTGCTCGCATTGCTGCCGAGGCGAAGCACAAGGAGGCTCGGGCTGATCTGCTGAGGGTCTCCTCCGAGACGGACGACCGGATTGTGGCGAAGGTCATGGAGGCAAAAGCTCAGATTACGAAGCGAGCAGAGGCGGCGCTGGCCGAGAAGAGCGCGGAAATCGGGCGTCTGGCGGTACAGGCCTATCGTCAGTCCGCCGAGTTCATCCGTGACATGTCGGAGGCGGTACAGGCCTATCGTCAGTCCGATGAGTTCGTCCGTGACATGTCGGACGCGGGGTCCGACTCCTTTGTCTTAGGCTTCGATGAAGGCTTGGCAAGGGTGTCGGCTAAATACCCCGGGATTGACCTGAGTGGGGTCTCCCTCCTCGACTCCCCTCTGGCGCCATTGCCTGCTGATTCTCCAACCGCCTCCCTACCCCTTGCGGACGTGCCCGGCGTTCCCGACCCAGGAGTTCCTCCAAGCTGACCCTCTGTACCTTTCTTTGTCCTTTTTTTTGTATGTTGGCGTTTTGCCAAGTTGTATGGGTCTCGGCCCTGAAACAATGAAAGTTAATGCAAATAGAGTGTTTCTTCATTTCACTTTCGTCCTTCCTCTTTTTAACTCTCGGTAGCGTCTCGCCGACTCCTAACTCTTGAAGTTCTTCTGGCGCTAGGCCAGGCATCCGAGGGTTAGGCCTCAGGAAATTCTTCCGGCACTAGGCCAGGCATCCGAGGGTTAGGCCTCAGGAAATTCTTCCGGCGCTAGGCCAGGCATCCGAGGGTTAGGCCTCAGGAAATTCTTCCGGCGCTAGGCCAGGCATCCGAGGGTTAGGCCTCAGGAAATTCTTCCGGCGCTAGGCCAGGCATCCGAGGGTTAGGCCTCAGGAAATTCTTCCGGCGCTAGGCCAGGCATCCGAGGGTTAGGCCTCAGGAAATTCCGCTCGTTGGTCGGCCAAGGCTGGCGCAAGCCGAGGCGACTGGTCGGGGCTTCAGGCTAGTCTGCTCCCGGGATGATCATCGGGTTAGCCTGGCATCCGAGGGCCGAGCCTCGGGAGATTCCGCTCGTTGGTCGGCCAAGGCTGGCGCAAGCCGAGGCGACCGGTCGGGGCTTCAGGCTAGTCTGCTCCCGGGATGATCATCGGGTTAGCCTGGCATCCGAGGGCCGAGCCTCGGGAAATTCCACTCGTTGGTCGGCCAAGGCTGGCGCAAGCCGAGGCGACCGGTCGGGGCTTCAGGCTAGTCTGCTCCCGGGATGATCATCGGGTTAGCCTGGCATCCGAGGGCCGAGCCTCGGGAAATTCCGCTCGTTGGTCGGCCAAGACTGGCGCAAGCCGAGGCGACCGGTCGGAGCTTCAGGCTAGTCTGCTCTCGGGATGATCATCGGGTTAGCCTGGCATCCGAGGGCCGAGCCTCGGGAGATTCCGCTCGTTGGTCGGCCAAGGCTGGCGCAAGCCGAGGCGACCGGTCGAGGCTTCAGGCTAGTCTGCTCCCGGGATGATCATCGGGTTAGCCTGGCATCCGAGGGCCGAGCCTCGGGAAATTCCGCTCGTTGGTCGGCCAAGGCTGGCGCAAGCCGAGGCGACCGGTCGGGGCTTCAGGCTAGTCTGCTCCCGGGATGATCATCGGGTTAGCCTGGCATCCGAGGGCCGAGCCTCGGGAAATTCCGCTCGTTGGTCGGCCAAGGCTGGCGCAAGCCGAGGCGACCGGTCGGGGCTTCAGGCTAGTCTGCTCCCGGGATGATCATCGGGTTAGCCTGGCATCCGAGGGCCGAGCCTCGGGAAATTCCGCTCGTTGGTCGGCCAAGGCTGGCGTAAGCCGAGGCGACCGGTCGGGGCTTCAGGCTAGTCTGCTCCCGGGATGATCATCGGGTTAGCCTGGCATCCGAGGGCCGAGCCTCGGGGAATTCCGCTCGTTGGCCACGCGCTTGTCGCTTGCCGCTCGACGAGATTTCTCCGTGGCCAGCTACGATCGTGTTTCTCCTCTTCTCCAAGCGTCACCTGGGGAACACTAGAAGGGCAATAAATGCTAATTGAAGCGTTACCTGGGAAATCGGATCGCCAGTTGCTGCCTGCAAGGAGTGTCAGTTAAGCGGCCGCGATACGTGCGTTCTTCGAGGCAGATGCGGCCTGGGCGCGAGCGGAGATACGTGGGCTGTGGGATACACACCACCCGGAGTGTCCTACATGAAGAATGCAATTAAGGAGAATGACGCTTAGGAGATCGTGGGAGGATGCGCCTCGAGAGCTGGTACGGCTCCGGATTCGGTGCGCCCGCCTTTATTGGAGCCACCCGCATCGGAACGACCGGGGGGCCATAGTTTGACTATAAATATAAGTGCAGGCGCGGTGGAGCCTGCCAAGCCAGAGCTATTCAGGTTGCCATGGATCGTGGACCTCCTCTCCGGCGTGTGGCTGGGAAACCCCCGCCGGAGGAACGGGAGGCGCGCCCCTCGCGACTTCCGCCAACTAGCCGTTTCATCTGGGATCAACAAGGAGGTTCTCCCCAGCGGAACTCCGCTCTAGGCGTTTCATCCGGGATCACATCCCCCCTCCTTTCAGCCCCGCCTCCCGATTGAGCTCTGCGCCAGACGCTTCATCCGGGATCGCGCCTCCTCGCGCTCTTCTCCCTTGTATTCCTTCCCTCCCCTTCTCCTGGGGAGGACCGGAATATCCCTTGGAGGTGGCGTTCCTCTGGAGGCAGCGGGAACTCCTCCTTCGTCCACTTCTTCTTCGTCCGCGCCGGCTCTTCGTCCTTTGCGTGAGGCGTGGATGGCGCCTCCGGGGAGAAGCACCCACGGCCGGTGGGATTGCAGCTGCTTCGGATGGAGGGTTCGGGATCCCAGATCTTCAGCTCCGCGGAGTCTCCACCTCTTCCTTGTTTTCTTTACTCCCCAATTCCTCTCTGGGAATTCTTTGTAATCACACGAACACACCGTTGTAACCAGGAATTATTGAAATGAAAAGAATTGTACATTTTTCGAACTGTCTTCCTGGCTTTGTCGTTCTACTGGTAATACACCCGCAGGTTAGCGGAATTCCAGCTCCTCGGAATTTCTCGACCATCTAGGGCCTCCAGCTGGTATGAGCCAGGTCGGTTTACCCAGCGAACCCTATACGGGCCTTCCCAATTTGGCGCCAACTTCCCACCTTCCGCGGATTGAGATGCTTTGGCTCGCCTTAGCACCAGATCTCCGATTCTGAAAAGTTTCGGTCGGACCTTGGAGTTATAATATCGGGCCACCCTCCGCTGATACATCGCCATCCGAACCTGTGCCATTTCTCTTGCTTCTTTCAAGAGGTCCAGGTTCCCTCGGAGTTGCTCCGAATTGGCCTCGGGTCGGTGCGCGGCGACCCGGGGCGAGGGGAGTCCGAGCTCCACGGGAACAACCGCTTCCGTGCCATAGGTTAGGCTGAAAGGCGTCTCCCCGGTAGGGGTCCGATGCGTGGTCCGATACGCCCAAAGGACATTCTCGAGTTCTTCGACCCAAGCTTGCCCCGTCCGACCAATTCGCGCCTTAATTCCTTGGAGGATTGTCCGATTTGTGCCCTCGGCCTCACCGTTGGTTTGGGGATGCGACACAGATGTGAACCGATGCTCGATCCCGAACTCCTCACAGAAGTCACGGAAATGCTTGTTGTCGAACTGTCGACCATTATCCGAGATGAGGACCCGAGGTACCCCAAATCGGACAATGATGTTTTTCTTCACGAACTTCCGGACTTGCGCCTCCGTGATGGTGGCCAGCGGCTCTGCCTCCACCCACTTGGTGAAGTAGTCGATTGCAACAATCAAAAACTTCCGCTGGGCTGAAGCGACGGGGAATGGTCCGAGGACATCCATTCCCCACTGTGCGAAGGGCCAGGGCGCGGTGATCGGTGCCAAGGGGACAGAAGGGACTCTCTGGACGTTGGCGTGGCGCTGGCAGGCGTCGCATTTCCGTACGTGATCCTTCGAGTCCTCCAACAAGGTAGGCCAATAATAGCCTTGCCTCATGATCTTGTGCGCTATGGACCTAGCCCCCAAGTGCGATCCGCAGACGCCCTCGTGGAATTCGCCGAGGACGTAGGCCGCCTCGGAGGGGCGGAGGCACCTTAAGAGGGGGGCGGTGAACGAGGTCCGATACAGCCTCCCTTCATAGAGTACGTAGTGGGCGGACTTCTTGACAAGTCGCCGAGCTTGATCTTCGTCTTCAGGGAGGATCCCTTCGGCGAGGTAGGCGACGAGCGGGTCCATCCAAGACGGCTCCGGATCAATCGCCATCACCGATCCAGCCTCGCTGATGCTCGGGGCATCCAGTGTCTCCAGGTAGATTGCCCTCGACAAGTTGTGCGCCTCTGCGCCCACCAAGCGGGACAACCTGTCGGCCCTGGCAT
The DNA here is from genome assembly GCF_051530095.1 of Phoenix dactylifera. NCBI lineage: Eukaryota > Viridiplantae > Streptophyta > Magnoliopsida > Arecales > Arecaceae > Phoenix > Phoenix dactylifera. The sequence continues at coordinate 10,584,940 of NC_143204.1, read as the reverse complement.
TTTCGCTTCTGGGGACCTGCTGGATGTCGACACTGCCGAGGTCGGGAATGAGTGCTTGCACCTTCCGGACGTAGTTTTGCATGGTCGGGCTCCGGGCCTCGAACTCCCCACGAACCTGCCCGACCACCAGCTGGGAGTCGGTGAAGACCTTCAAACGCCTGATGTCGAGCTCCCTGGTGAGTTTGAGTCCCGTGACTAGGGCCTCGTACTCCGCCTCGTTGTTGGTCACTGGAAATCCAAACCTCAAGGCATACTCGGCTATCACTCCATCAGGGCTGGTAAGGACCAGCCCGGCCCCTCCACCTTTGGGGTTCGACGACCCATCGATGTGAAGCGTCCAGATCGGGAGGTCGAGGCTGGGCGTTTCCGACAGTCTAGGTTCCGCCTCCTGCACCGTGCACTCAGCAAGAAAGTCCGCGAGCACCTGGGCCTTGATGGCGGGTCGAGGCTGGTAGCGGATGTCGAACTCACCAAGTTCTACTGCCCACTTCACCAGCCGTCCCGCATTCTCGGGGTTGCTGAGGATCTGTCGCAGTGGTTGATCGGTTAAGAGGGTGACAGAATGGGCCTGGAAATAGGGGCGAAGCCTCCTGGTTGCGGTCAGCAGCGCGAAGGCGATCTTTTCAGCCTTCGTATACCGCGTCTCGGCATCCCGTAGGACCCGGCTGATGTAGTACACAGGCTTCTGGAGCTTTGCCTCTTCTCGAACCAGTACCGCACTGACTGCGGTTGGGGAGACCGCCAGATAGAGGTAGAGCATCTCCCCTTCTTGCGGCTTGGACAGCAGGGGAGGAGACACCAAGTATTCCTTGAGCTGGTCGAATGCTGCTTGACATTCGGCCGTCCAGAGGAAGTCTTTCGGGCGTTTTAACACCTTGAAGAATGGTTGGCAGCATTCGGCCGATTTTGCCACAAATCGTCCGAGCGCGGCGATCCTTCCAGCGAGCTCCTGAACCTCCTTCACTTTGGTCGGAGGGGACATACCTTGGATGGCCTTGATTTTGTCCGGGTTGGCTTCGATACCCCACTGGTTGACAATGAAACCGAGGAACCCCCCGGCCGAAGCGCCAAAGGCGCACTTCGCTGGGTTCAGCTTCATGCAAAACTTCCGCAAGGTGGCGAAGGTCTCCTCCAGATCCGCAATGTGCTGGTCCGCCTGGCGGCTCTTCACCAGCATATCGTCCACGTACACCTCCATGTTCCGGCCGATTTGCTCTTTGAAGATTTTGTTGACGAGGTGCTGGTAAGTGGCGCCAGCGTTCTTCAGACCGAAGGGCATCGCCTTGTAACAGTACAGCCCCCGGTCTGTTATAAAGGCAGTTTTCTCCTCGTCCTGTGGGGCCATCATTATCTGGTTATAGCCGGAGAAGGCGTCCATGAAAGACAGCAGCTGATATCCGGAAGTCGCGTCGACCAGTTGGTCTATCCGCGGAAGCGGAAAGCTATCCTTGGGGCACGCCTTGTTCAGGTCAGTGTAGTCGACGCACATCCTCCACTTTTCGCTCGCCTTTCGGACAAGCACGACATTTGCCAGCCACTCGGGGTAGCTTACCTCCCTTATGAATCCTGCCTCCAAGAGCTTGTCTACCTCCTGGTCGACCACCCGGATCCGATCCGGGGCACAGTGTCTCTTCTTCTGCTTTACTGGTCGGTGGGTCGGGTCGACGTTGAGGGCGTGAGAAATGACCTCCGGGTCGATCCCAGGTACATCGGCCGCCGACCAGGCAAATACATCGGCATTGGCTCGGAGGAATTCCACCAACCGGGCCCGAGCTCCCGAGTCGAGATTGGCGCCGACCCGGACCGTCCGGTCCGGCGGCCTTCCTCGAGGGGAACTTCGACCACGCCCTCGGCTCGCTCCCCCTGCCGCAAGGCCACCTCATCTCTGGCGTCAAGGGACTCGACGCTTAGGGCTTCCACGGGCTTCTTCCCTTTGAGAGTCGCTAGGAAACATTGCCGCGCGGTCGGTTGGTCACCTCGGACCTCTCCGATCCCAGCCGCCGTGGGGAACCGCATGAGCAAGTGGTACGTAGAGACCACCGCACGAAGGGCGTTCAGTCCGGGTCGTCCGAGGATAGCGTTGTAGGCCGAGGGAACACGGACGACCAAGAACCCGAGTCGCACCGTAGCTTCTGCGGGTGCAACGCCCGCAGTCACAGGCAGCTCGACGACTCCTTCGGCCGGGACAGCGTCCCCAGTGAATCCGATGAGGGGGGTGGATGTTTTGTGCAACAATTGTCTGGACAAGCTCATCTTTTGGAAGGCCTCGTAAAACAAAATATCAGCTGAGCTTCCACTATCAACAAGAACGCGCCTTACATCATAGTTTGCCATAGTGAGGGAGATCACCATGGCGTCATAGTGGGGAGTCTGAACCCCCTTTACATCCTCATCAGAAAAGGTGATTACATTGCCGACCCTCTGCCTCTTTACGACGGCCATCCCTGATGCTTCCGCCGAGCCCCCTGCGTTCCTCACAGGCCGAGAGCAGCCCCCAGTGATAGTATGGATCATGCCCGCAACGGGTCGATTCTGCTCCCGAGGCTCCGGAGGAGCCGGGTCGGCCGGACGCGGGTTCGCGGGGGGACGTCGGTCACTCACATATCGACCGAGACGCCCCCGACGGATGAGAGCCTCGATCTCGTCCCGAAGCTGGAAGCAGTCCTCCGTGTCGTGGCCGTGGTCTCGGTGGTACTCACATTACGCCCGAGAGGGCCTCTTCCCAGGGATCTTCCGCATCTGTCTCGGAGCCGGAAGATCCTCCCGCCCCTTGATCTCCATAAGGATCTGGGCTCGGGGAGTGAGGAGAGGGGTGTACCGGTTGAAACGTCGAGGCGGAGAACGAGGGCGTGGGGCGCCGTGGTTCCTCGCCGGCGACGGGCTTCTGCGCCGACGCTGGGGCGTCGGGCTCCTCCTTTGGCGTGCCTCTTTTCGCCTTTTCTTCCCAAGCTTTGGAGGGATCTCGGCGGCCTCCTTGCTCCGGTGGGCGGCCGCCTCCTCGGCGTCCGCATACTGGTTCGCCCGGAACAACAGCTCCGGAAAGCTCCGTGGCAGGCGTTTATCCAGGGAGAAGGTGAGTCTGCCCTTCCGGAAGCCACGCTTCAGGGCTGAAAGGGCTACCTCCTGATTCAGGTTCCGGACTTCCAGCGTAGCCTTGTTGAAGCGGGTAAGATAATCCCGCAGGCTCTCTCCCTCGTTTTGCCGGACATCAAAGAGGGAGTCGGAGACCAGTCGCCGCCGGCTACTGACGGCGAAGTGAGTGATGAAGAGGCGAGTGAACTGGTCGAAGGACTGGATCGAGTCAGCCTCCAGCCCGGCGAACCACGCCCTCGCCGGGCCACGGAGGGTTGCCGGGAAAGCTTTGCAGAGAAGGGGATCTGATGCTCCGTGGAGGAGCATGAGGGTCCTGAAACTCTCAACGTGATCCCGCGGGTCCGCCGCCCCGTCATAGGGCTCGATCGCCGGCATTTTGAACCCCGGCGGATTCGGAGTCCGCAGGATCCTCGAGGCGAGCGCCGGCTGGGAGGAGATCTCTAAGTCGGCGAAGGAATCTTTGGAATGGCCCTTCAGGACCTGGAGTTGTTGGTGGAGATCGTCCACCCGCCGGTCCAGGGAACGCGACCGGTGGGCGGGAGACAAGGAGCGGCAGGAGGGAGACCGACTGGAGCGCGGGTTCCTCGAGGACTGGGGGGTCTGGGAATGCGCCCGGGTCCGCCTCTCGTACCCCGCGCAGCTCCGATGAGAAGGTCCCGGCAGAATGGAACGCGCTCGAGAATCCTCCTCGCGCCGGCGCTCCTCCCCATGGGAGAGGAAGGAGCGCGGGTTGAGGAGAGCAGGCGAACGCTCAGGCAGCAGCGGCTCCTGAGCCCGCTGCGGCGCCCGGGACATCACACCCTGCAGATTCTGCACCGCCTCCGCGAGGGTGCGAACCTGCTGGGCTAGCTGGTCGAACTGAGCGGCTTCGACCGTCTGAATAGGCGGTGGGGCGGTGGAGTGTTGCTGAGAGCGCGTTGGAGATGCAGCGGCCTCCCGGCCGGAGGCGCGAGAGGCCCCGCGACCGGAAGCGTTGGAAGCTCCACGACCACCTCGCCGTGCCATTACGATCGCTCTGAGATCCGTCCCTTCCTCTAGCGCCAACTGTTGCTGGTGGTCCAAACCGAGAACGATTGGCACAGCGGTGTGAACGGGGTTCCCTTGGAGTTGGGTTGGTTGCGCTCCACCTTCCACCGGGAAACCTGCAAGCAAGCCTCGCACCACCACTGGGGTAGTGGGGGCCCTCCGACGATCAAGTCAGAGAGGATTGAAGGAGAAGGAGAGATAGCAGTAGCAGGTAAGAGAATGCTCTGGAAAACCTTTTCTTACCCTCCCCCTTCCCTCCCAGCCCTATATATATCAGGCTGGGGGGTTTTTCCGGGGATTCGTCATCGTGTGGCACGATGGGGCTGCCACTGACATGGCCGTTACGGGGCGTCGTGGGGCAGCGCTGGGTACGGCCCTGGCAGGGCATAGTGGAGCTCCGCTTTGTACGGCTGTTACAGGAGATCGTGGGGCAGCGCCGGATACGGCCGTTGCAGGGAGTAGTGGAGCAGGGGGCCGCGGCGTGCCTCAGAGGAACAGTCTGTTGTTGTCGAGAGATTGCCGACTCTGGGTCGGATGACTGGATCAGGGGGCAGCCGACTCGAGGTCGGGCTGCGGAGCCGAAGATATCCGACTCGGGGTCGAATTGCTGGATCAAGGGGCAGCCGGCTCGAGGTCGGGCTGCGGAGCCGAAGATATCCGACTCGGGGTCGAATTGCTGGATCAAGGGGCAGCCGGCTCGGGGTCGGGCTGCGGAGCCGAAGATATCCGACTCGGGGTCGGATTGCTGGATCAAGGGGCAGCCGACTCGGGGTCGGGCTGCGGAGCCGAAGATATCCGACTCGGGATCGGATTGCTGGATCAAGGGACTGCCGTAGTCTTCCTGGGCGCGCGTGCCGGTCACGTGGGGCATGGTGGCTAAATTCCCCCGTAACATCTCCGTACCGTCTTATTTTTGGCAAACCGTGTCACTTGCCTGTGGAATTGGAGCATAGGGCCTACTGGGCTATTAAAAGATTTAATTTTGATATGGATAAGGCTAGTTCACTATGCAAACTTCAACTTAATGAACTAGAAGAAATCAGGAATGAGGCATATGAGAATGCTCGAATTTATAAGAACAAAATGAAAGTCTTTCATGATAGAAATATTATAAGGAAAATATTTGAGCCTTCCCAGAAAGTTCTATTGTATAATTCAAGACTTCATTTATTTCCAGAAAAATTGAGATCTAGGTGGACCGGCCCGTTTATAGTTAAAACTGTTTATCCGTATGGAACCGTTGATATAGAGAATCCAAACACCGGTAATATTTTTAAAGTAAATGGCCAACGTTTGAAGTTATTTTTGGACAACTTTACTCCAGAGGTTGAATCGACCAATCTGGGAGATCCTGTTTATCAGGATTGATCGCTATATCTGCTAGAGATCATCTGTTTGTACATAATTTTTCTTTCTTCCATTTTCTATTGATATGACAATTGCGGAGCAACAACAGTATGCAGTCATTCTATCAGGTAAATTCTAACCTTCAGCCTTATTATCCTTCATACAATCATATTGTTGGGGTATGTGGAGACCATTGGTGATGAAGAGAATTGAAGGAGAATTAATTCTGCATAGTTCTGTCTGGCAGACTATCGGAGTCGACTCGAGCTACAGTTGAGTCGACTCGGGAACAGTCGAGTCGACTCGAGGCCTGTCGAGTCGACCCGGGAGGAGAAAAGCCGAAAAACCATGTTTCTGTCTGGACTGTCAGAGTCGACTCGAGCTACAGTCGAGTCGACTCGAAGCATCGTCGAGTCGACTCGAGCCACAGTCGAGTCGACCCGAGATCGTGCCAGATATACTGGAAGTTTGTTGAGGACCCCCGCAAGCCACGCCGCAAGAGGAGCAACAGTCGCACACCAACTGAGGGCCAAAGTAGCCATGCCAACCAAAGAGGGCCATCGGACCACAAGGAGGCCAACGGGGGGTCAAGCCAAGGCCAACTACTTTGCTTGGAAAGCCTTGGCCAAGCACCTTCATACGGCCGAGCACGCCCAACCTCGGCCAAGCCAAACATGTGCCCATGCATGCCCAAGCCATGGCCAAGCATGCCCAACCTTGGCCGAACCCGCCGCACGCACCGCCCCGCCAAAGCCAAGCCACAGCCCAATCCTGCCATTGCTACAGTGCGGCGAGGTTCTTGGCCAAGAACCTCGCCTGCTACAGTGCTACAGTGCCCGTGCCCAGGCCCCTGCGCGCCCAAGCCCGCGCCCAGCCCCGCCCGCGCGCCCAGCCACGCCCGCACGCCTGCCCGCCTGTGCGCCCAGCAGGCCGACCGGCCGCGCCAGCCAGCGCGCCCGCGCCCGCCCGCGCGCCCGCGCCCGCGCCCGGCCGCGCCCGCCCGCACGCCCGCGCCCGCCCGCCTGCGGCCGCCCGTGCGCCAGCGCCCAGCCGACCGCGCCCGCCCGTGCGCCAGCGCCCGCGCGCGCGCCCGTGCGCGCCCGCCCGCCTGGCGCGCGCCCAGTCCCAGTCCCGCCCGGACTGGGACATGCCCAGCCGGGACGCGCGACCCGGTCAACCGGGACACACGCCCCGTGCGTCCGGTCCGCGGAGCCTTGCAGATCCCACCCTCCATCCCTTTCCATCCAAGGGCCAAAGTGCAAGCCAAAGTTCAGCCGTGGGAGGGCCCTTCTTGGGTGATCTTTAGCCATCCATATCATGCCAATCAACGGTGGAAAAGCCTTGGAACCATGTGAAGACAAAGTGCCATGTTTTGTCTAGGGCTTAGGGTATAAAAAGAGATGTAAAGGGCCATTGAAAGGCAGGAAGAGTTCTTGGAGAGTCATGGTTATGTCGGCCGTAAGGCTTGGGCGGCGTTTGTGCCGAGTTCGGTCTTAGATCTTGTGTTCTAGGACTTGGGCTAGTGGTAGATCCATCAATCTCCACTAGATTGGGCTAGGAAGAGATCTCTTCAATCTCTTTCTAGATTTCTTTTGCTTTCTTTCTTATTGTTCTTCGTTCTTCAAGTTAGTGGAATACAAATCAAGTTTTCTTTCATTATTGATCTCTTTCATTGAGTTAATCCCCGGCGTTACCTACAATCGGTCCACCATCAAAGGATTTTGGAGGCGCACGCGAGGAGCGCAAGGAAAAGAGGCTTGGTGAGGGGCTTTGTACCGTGAGCCCCCATCAATTTGGTGCTTTCATTGAGATATATTCTTCAAGGAGGTAACGTTCTCATCTACAGAAAATTCCAGATCTGATTTTTGGTGTTTGGGGAATAGATTTTTGAAGCATATTAGGATCTGGAGTTGTTTTAAAAATTCTGCAACCCCATATCCTTGATCTGAAATTCTGCAATACATATAACTTGATGTTGGAGGATCCTGCAGAAATTTTCAGATCTGAATTGGAGTGTTGGAAGATTGGAATTGGGTGTTAAATATATTTGATCCACTGCTGTTTTAACTTTCTGAAACCCATATTGGTTGGTCCGAGGGAGATTAAAATTTCTGCAGCCCATATATCTTAGTCTGAAGTTCATAAAAAAATCTGCATCTTATATTGGGCTTGAACTTGTATTCGATTGGGAGATTTAATCTTCTGTTTTTCATCCTTGTGAAACTCCTGTCGGAGGTTGATTGAGTGGTGTACACGTCAGGTGGGTTGGTTCATCCATTGGGTGACAACCGCAGGAGGATTGGGGACTGGTTTGTGAAGTTTCTGTGTTGCAGAAAAATTCTGCAACTAGGTATTTGCTTGGGGTGTTAAGAAGGGTTTTTCTGAAGCTTTAATTCTGATTTTTTGTGGAGAGTATCTGAGGGTATTAGTTACTGTCATAGGCCTCTTCGTGGGGTGATTTGAGTCTGCCTTGAAGGTGAAACTGGTTGCTGAAGTTTGTGGACTGCCGCAGAAATTTTCAGCAACCCAGAAATTTTCTTTGTGCAGCAAGTTTTGGAGATTGTTGAGTTCTGATTTTTGGGAGTTTGAGGGGCTGTTGTCTCAAGGTTTTAGAGTCCTAAAACAGAGGGTTAAAAGGAGATGGAGTCCCCCCATTATAGCAACCAAGATAGGAGGTTAGAAGCCCTTGAAGTTAGTTCAGCCAACCTTAACCGGGCGTTGGAAACCTTGTCCAATACTATGGCTGCAAATATGGCTGAAATAAGGAGAGAAAACAATGCCAACATGGAGAGGTTGGAAAGGAGGATGCTAGAGAGGGAACATAAGAGGGTACAAGAAGAAGTGCCTAGGTCGCATGCCGCACGGCAGGGCCGGGCAAGGTATGAGAGCGATGCCATTAGTGTTCAGGGTACACACCATGTAGATCATGACATTAGGCACCATGGGCGAATGGGAGGAAGGATTGAAGCCGAAGGCTTAGTGTTTGAGAGGTGGCTTGATGATGAGCGGGTTAGTAATGGCCATAACAATCATGATGAGGCCGATAGTGAACCCGAAGAACGCCCCTTCCATGCTCAAAGGCCTTATGGCCGGAGAGAACCCATGGCAAGGAGAGGAAGAAACATGCGGGGTAATGACTTTGGAGATGATGACTATAGGGGTCCACGGCCTAGAGGAGAAGGGCTTAGGAAACCCAAAATTGACTTCCCAAAGTTTGGTGGAGGAGACCCGTATGAGTGGCTTGACAAGGCGGATCAGTACTTTGACGTTTATGACATCCCACGGGCTGATCGGGTGACCTTAGCCAGTTTTCACTTAGAGGGTAGGGCTAGCCGATGGTGGAGGTGGATCCGGGCCTTGTATGAGAAAGAAGGGAGAAGGTTGGGGTGGACGGCCTTTATGGATGAATTCATGAAACAATGGGGACCATCTCCCGTTGTCAATCACCATGGTCAACTTGCAAAACTTAAACTGGAAGGCAAAGTCCAGACCTACATCGATGAGTTCCGGCAATTACAAACTATGGTCAGCGGATGGTCCGACGAAGCCTTGCTTGGTACCTTCATCGACGGCCTCAAACCATGGCTAGCCAAGGAGATCAAACTCAAACAACCAACACGGCTACAAGAGGCAATGCGCATGGCGGAGATCCTAGACCAAAGCTACAACCCGGAACGACGTCCAACCAAGGATGGTGCCATCAGCAAGTTCACCAAACCACAACCATCCAAGGTAAATTTCAGATCCAAAGAGATAACTTCAACAGGTTCCAAAAATCAGCAAAGGGAGGTAAAGAAGTTGTCACGTGATGAGCTGCAAGACTACATAAAGGTCTATGTTTCAAGTGCGGTGAAAAGTGGAGCCGGGAGCATCGTTGTAAGACCGGCCAAGTCTACGTCCTTGATGCAAGCAGCGACGAAGAGCCCGCTGCATCTGAAAATTCAGATAGCAGTAGTGAGGAGGAAGATCACCCCGAAGAGACCGAACCATGTGCAGAAAATCAGCAAGCCGAATTGTCACTCAATGCACTTTGCGGCGCACCAAAACCCTCGACAATGAGGCTCATGGCTTGGATCGGCAAGCATGAAGTCTCCTTGTTAGTGGACAGCGGCTCTTCTCACAATTTCATCAACTCAGCAATCGTACGAAAGGTTGGACTCAAAGGTACATCGGTTTCACCGTTTGACGTCAAAATTGCTAGTGGTGAAAAATTACTATGTGCTGAAATTGTTAATAATGTAAAGATGAATGTACAAGGGGTGAGAGTTAAAGCCGATCTACATGTACTTCAATTAGTCGGCTTAGACATTGTATTGGGAAATGCATGGTTACGTAGTCTAGGCCGGGTGGTGACCGACTTCGACGCAATGACCATGGAGTTTAAACTTGGTGGCCGAAGAGGACATGGACGGCCTTGAGCAGCAAGAAAGTACGGCCTTGCGAGGCCAACATGATAGAAAAACTTTGCAAAGGAGGGGCTAGCTGCTTTGCCGTTGTTATGGCTAGCCCGAACCAAGAAGGTCCTCTCCAAGATGATGCAGAAATTCAGCAGCAGCAGCAAGCACTTGAGGGGCTGCCACCACCAATCCGGAGGGTGTTAGAGGCTCATCAAAGTGTCCTCCAGAAGCCTACTTCCCTCCCGCCACAACGAGACTTTGATCATCCAATTCGGATGAAAGATGAGGCTGCTGCAGTCAATGTTCCACCATACAGGTACGCACACTTTCAAAAGGGAGAAATTGAGCGTCAAGTTGATGAAATGCTTAGCCAGGGGCTGATCCGACATAGCTCGAGTCCCTTCTCCTCACCCGTCCTATTGGTGAGAAAAAAGGATGGCTCATGGAGGTTCTGCACCGACTACCGAGCTCTTAATGAAGCAACCATCAAAGACCGTTTTCCGATCCCTACGGTGGATGAGATGCTCGATGAATTGCATGGTGCCAAGTTCTTCACCAAATTGGACTTACGAGCCGGCTACCATCAAATCAGAATGAAAGAGGAGGATGTGCACAAGACGGCCTTCAGGACACATTCCGACCACTACGAGTACTTGGTGATGCCATTCGGTCTATGCAATGCGCCATCAACATTCCAAGCGGCCATGAACGAAATTTTCAGACCCCACTTGCGAAGGTTTGTCTTAGTATTTTTTGATGACATCTTGATATATTCCAGATCCATGGACGAGCACCTTGAGCACTTGGAGATTGTTCTACGCACCTTGGAGGAGCACCACTTTCACATCAAACCTTCAAAGTGTGCATTCGCACAAGCGGAGCTCGAGTACTTGGGCCACATAATTTCAGCCGAAGGAGTTCGTGTGGATCAGCGAAAAATTCAGGCCATGCTCGATTGGCCATGGCCGAAGGATATCACAGCCCTAAGAGGATTTTTGGGGCTAACAGGCTACTACCGACGATTCGTAAAGGATTATGGGCTGATTGCAAAGCCACTAACCACCATGCTGAAAAAAGGAGGTTTCATGTGGACCATTCAAGCACGCAAGGCATTTGAAGACCTCAAGGAAGCTATGACACAAACACCAGTACTTGCCTTGCCTGACTTTTCCAAACCGTTCGAGGTCTACACCGACGCTAGTGGCGAAGGTATAGGTGCTGTTTTGGTGCAGGAACGACGACCCTTGGCCTTTATTTCCAAAGCATTAGGGCCAAGAAAGAAGGCTTGGAGCACCTACGCAAGAGAAATGTTGGCGGTTGTACATGCGGTGAAGATTTGGAGGCCATACCTTCTCGGCCGGCGCTTCACCATCATCACAGACCAGCAAGCCCTCCGCCATCTACTTCAACAGAAGATAGTGACTCCCGAGCAGCAAAAATTTCTTGTCAAGTTGCTGGGATTCGAGTACGACATCATCTATCAACCCGGCAAAGAAAACAAAGTGGCTGACGCGTTGTCGCGAAGGGAGAACGACCAGATGTTGTGGGTGGCTGAAGACATGGATGAGCCGCAGAATTTTGCAGCAATCAGCGGCGTTGATTGGAGGATTTGGGACCGAGTTCGTGAGGCATCAAAGCTTGACGCCCGAGCACAAGAAATCCAAGAGAAACTTGATGCAGCGGCTACGGGTGTTGCAGAATTTAAGGTGCGTGATGGTCTGATTTTTTACAAGGGAAATATCTATGTCCCCGACGTCCCCGACTTGAGAAGAAACATCTTAGACCACTTCCACAACAGCAAGGAAGGTGGCCATTCAGGTTGGCTTCGCACCTATCTTCGTGTGAAGCACTTTTTCTATTGGGAAGGGTTGAAGCGCGACGTCAAAACCTTGGTGGCCGAGTGCGAGACATGCCAGAAGACCAAATATGATCCACGGGCACCCACCGGACTGCTACAACCACTTCCCATCCCAAACATGATATGGGAGGATCTGACCATGGACTTCATCGAGGGTCTACCAGCAAGCAAAGGCTACGAAGTGATCCTAGTGGTGGTTGATCGGCTAAGTAAGTATGCACACTTCATACCTCTTAAACATCCTTACACAGCCAAGTCAGTTGCACATGCATTTGTGGAGACCATTGTTCGACTCCATGGAGTACCAAGGAGCATCGTCACCGACCGAGATCGAGTCTTCATGAGTACTTTCTGGAAGGAGCTGTTCACCTTGCAAGGAAGCAAACTGAAAGCCAGTTCCTCTTACCACCCGCAGACGGACGGACAAACAGAGATAGTCAACAGGACCTTGGGGCAATACTTGCGCTGCTTCTGCCATGAGCAACAATCACGATGGGAAGCTTTCATACCCTGGGCCGAATTCTGGTATAATACTTCCTACCACTCATCCATTAAATTAAGTCCTTTTGAACTTGTGTATGGGAGGCCCCCTCCACTACTGACTACATATGAGAGAGGCACGGCCCGAAGTGAGGAAGTTGAACAAGAATTAATGACAAGAGACGAAGTCCTAACAAATGCAAAAAGAGAGCTTCAGAAGGCACAAGAAAGAATGAAGAGGTACTATGACCAAGGTCGCCGAGAAGTTGTCTTCAACCCTGGCCAGTATGTCTACTTAAAGCTGAAGCCCTACCAACAGAAATCATTAAAAGACAAGTTCAGCCGCAAGCTATCTCAAAAATTTTACGGACCGTTCAGAATCATAGAACGCATCGGAGAGGTTGCCTACCGACTGGAGTTACCCGCCTCATCTCATCTGCATCCAGTCTTCCATGTGTCGTTGCTCAAAGAGAAGGTTGGTGACCCGACATTAGTTGCACCGGACCTTCCCACATTCAACGAAGAGGGTCGACTACTTCTACAACCAGTTGAAGCTCTCAAGTACCGCATATGGAGACGAGGCCGAGAACGACGCAAAATCTGGCAAGTCTTGATTCAGTGGGGCGGCTTGCCCAAGGAAGATGCTACGTGGGAGGACTATGACGAGGTCTCTCAGAGGTACCCTAACTTCATCCTTGAGGGCAAGGATGTTCTTCAAGGGAGGAGGAATGTTGAGGACCCCCGCAAGCCACGCCGCAAGAGGAGCAACAGTCGCACACCAACTGAGGGCCAAAGTAGCCATGCCAACCAAAGAGGGCCATCGGACCACAAGGAGGCCAACGGGGGGTCAAGCCAAGGCCAACTACTTTGCTTGGAAAGCCTTGGCCAAGCACCTTCATACGGCCAAGCACGCCCAACCTCGGCCAAGCCAAACATGTGCCCATGCATGCCCAAGCCATGGCCAAGCATGCCCAACCTTGGCCGAACCCGCCGCACGCACCGCCCCGCCAAAGCCAAGCCACAGCCCAATCCTGCCATTGCTACAGTGCGGCGAGGTTCTTGGCCAAGAACCTCGCCTGCTACAGTGCTACAGTGCCCGTGCCCAGGCCCCTGCGCGCCCAGGCCCGCGCCCAGCCCCGCCCGCGCGCCCAGGCCTGCGCCCAGCCACGCCCGCACGCCTGCCCGCCCGTGCGCCCAGCAGGCCGACCGGCCGCGCCCGCCCGCGCGCCAGCCAGCGCGCCCGCGCCCGCCCGCGCGCCCGCGCGCCCGCACCCGCCCGCGCGCCCGCGCACGGCCGCGCCCGCCCGCACGCCCGCGCCCGCCCACCTGCGGCCGCCCGTGCGCCAGCGCCCAGCCGACCGCGCCCGCCCGTGCGCCAGCGCCCGCGCGCGCCCGCCCGCCTGGCGCGCGCCCAGTCCCAGTCCCGCCCGGACTGGGACACGCCCAGCCGGGACGCGCGACCCGGTCAACCAGGACACGCGCCCCGTGCGTCCGGTCCGCGGAGCCTTGCAGATCCCACCCTCCATCCCTTTCCATCCAAGGGCCAAAGTGCAAGCCAAAGTTCAGCCGTGGGAGGGCCCTTCTTGGGTGATCTTTAGCCATCCATATCATGCCAATCAACGGTGGAAAAGCCTTGGAACCATGTGAAGACAAAGTGCCATGTTTTGTCTAGGGCTTAGGGTATAAAAAGAGATGTAAAGGGCCATTGAAAGGCAGGAAGAGTTCTTGGAGAGTCATGGTTATGTCGGCCGTAAGGCTTGGGCGGCGTTTGTGCCGAGTTCGGTCTTAGATCTTGTGTTCTAGGACTTGGGCTAGTGGTAGATCCATCAATCTCCACTAGATTGGGCTAGGAAGAGATCTCTTCAATCTCTTTCTAGATTTCTTTTGCTTTCTTTCTTATTGTTCTTCGTTCTTCAAGTTAGTGGAATACAAATCAAGTTTTCTTTCATTATTGATCTCTTTCATTGAGTTAATCCCCGGCGTTACCTACAATCGGTCCACCATCAAAGGATTTTGGAGGCGCACGCGAGGAGCGCAAGGAAAAGAGGCTTGGTGAGGGGCTTTGGACCGTGAGCCCCCATCAAAGTTGTCCAGACGTGCCCGAGTCGACTCGAACTGAAGTCGAGTCGACTCGAGCTCGCAGGAAATCATACGGACGAGTTTTCTTTGGTGTTTTTGGTGGCACTTCGACGGCTATGATCATCTGAAGGTCTTGAGACTATATATAGGACTCATGAGAGCCCTAGGGGATAGAGATTGCCGTATATTTGAGAGAGACTCTTGTTTGTGAGGCTAGGGTTCTAGAGAAGAAGAGGATTGGGATCCTACTTCTTGTGCAAAGGGAATTCTGTGTGAATCTCTTGTAGAGCGATCGCTTGTGATCGTTCGGGTGTGTGCTATCTCTGTAATCAGATCATCCTAATTGAGATTTGGAGCGGTGGAGGACGTAGGCTACTTGTAGCCGAACCTCGTTACATCTTTGTGTTTGCTTTGCTATTTTCTTCCTTCTTCTTCCTTTGATCTTTGATAATCCGTTGCGGTGCTCAAGTGTTTTACCCTACTGATACCAGGGGTAATCTTTTGCCCTTCGCAGCGGAAGCGAAGTGGTGATCCTTGAGTCCGGTGTCGAGGGAGCGAGAGAGTGCTTATCCGTTCGTTTCTCTCTTTGCTTGTCCGACGTCGGTGGCGGCGCCGGTGTGAGTGGGTTCCGGCGCGGGCGCTGACAACACATATTTCATGCATTCATGTTGAAACATTGGGGACAATGTTGAATTTAAGTTGGGGGGAGAGATTATTGTATTTTTTCTATATACCAATAGTCATATTTTTTTTCATATTTTTTTTAAAAATATATAAAATAAAAAAATAAAATAATAATAATAATAATAGTAATAATAACAAACATATATTTTGTTGCATTTAATTACCACTTTAATTTTTCTAAACAAATAAACATATGCAGCTATTAAGACAAGGAGCACATTATGACTTATTAGAGACCTATTATTAGATCCCCACATAAGTATTCAATGACAATAGGGAAGCCTCAGGAATTCACTTGCGTTACCTATTTGTTTGTTGACCTTATTCGCTAAAGAAGTACGAGTGTCCTTGTCTTAAAAGATCATGATTTGGTTTTCACATAAAGATAGAGTTTGAAATTTCCGGCTAGATCACCTGGGTGTCTTATGTTCTGACCTTGGTTGACCTATAGTCACAATACAGTCACATTACATATATTTATCAAAAAAAAAAAAAAGAGAGAAATAATACAGTTTGTCTTCACAAAATAACCGGGCCTCTTGCCTACAAAGCAGCGAGTGTTCGCGTAAAAAGGTAAAAATGACTGAAATAAGTGACTAGTCTGGCCTTGTGGCGTAGTTTGGTTAGAGTAATTAAGTCCGAGGGGTGTTTCACCTAATGCCTTGAGCCAACTGGATCAAGAATCATTGACCCAAAGCTCGTTACATGGACCTTACTAGAGCCTAATGGAGTTGGACTGTTGTAGTCACTTTGATTTAAAAAAAAAAAAAAACACATGAGTGGGCCAGTTAAACTAAAACCAAGTGACATGTGGATGACTGGTTTGACTTCATTATTTTAGAACTCTGTGTACCTGGGATGTCTAGTTAGGATTGATAGCTTCATTCTTATATGCGAACCATTCTGGACAAATAAACATGTGATATTCGAAAAATTTAGTGGGTCGGGAGCTAACAAATGGTAGTTAACACTTGTGAATTTGAGTAGTGCACCTAGAACTCAATGGGTACCCAATTGTGGTGGAGATATAGGTATTCTGAGAAGTCACATTTACATTTGCCTTAAGAGTTACTATGTTTTAGAGTATCTTTTAAAATGATATTTATGGGTAACATCACTGCAAACCCTCACGAGACAACACTCGTCCACTAGGGTAACTTAGGGGTTTAACGGCTTGTTGCACGTGCTAAGTGCAATCGTAATGCTCTACGAAAGTGAGTATTTATTTTAATTCATGCATATTGATATATATTAATAAAATAAATAGTACTTTTGCACCCTCATTTTATCATTTTCACACTAAATTGCTAGAGACTAGCAATAAGCTAGTTGGGGGGTGTGATGAGAGCACAAAGGTACAATCTTCATACCATTTTAATTAGTATTATAGCTAATCTTTATTAATAAAATTAATTAATTAATGTGTTATTTATGTTTGAGTGCAAGTAATTCAAGAGACCCAATAACGCTGGGTTTCAGCCCAATGCCTGGCAGCCCGAGCTCAACAAATTCTCCAGTGTCTGTAATGAGGCGACTCAACAGTTCCTAACCTAAAATTCCCATGCATCCACGTCAACGGGCTGAAGCAAGTGATTTACCAACATCTTCAAGTGTCCCCGAGCCATCTCGAGTGTCCCAAAGCAATTCAGTTGCTTCTCAAACCAAGTATCCGTTTTCCAGCAGCTTCCCAACGTCAAAGTCTTCCAACCGTCCGTGGCTACATCCATCTCACCTCCTCTGTTTCGGAACAAAGCTCTCATGCATCAGAACACGTCCAATCCGACACCAAGAGGAGTCGTCCCAATGTGTCCGGGTCTTCCGAAGCTCCCCAACAACCGTTTGACTTCCCGTCTCCCAACTGGCTCTTTCTTTCATTCGTGAAGCAACACCCCAGTGGAACCGTCCCAGCAACATTCCCCTGTTTCCTCCCAGCCGAGAAGTCTTCTCAACTTCCCAACATAAATGTCTTCCCAGCTTCTCATCCCATCTACCCGTGAAGCACATCCCCAATGAATAGAGCATGCATCGCCCCCGCGTATTCCATGTTCTCCAAGCATCATGGCATCTCATTAGCATCCTTCCGTCTCCCCTGTTTCGAGAACAAATTCCAACTCCCCATGTGTTCCAGCAGATTCCTAACCCGAAGATTCAAAACGCTTCCAGCATCCAATTTCAACCATTCGGATTGAGATGATCTTCCCAGTAACCATTCGTTTTCAAAACTTCCCAACGTTCCAGATGATCATCCCAGTAGCTGAAGAGTCTCCAAACGATACATGGCATCCAGACTTCATTCATCCCACGTTTTCGCTTCCTTCCAAGCGTTTCAGCCGCGTCCCTGATCCAACTCCGAAGCCAATGCCCCTACATCCGCATCCAGTTGCAACCGTGATCTTCCAGCACCCTTCCATCTTCCCAGCCACACCTTCAACACGCTGAAGGTGTCTATAAAAGGCAGCCGGGGAGAGGGATTGAAGAGGGGCCATCAGGTGGAGGGCGAGACAGGAGGAGGACACGGATCAGGAAGGGAGGACGGAGCAAAGAAGGAGGAGGAACTCAGAAGCCAAACATCCGCATCTCTTCTTCTGATCTTCCCAGCCGGGCGAGGAAGAGGATACGGTGGAGGAAAGGGGGGGGGGGTTCCATTCGACTCCAAGCTTTTAATCTAGGGAACCACCTTTCATTCCTTTTTGAGAACTGATTACATCCCCCTGGGAGGCCACGAAGGAGAGACTAAAATGCTCTGTTTCTAAATGAAAAGGAGAAAGAGTTTATGTTTTATTCTTTTTCTTTGCTAATCCCTTTTGCAAATATGCTTCCATCTCATATGAGTAGCTAAATTTCTTTTAGCTAAGACTAGGGAAAAGCCTAGCATTTTCTTCATGTATTTTTTCTAATCATCAATGGGTTTTTAATGTTTTGATTTATGGTGCAGTAGATTTATAAGAATTATTTCAAACTTATATATTTTTTTGATTTGTTATTTTTCCTAGGTATAACAGATGCTTAGAAATCCCTGTAGTTTAAAATAGAATTACTGTAATACTGCCCATAAAACTAAATCTATTTTATTAACGATTAATTGGTATTTTCACCGCTTCACTTTCCGGTTGGGTCTTTACTCAGATCTAACTGAGATAATAGGTGATTTTAAGAAAAGCATGATGAAGTGCTAGGCTGAATCCTGATGCCTTAGTTATATTTTTGTCAAACCGAATATTATTTAGCCTTTAGTTTTTGTTCACTGTCAAATCCCTGTGAATTCGATCTTGGACTCACCGAGAATATTACTTTGCTACACCCTATACTTGGGGTATTCTACATTTAATTTTCCTTTTAAAAAGAGCAAGATGAAAGACGTAGCACAGTGTTTTGCCAGAAAAGCTTAGCTTGACCAATGAGCTTCATTTTGGCAAATCGGACATTCTTGTTGTCAGACAAATTGTACCACTCAAAAAAGTAGTCCATTTCGTGTAACCAGTCTGAGAAGACTTTTGAGTCAAGACGACCGTCAAAAATGGGGGCTTTAACCCTAATGCCTCTCATTACATCTTTGTTGCCCAAGGTGACAAGCCAAGAAGGGGAGGGGTGAATTAGTTTCTCTAAATTTTTAGTACCTTAATTGAGTCAATTGATGAATGAGTGAAGTTAAGACAATACACAATGCCAAGAGAGGGAGGTTCATAATGTTCATAATGTTAAGACAATACACAATGTCATACACAATACCTTATTGATGATTGAATTTTCTAATATGGGTTCTGGATCTGATCTAATCAAATCCGACTCAACTGGTTCAGTAGATGGTGTCGGATCTTCTACATGTTGAACTTCTCTAAGCTCAACATTAGAGCTATTTGTTCCTTCACCAAGGAATTCCTTTTCTAAGAAAATTGCTCTATTGCTTACGAACAACTTTTGTTCTTCAGCAAAGTAGAAGTAAGGTTTCTAATACATTCCTCAACGGCCAATCATAAGAAAGTGAAGTGCTCATTTAACTTTTGCCTTTTGACTACCTCACTTCCCATTAAAAAAAGTTGTCCCTAGAACTTGCTAAGCATGATATGTTCCTTAATTTGAATATTGGGAAGTGAGGTAGTCAAAAGGCAAAAGTTAAATGAGCACTTCACTTTCTTATGATTGGCCGCTGAGGAATGTATTAGAAACCTTCCAAGCTAAAATATTGGTGCTAATGTCATGCATGACCCATCCAAGCGAGGTTCATAATGTTCATAATGTTATTGATCAATTGACTCAATAAGACGACCGTCAAAAATGGGGGCTTTAACCCTAATGCCTCTCATAACATCTTTGTTGCCCAAGGTGACAAGCCAAGAGGGGGAGGGGTGAATTAGTTTCTCTAAATTTTTAGTACCTTAATTGAGTCAATTGATGAATGAGTGAAGTTAAGACAATACACAATGCAAACACATAAGAAGTATAGTGGTTCAGTGCTCTCCTAAGCACCTACGTCCACTCTCCAAGTGACCCCTTGGAAATTCATTATAATCCCGCGGATTACAGTTGGATTGTTTTCTGGGCTCACAATCCAAAAACCTTTACACTTTGGTTTTCCGGAATCACCAAAAATCTATATTGGTTTTACGAGCTCACCAACAAACCTTCACAGTTGGTTTTACGGGTTCACCAACAAACCTACGCTGTTGGTTTTACGGGCTCACCAACAAACCTTTACAAGGTGATTAAGAAGAAGAAAAAGGTTGGAACTCCTAAATGAGCAAATATAACAATTATGAGCTACAAAGAAGAGTTTAGAATATAGTTATCGCTTTGATGAGACTTCTCTCTTCTTTGGCAAGATTGCTTTACTCTTCAAGAATTGATGGAGCTCTTAATGTCTCTTAGAATCTGCTCAATCACTTCCTTTAGGCACTTAGAATGAAGCACTAGGATGAAAAAGATTAGGGCTCTTGTCTTTCTTGAGTAAGCTTTGATATTTTGCAAAAATGATGTCTTCTTTGATGAATAGTGTCACTTTAAATAGTTTTCCTAATCCATTGGACACCTCCCATTGGTTAGATTTCAAAAACTAGCCGTTACTTGATTTTGGAAGGTCAAAAAGTACTTCTGCAGAACTAGCCGTTATGCTTCTGCCCGTGCTGGGGTCGACCCAAACTTTCCTGGGGTGGACTCAAACCACTGTTCATTAGACTTGGGGTCGACTCAACTTCCAGTGGGGTCGACCCAACTTTCATTGGGGTCGACTCCTGCTACAATGGGGTCGACCCTCTCAGGGATCACAGAATCTTGTATTTCAGCGATTTTTCACTGGGGTCGACTCAACTCTTTTTAGAGTCGACTCAAGCTAAAGTGGGGTCGACTCAAGTTCCATTGGGGTCGACCCTCTCAGAGATTCCAGAGACAGTTTTGAATGACATAGCCTTGGGGTCGACTCATGTTCATTTGGGGTCGACTCTGTTGGGGTCGACTCAAGCATTCCTGGGGTCGGCTCCACCTGGGGTCGGCTCAAGGAAGGTTGGGGTCGGCCCTCTCAGTAAATTTCAGAGACTTGTTTTCTTGAGGCTTGAAGATGGGATCGACTCAAGCATACTTGGGGTCAACTCCATTACTGTTCATCCGTGCCATTTTTGCAGAGGTGTGCCTGATGGTTCCATGATGTGCCGGGGTCGACTCCACCTTTCTTGGGGTTGACTCATTCCACACTTTGCTGCATCTTAAGGTTAGATTCATCCATATAATCAATGAAATATACTTCAAGCAATTTTGAATGTATGCCATAGTAGTGCTACATACTCTTAGAAATGAAAATTACTATTATGCCCTTAAGAGTACGTTTTACTTGAAACTTTGCTGAATTAGAATTTAGAATTCACTATCTCTTTTCTATCGCAAATTTTATCTCATTGTTAATCATTGAAAGACATCTTGATCTCATTCTTCTAATGTACCGAGAGTGATGAACTCAATAAGATGTATCATGTTAACTTGTAGTATTTAATTAGATATCTCCTCAATGGTTGTGTTAATCATCAAAATAACAATATCATCCTCAATCTCCTCCTTTTTGATGATTACAAAATATTGAGTATGAGCAGATTAATACATATCTTAAAATTAGAAAATTTGTATTAGACGAGCTCAAGTTGCTGAATTTCAGTTTTTCAAATTTGAGAGTGAAGTCTCCCCCTTTTTCATCCAAATATTGCTAATTTGAACTTTTGATTTTCTCCCCCTTTCTTTTATATTTGGTTAAAGATGAAACTTCAAAAATTTTAGATAAAGCATTAGTTTCAGGTTATGTATCGAGGTATGAGAGGTATGTGCCAAATTTTGAAATTTGATTAAAAGTTTAAAACTTTAACATTTTCATTATTACATATCGCTGCCCCTTAAGTGTATATTTTTTCTTATTATAATTTTCAAACTTGTTTGTCAACTTATTGCAACTTCTTTCTTTCCTTACTTTTTCTCCTTTTTGTTGTCATCAAATAGGTGCATGACAATAGATAAGTAGAGGCAGTAAATGATAACCAGTCAAGTTTCATTGATCAAAATGGAACATTGTAGTGCATTAAAGCCAAAAATACAATGTTCTTCAATCAAAGTGCAAAGTACATCAACAAGGCAAAATACATATGAGAGCTAGATAAATCCTAGGCACTAATCATAATGCCAACATCAGCCTAGGGGGTATCTAAGGGCTGTGATCTAGTCCTCATCCTCCTAGCATACGTGGCGAGGGGAGGTCGAGCCTGATGGGACTAAGTCTGGCGTGGACCTCGCTGAGCTGGATGACTCTGTGACAAAACCTCCGACTCAGCTGCTCAGGGCATAGATGGACCATGAGCCTCTCTCTCTCTCTCTCCATAATGCTCCTATCTGCTCTCTGAGGTCTCCAATCTCAGCAGTCATAATATCTATCCTGCTCGTCAAACCGTCAGAGAGAGTCCTCATCTGAGCTGACACAAGCTCAATCATTCTACTCCAAAACTTCTCTGTGCACCCCGTGGGTACGGATGACGATGGGCCAGCCTCTGAAGGTGCCGTAGGATGATCCTCAGGTACCTCCGCCTCAGGGATGGGGTCTCCAACCTCTGGTGCATCATCCTCCGGTGCATGTATCCCTGCTCCTCCATGCACCCACTGCCCGTTCACCTTCTCATAACCCATGCGAACTAGGGACCGTGCAGTGTAAGTGTCGGTAAATAATAGATGCCTGGAGATCTCTCCCTCCACTGATATGTCATGTTGTCGGAAGACCAGGATGAGTATCATCCCATAGGGCAGAAAAACTCTCGACTTGCATGTAGCCTCTCTCATCTGCCTGATCATCATAGCTAGGAGGTTCAAGGGAATGCCCTGAATGACGTGCTCCATAATGACCAAATCTTGCTCAGATATATGATCAAATCTTCCACTTTTCGGAAACAAAATCCGATCTATGAAGTTGTGCAACAACCTTATCTCAGCTGATAGAGAGCTAGCTATCACATTTTTGGAATAGTCAAAATCATCGTTCTCAAAGATCAACTGTAGAGCTCTCAACTTGCTTTCCGGCCTTTCTGGAGTTACACCTTCGCAGGGGAGATGGAGCAACTCACTCAAACTTTCTTCTGAAATCCTAACCCGTATACCTCAGATCTCAGACACAAGCCCTCCCATTCCAACTTTTAGAAAGGCATAGAACTCACGAACCAAGCCCGGGTAGGTCACTAAATCTAGGGAGCAAAGATACTCCCATCCTTGCCTTCGGATCCAATCCCCCAAACGGAACCCTTCTTGATCCAAAAATTCGGAGTGGATCCTTCTCCCCGTGGTTATCGGTCTCCCCGCATATTTAGCAAGTTGAACTGAAGGGGAAGGAGGTGGAGGAGGCTCAACACGTGTCTCACCTTGTGGGGGAACTGTAGAGAAATCTCTAGCATGTCTATCGACACGGGTTGTGCATGAGACTCTTCCGGATCTCTTAGCAACGGCTCGCTTGGATCCCATTTTCACCAAATCCTTCCTTAGGTCTTGATCTAACGGTGTAGAGAAGCAATCTAGCACTGTTTGGAGATGATTGGAAGGGATTGGAAAGTAGAAAATAGGGTTTTAGGAAGAGGACAAGATGAAACAGTGCCCTAGAATAGCTCACGGGTCCCTCTTTAAAAACAGGGTCCCGCCGTTGGATCGACCTCAGATTTTTCTTGGGTCGACTCAACATGGGGTCGACCCCATTCTGGCTCGGGTCGACTCCAGTTCAGAAAAATTTTCTCTCCTCCCCCTTTTTTTTTAATAAATCTTCCTTTCCTCCAATCCTTACAAATTCTTTATGGGACAATGATACATGAGTAAGGAGTCTATAGATGGCTAGTTCGACTAATGTTTCATGGGTTTTTCGAAATGGGAGGAGAGTATCATGAGACAACTTGTTCCTTTTATATCTCTTCAATCAAAAGGATCACATATGCCTAATTCCCTCCTAAGCATGCAAAATCTATCTTCACTTAAAGATTTTGTGAATATGTCAGCTAATTGTTTCTCAGTACATACATGCTCAATACATATGTTCCCATTTTGCACATGATCTCTATTGAAATGTTATCTTATTTCAATGTGTTTGGCTTTAGAATGCTGAACCGGATTTTTGGTAAGGTTAATGGCACTAGTATTATCACACTTTATAGGAATGTTATCTAGTTTAATTCCATAGTCCTCTAGTTGTTACTTGAGCTATAGTACTTGAGCACAGCAACTCCCGGCAGCTATATATTCGGTCTCAGCCGTTGACAATGCTACCGAATTCTGCTTTTTGCTAAACCATGATACTAAGTTATTTTCTAAAAATTGACATGTTCCACTAGTGCTCTTCCTATCTAATTTGCAACCAGCAAAATCTGCATCAGAATATGCAAGTAAATCTAGATAGGAGTCTCTAGAGTACCATAAACTTATGTTTGTGGTTGCTCTCAAATATCTAAGGATTCTTTTGACAGCACTTAGATGTGACTCCTTAGGATCTGATTGGTATCTAGCACATATTCCCACACTAAATACTATGTCTGGCCTACTAGCAGTAAGGTAAAGTAAGGATCCAATTAAGCCTCTATAAAGCTTCATATCTATACTTTTCCCTTTTTCATCTTTGTCTAGCTTACTAGTGGGATTCATTGGGGTGCCTATTTTCTTGTGATTTTCATTCCCAAACTTCTTTAATATTTTCTTTGTGTACTTAGTTTGATGAATAAAGATACCTTCCTTAGTTTACTTGATTTGTAATCCGAGAAAAAAATTTAGTTCTTCCATCATACCCATCTCGAATTCTCCTTGCATTAATTTAGCAAACTCTTTGTAAAGATTATCATTAGTGGCACCAAAGATTATGTCATCTACGTATATTTGTACTACTAGCAGATTTTTGTCTTTTCTTTTGAGAAAAAGTGTTTTATCTACATTTCCTCTACTGAAATCATTATTCAGTAGAAATTTGCTTACTCGATCATACCAAGCCCTAGATGCTTGTTTCAATCCATATAATGCCTTATATAATCTAAACACATGATTTGGCAATTCATGATTCTCAAAACCAGGAGGTTGCTCTACATATACTTCTTCATCTATAAAACCGTTTAAGAAGGCACTTTTTACATCTATTTGATACAGTTTGAAATCCATGAAGCATGCAAAAGCTAGAAGTAATCTAATAGCTTCTAATCTGGCCACGGGGGCAAATGTTTCCTCAAAATCTATTCCTTCTTCTTGATTGTATCCCTTAGCTACAAGTCTAGCTTTATTTCTTATAACTATCCCATTTTCATCTAATTTATTTCTAAAGATCTATTTTGTTCTAATTACAGAGTTATGCTTTGGTCTCTCAGTTAATGTCCATACATTACTTCTTTTGAATTGATTTAATTCTTCTTGCATAGCATTTATCCAATTTATGTCTTTTTCAGCTTCTTCATAAGTCTTAGGTTCTAATTGTGAAACAAAAACAAGATAGTCATTTAAATTTCTAAGAGAGGATCGAGTTCTTACCCCTTGAGATGGATCACCAATGATTAAGTCTTTAGGGTGTCCATGTGCATACCTCCATTTCTTTGGCAAGTATTGAGATTGTTGTGGCACGCGATCATTTTTCTTTTCTTGATTTGGCACGTCATCAAGATTCAATTTTTCAAAGTCAATAATTCCAACATCATCATCAAAAGTATTTTTTCTCCTAGGAGACTCACTATTAGACTCATCAAAAATGATATTAATTGACTCTTCTGTTGCCCAAGAAGACAACCCAAGGGGGGGGGGGTGAATTGGATTTTAAGTAATAATTGCAAATTAAAACTTAATGAGTAACTAATTAAAATTATTGCAAGCAGATTAATTAGATTACTAGTTGTAGTGAGTGGAGAAGATGGAAGAGACAATGAACCAATTACAAACACAAGAGGTTTTATAGTGGTTCGGAGCTAACCCTTGCTCCTACGTCCACTCTCCAAGCTTCACTTGGAAGTTCACTAAAATCTCTAGGATTACAGCCGGTTGTTTTACAAGTTCACAACCCAACTTGTTGTTTTCACGAGATCACAACGAACTCGGTCGGTTTTCACAGGCTCACCGACTAGAACCACGCGATTGTTTTTCCAGGATCACAATCGAACCCTTACATCGTTGGTTTTAACTTCGGCTCACCAACAAACCTCAACAACCTTGATTCAATCTCCTGATTGAATCAAGTAACAAGACAACAGTTTGTAAAGAGTACAGGAAAACCTTCTTAAAAAGCAAATATGAACAATATAAATAATGTAGAGTTAGAAGCCCTCAAACAGATTTTGGAAGAGGAAGTAGGGGCTTCTCGAACTCTGAGTCTCCTCTTTGAATGCACTGAAGATCTGATGTCAGAGGAGAGACTTGAATGCGAAGGAAACGTTTGTTGGATGAAGTTCAATGCGCTATTTCCTTCTTTCTCTTGTATTTACTCTTGAGAGCCTTTGGTAGGTGAAAATCCCTTTTTGTTTTAATGGAATAGCTCCCCTTAGTGTCTACTACTATTCACTCTAGCTATTTAAGCATTCCACTTTGAAAACTAGCCGTTAGACACCACTTTATGGCCGTTCTGCACAATCTGCAACTCCTGACAGTGTATCCGTTGGGATCGGAGTCGACTCGCTCGATCTGAAGTCGACTCGGCTGTTGCTGGAGTCGACTCATGCTTTACTGGAGACGACTCGCCCACTGGTCAGAATTTGAATTAAAGTGCTGTCCCGTTCTGGAGTCGACTCGGCCAACCTTGGAGTCGACTCGTCAATGTCCGGAGATGACTCGGCCCTCTAGAGACGACTCGTTCTCAGGGTTCTAGAGATCTGTTTTTCTGCATTTCTTTCTCGAGTCGACTCGGATCATCTTGGAGTCGACTCGGCTCTCAGAGTCCAAAAACTGTTTCTCTGTGTTTTGAGTTGAACTGCCTTGGAGTCGACTCGTACTCTGTTGGAGTCGACTCAGCTCTCAGAGTCCGAAAACTGATCCTCTGTGTTTTGGCTTGAACTGCCTCGGAGTCGACTCGCACCTTGTTGGAGTCGACTCGGCTCTTAGAGTCCGAAGTTGGTTCTCTGCCTTCTAGTCTTGCTTTCCTCTGAGAGTCGACTCGTACTTAACTAGGAGTCGACTCGCCAAACTTCGGAGTCGACTCGTAACCTTCTGGAGTCGACTCGGTTGCAGGATCTGAAATACATTATTCTGTCTTTCTTCTGTTACCCTTTGGAGTCGACTCGGAAACATCGGGAGTCGACTCGGCAAGCATCGGAGTCGACTCGAATTCTTCAGGAGTCGACTCGGTGACAGGGTCTGAGATTAATCTTTCTGTCCTGCTGTCTGTTCTCAGTCGGAGTCGACTCGTAGTGTGCCGGAGTCGACTCGAGTATGTGCCAGAACTTCTGAAACACTTGGAGTCGACTCGTAATCTTTCGGAGTCGACTCGAGCTTCAGACTTTGGTTCAAATTGAGTTCCAAACTTAGCCAAAATGTATTGAACCAAAGCTAGAGACACTTAAGCATAAATTCACAAATATTTGGCTGAAACACTAGATTGAATTCATTAGTATAACATCAGATATACTCAATTGCTTTGAGCTCATCAAAATCAAATAGGGTTATAATCAATCACTCCACAATCTTCCCCTTTTTGATGATGACAAAACATTGAATATCTTTGAAGTGAATTGCTCAAACATTCAGTAAAAGTTTTGAAATGAATTCAAATGTCTGGTTATTTTAATCTATCCAAAATTGAAAGGTATGGATCAGTAAATTCTGAAATTAAAGCTCCCCCTTTCATTTGGAATTATATAAGCCTTCATATCATGCAATCAATTGTTTGGCTTATATGAAGTTAATGATTTCGCTTTCTTAAGATTTCAGATTCTCTCCCTCAACATATGCATTCAATTTTGTTTAAATTTTTGAATTTTCTTTTAATGTCTTGAATTTTTTTGCTTAAATTCTTACTATCAGAGGAAAAATCCGACACTTTGTTCTTGAGTATGATTCAACTAATCTCCGAATATCCTTTGAATAGATTCTGGATATTACTCCTTGAGGAGCTCCAACAGAGAGATAATTAGGCTCGAGGTATCGAATCCACTTAGAACAAATTACATTTTGCTTTAAGAATTTTTCCTCTTTTTTTTTGTGATTCCCTTTATATTCAATTCAACATATTTTCTCCCCCTTTTTGTCATCATGGCAAAAAGAAGCGCAGAATACAGAAAAGCATTGCACAGTTTTGTAAGAAAGTGTCTACTCATTGTATTGATGCTAATTTGAGTACAATTGTAGAGAAAAAAATACAAGTATAGAGCAAATACATCATAAGATGGAAAACAAAGCTACTCTAGGGTTTCTTTGTAGTGGAGGATGTGGCTCCTGATCTAAGTCTATTCATTTGCATGACTAAGCTTATCCCCTCAGATACGTTCCCTAGCTTTGCGATGATCTCCGGGGTGAGTCTAGACTGTGTCGAGGAAATCTCGTTCACTTTTTCCTGGATGGTGTCAAGCTTGAAGATCAACGCATTAGCTAGCCGCTCTGCACCCTGACTCTGGTTGCCTAACTCATGTCTGATGCTGTCTCGCATCTTTCTTGTGTCGTCCTTGACGTCATTTATGTTCCAGTATTGAGCTTGAACTAGGCTTCGAATATTGAATATTTCCTCCTTTAGGTTTGCAACCATCTCTATCACGGCTGCTAAGGAGGGAACTAGCTCGGTGGAGGGAGCACTCTGAGGACCTCGGAGCTCCCTCAGTAGATCATCTCTCAGTTCCCTCACTATCTCCTGCCGCAACTCTCGGAGCTGCTCAGAAGATATCCGAACCTCCACGGGCTGCTGCTGAGAAGGTGGGGCAGTGGAGGTGGAGGGCTCAGTATAGGTAGGAGCAGAGGTGGAAGGAAAGGTGGGAGGAGCTATGTCATGGTCCTGATCATGATCGGGACTAGGTGAGTGATGAGTGGTAGGGTCAGAAGGTGTGGATGTGGATGTGGATGGTTTCCGTACCCAGACTCCCCCAACTCTATGGAAATCCATTCGATGGAAGGTCCCCTCACCCATGCGATCTGTAAAGCGCAGTGAGCGAGAGGGTTCCCCCTCAGGAATAGGGACCTCTAACTTCCTAAATATAAGGGTGAATAGCATGCCATATGGAAGGCTGATGTTGCCCATATAGACAACCCAAGAGGGGGGGGGGGTGAATTGGGTTTTAAAATAATTATTGCAATTAAAAGCTTTGTGAGTAACTAATTAAAACTTTTGCGAGTGGATTAATTAGTTGCTATATGCAGTGGATGAAGGGAAAGTAAGAGAACAAGAAGCAATCACAAACACAAGCAATTTTATAGTGGTTCGGAGCTAACCCTTGCTCCTACGTCCACTCCCCAAGCTTCACTTGGGAATTCACTATAATTCCTCGGATTACAGCCGGTTGTTTTACAAGCTCACAACCCAACTTGTTGTTTTACGAGATCACAACGAACTCGGTCGGTTTTCACAAGCTCACCGACTAGAACCACCCGATTGTTTTTCCGGGATCACAATCAAACCCTTACACCGTTGGTTTTAACCTAGGCTCACCAACGAACCTTAACACCCTTGATTCAATCTCCTGATTGAATCAAGTAAGAAACAAATGGTTTGAAAACAAACAGAAAAAGAAAGCTTCTCAAAAGCGTATTTAAAACAATTTAAGCAAGGAAGAGTAAGAAGCCCTCAAACTGATTTTGGAGATGGAGGAAGGGGCTTTTCAAACTCTTTGACTCCTCTTGAATTTGAAGTAGACTTGCTATCTGGAGGAGAGCCTTGAATGTGAGGAAGAGAGTTGGTGAGTCGACTTCAATGCACTTCTTCCTTCTTTTTCGTGTAATCACTCTAGAGAGCTTTTGGTTGGTGGAAATTCCTTTTGCTTTGAATGGAGTCTCTCTTTCTTACTCTATTACTATTCACTTAGGCTATTTAAGCCATTCTCCAAGAGAAATAGCCGTTAGACACATCTTTCTAGCCGTTCTGCACATTCTGCAACTCCTGACAATGTTTCTGTTGGGATCGGAGTCGACTCGCGCGATCTGGAGTCGACTCGCCTGTTGCAGGAGTCGACTCATGTTTTTCTGGAGATGGCTCGGCAACTGTTCTGGATTTGAATTAAAGTGCTGTCTTGACTTGGAGTCGACTCGACTGAACTCGGAGTCGACTCCCCAATGTCTGGAGCTGACCCGACACTTTTGGAGACGACTCGTTCTAAGGAATCTAAAGATCTTTCTTTCAAGTTTGCTCACTCGAGTCAACTCGGATATTCTGGGAGTCGACTCGGCACTCAGAGCCCGAAATCCCGATCTTCTGTCTGTTGACCTATGCTGTCTCGGAGTCGACTCGAACTGTCTCGGAGTCAACTCGGCTCTCAGAGACGAAAATACAGTCTTCTGTCTTTGGGGTTGCGCTGCCTTGGAGTCGACTCGAACTTTGCGGGAGTCGACTCGGCTCTCAGAGATGAAAAATACAGTCTTCTGTCTTTGGGGTTGCGCTGCCTTGGAGTTGACTCGGACTTTGCGGGAGTCGACTCAGCTCTCAGACATCGAAGTTGGCTCTCTGACTTTTAGCCTTGCATTTCTCTGGGAGTCGTCTCTTGCTTCCTTAGGAGTCGACCTGCTAATCATCGGAGTCGACCTGCTAATCATCGGAGTCGACTCGAGTTCTTCGGGAGTCGACTCGGCTCTCAGAGTCCAAAATAGCTTCTCTGTGTTTCTTTCTGTTACTCCCTGGAGTCGACTCGTACTACCCTGGAGTCGACTCGGCAAGTATTGGAGTCGACTCGAATTCTTCAGGAGTCGACTCGTTGACAGGTTCTGAGATGAATCTTTCTGTCCGGCTGTCTGTTCTCAGTCGGAGTCGACTCGTAATGTAAGGAGTCGACTCGAGCTTGTGCCAGTGCTTCTGATACTCTTGGAGTCGACTCGTAATCTCTCGGAGTCGACTCGAGACTCAGACTTTGGTTCAAATTGAATTCCTTACTTATCCAAAATGTATTGAACCAAAGCTTGAGACACTTAACCATAAGTTTACACGTATTTGACTGAAACACTAGATTGAATTCATTAGTATAACATAAGATATACTCAAATGCTTTGAGCTCATCAAAATCAAATAGGGTTATAATCAATCACTCCACAATCTTCCCCTTTTTGATGATGACAAAACATTGAGTATTTGTAAAGTGAATTGCTCAACCAAAAAGGAGATGAATTCAAGTGTCTAGTCATTTAATTTATCCAAAACTGAAGGGTGTGAAACAGTAAATTCTAAAGTTAAAGCTCCTCCTTTCATTTGGAATTATATAAGCCTTCATGTCATGCAATCAATTGTTTGGCTTATATATATTTAATGAGTTTGCTTTCTTAAGATTTCAGATTCTCCCCCTCAACACATGCATTCAACTTTGTTTAGATTCTCTGAATTTTCTTTTAGTGTATTGAAGCTTTTGAACTTAAAGTTTTGGTTTTTAGAAGGAAAATCTGCCAATTTGTTCTTGAGTATGATTCAACTAATCTCCGAATATCCCTTGAATAGATTCTGGAGATTACTCCTTTAGGAGCTCCAACAGAGAGATAATGAGCCTCGAGGTATCGAATCCACTTAGAACAAATTATTTTATGTTTTAAAAGTTTTTTTTTTACTGATTCCCTTTACATGTCTATTCAATATATTTTCTTCCTCTTTTTGTCATCATAGCAAAAAGGAATAGCACATCATAAAAGCAATTATAGTTCAAATTTGCACAATTTGGAAGAGAAATGTCTACTCATTGTATTGATGTAAATTTAAGTACAATTGTAGATACATCAAAAGTATAGCAGTAAGTACATATCAAGAAGAAAAAGCACGCTACACTAGGATTTCTTCGTGATGGAGGATGTGGCTCCCTTGCTCAGTCTAGTGTGTTGCATAATCAAACTGATCCCTTCTGAAATATTTCCTAGCTGCTTTATGATCTCCGAGGTGGCCCTACTCTGGATCGAGGTAAGCTCAGTCAGATTCTCCTGGAGGATATCCAACTTGAAGATCAGTACATTGGATAGCCGTTCGGCACCCTGATTCTGGCTGCCTAGCTCCTGTCGGATGTCTTCTCGCATCTTTCTTGTATTACTCGTGACATCGCTCATATTTGAAAATTGGGCTTGAATTAGGCTTCTTACATTGTAAATTTCTTCCCTCAGATGAGCCATCATCTCGGTCACGGCTGCCAATGATGGAACCAGCGCAGTGGAGGGAGCAGTCACTGGACCTCGGAGCTCCCTCAGTAGGTCGTCCCGTAGCTCCCTCACGATCTCCTGCCGCAACTCCCGGAGCTGCTCAGGAGATATCCGGACCTCCAGTGGCTGAGAAGGTGGTGCAGTGGAGGGTCCGGCTGAGGTAGATGGTGCTGAAGTGGAGGGATAGGTGGGAAAATCTGAGTCATGATCAGGGCTAGGGGAGTGTCGAGTAGTAGGGTCAGAAGGTGTGGAAGTGGATGGTTTCCGGACCCAGACTCCCTCAACCTTATGGAATCCCATCCTGTGCAGAGTCCCCTCACCCATGCGATCTGTGTATCGCAGTGAGCGAGAGGGTTCTCCCTCAGAAATGGGGACCTCTAACTCCCTAAAGATCAAGGTATACAACATCCCATAGGGAAGACTGAGCCTAGGTTTGTCTAGAGGCTCACATAGGTATTTGTAGATGAGTTTTGGAAAGTTGATTGGAGTATCTTGAAGAATGTAGAACATCAGGGCTAGGTCCCTCTCAGATACAAAATCAAAACGGCCTGTCTTGGGGAAGAGGGTCTTAGATATGATACTTAAGAGGAGCCGCATTTCAGCTGATAGCTGATTTGTAGACACCTCTTCTAGGGGGGACTGAGGTGGACTCTCTAGTATGGCCGTAAGGGCCTCAGTCCTATCCGTGGGGTGAGAGAGAGACACTCCTACTTGGGGAAGATGGAGGACTTGAGCAATGAAGTCCTCCGAAATAAATATAGGGACTCCCGCTACAGTTCCCTGAATACCACCATTACCCCTAGCTACAGTACCGTAGAATTCCCTAACTAACCCCGGGTAAGTAGGGAGATCTAGGGAACAAAACCTTTCTAACCCTTGAGCCCTTAACCTATGCCCTAGGGTAAATCCTTCCCGGGAGAGGAAGTCAAAGTTGACGTATCTCCCGGTGGAGACCGCCTTCCCGGCGCACGGGCGCGAGGGAACCGGCCTCGGCGGGGAAGGAACCGGAGGTTGTGGCCTCATGGGTTCATTCCGAGCCTTTGACTGTCGCTCGGTGCCGCTCGCGGAATGGGGCCTTTTCTGGCTCGGGACAACAGATTTCCGAGGCATCCTAGACCTAAGGAGGGGGAAAGGACACGAGGAACGGAGGGAAACTCGACGGAAATGCCCTAACAAAGGTCGGAGACGAGGTCAGAGACGACTCTAGGTTTTTGAACAGTGGCAGCGGTGAATAGAAGTGTTGATTGAACGCTTCGATTAGGGTTAAAACATCGGATTTCCGACCTCGAGTCGACTCCAGTAAGTTGTGAGTCGACTCGACCTCGAGTCGACTCCAAAATATGCGCGAGTCGACTCCCCTCATGAGCCGAATCTAAAATGTATCCGAGTCGACTCGAACTCTGGCACGCACTCATAAATCATGTTATTTTCGTGCCAAAGAAGGGATAATCAAAAACTTTGTGATCTGATTTGATGATCATAGATGAGAAACTCTATATTTAACACAAGCTAATCATCAAAATCAATGAATCAGAAGAGAATATCACTAGGATGGATCAATCACTCCTAATCCTCTCCTAAGTACACAGAATCGCTCTTCACTCAGGGGTTTTGTGAAGATGTCAGCTAGTTGATTATCAGTGCAAACAAATTGAAGTGTCACATCACCATTCAGTACATGATCTCTTATGAAGTGATGTCTTATCTCAATGTGTTTGGTTCTTGAGTGCTGAATTGGATTCTTAGTTAGGTTAATAGCACTTATATTGTCCCAGTTAATGGAAATTTTATCTTGTTTAATTCCATAATCTTTAAGTTGTTGTTTAATCCACAAGATTTGAGCACAACAACTCTCGGCAGCAACATATTCGGCTTCCGCCGTAGATAGTGCGACCGAGTTTTATTTCTTGCTAAACCAAGAGATTAAATTTTCTCCTAAGAATTGACATGACCCGCTGGTGCTTTTTCTATCAAGTTTACAATCAGCAAAATCTGAATCTGTATACCCTATTAAGTTTATGCTAGATTCTCTAGAGTACCATAAACCTATATTTTTTGTTCCTATTAGGTATTTAAAGATTCTCTTAACTGCAATTAAATGTGATTCCTTAGGATTAGATTGATATCTAGCACACATGCATACACTAAACATGATATCAGGTCTACTTGCAGTGAGATATAATAAGGATCCTATCATACCTCTATACATCTTATGATCTACTGATTTACCTGATTCATCTTGGTCTAGTTTGCATGATGAACTCATGGGTGTGCTGATTGACTTGTTTCCTTCCATATCAAACTTCTTAAGCATCTCCTTGATGTATTTAGTTTGATTGATGAAGATCCCTTCTTCAGATTGTTTGATTTGGAGCCCGAGGAAATAGTTCAGCTCTCCCATCATGCTCATTTCAAATTCACTCTGCATCAAGTCAGCAAATTCTTCGCAGAGGCGATTGTTAGTAGTACCGAAAATAATATCATCAACATAAATCTGCACTACTAACATTTCTTTATTTTTCTTCTTTAAAAACAGTGTCGTATCTACATTTCCTCTAGAGAACTCATGATCTAGTAGAAATTTGCTAAGTCTTTCATACCATGCTCTAGGTGCTTGTTTCAAACCATAAAGTGCTTTGTTTAATTTATACACATGATTGGGGTATTGATGATTTTCAAAACTAGGAGGTTGTTCTACATACACCTCCTCATTAATGTACCCATTCAAAAAGGCACTTTTTACATCCATTTGAAATAATTTGAAATCTTTAGAGCATGCAAATGCTAGTAACAATCTAATTGCCTCAAGTCTAGCTACAGGAGCAAAAATTTCATCAAAGTCTATACCTTCTTCTTGATTATAGCCCTTTGCTACTAGTCTAGCCTTGTTCCTAATTACAATTTTATTTTCATCAAGTTTATTTTTATATATCCATTTGGTACCTATTATTGAATATTCAGAGGGTCGTTCAACTAGGTTCCATACCTTGTTTCTAGTAAATTGGTTTAGTTCTTCTTGCATTGCATTTATCCAATTTACATCCTTTTCAGCTTCTTCTATGTGTTTAGGTTCAAAATATGAGACAAATGCTAGATGATTATTTAAGTTCCTAAGAGATGCTCTAGTCCTAACAGGTTGAGATGGATCATCTAAAATTAATTCCTTTGGATGCCCATGAGCATACCTCCAAGCCTTAGTCAGCCCATGATCCACAATTGCCTCTTGGCTTGATGATGCATTTCCAATTAGTTTTTGTTCATCTTCTTGTAATGTCATCTCATCAATCTTTTCTTCAAGAATTTCAGCATCATCATCAAGAACAACTCTCTTGCTGGAAGAGATATCATTAGTATCATCAAACACAACATGTATAGACTCTTCAATAACAAGGATTCTTTTATTAAAAACTCTATAGGCTTTACTTGTTGTAGAATACCCCAAAAATATACCCTCATCAGATTTAGAATCAAATTTACCTAAGTTATCCTTTCCATTATTATGAATGAAATACCTACATCCAAAAACATGAAAATAGTTTACTTTGGGCTTTCTATTTTTCCAAAGTTCATAAGGTGTTTTCTTTATAATGGATCTCAATAAAACTCTATTTAATATATGACATGATGTATTAATGGCTTCTCTACAAAAATACTTAGGGAGGTTACTTTCACATAGCATGGTTCTAGCCATTTCCTCTAGGGTTCTATTCTTCCTTTCTACAACTCCATTTTATTGTGGTGTCCTAGGTGCAGAAAAATTATGAGTTATCCCCTTTTTACTACAAAATTCATCAAATAGATGATTTTCAAATTCCGTTCCATGGTCACTTCTAATAGCTATGACTGAAGCATCTCTAGCATTAGTTACTTTGTTGCCCAGATAGACAACCCAAGAGGGGGGGGGGGGTGAATTGGGTTTTAAAATAATTTGAATAATTAAAACGATGTGGTTGACTAATTAAAAACTATTGCAAGTTATTTAATTAATGCTAAGTGCTGTGAGTGATGTGAGGGGAAGAAGAAGAGAGACAATCCAACACAAACACAAGGTTTTATAGTGGTTCGGAGCTAACCCTTGCTCCTACGTCCACTCCCCAAGTCTCACTTGGGAATTCACTATAACCCCCTTGGATTACAGCCGGTTGTTTTCCAAGCTCACAACCAAACTTGTTGTTTTACGAGCTCACAACGAACTCGGTCGGTTTTCCCAGGCTCACCGACTAGAACCGCCCCGATTGTTTTCCCGGGATCACAATCAAACCCTTACACACGTTGGTTTTAACTCGGCTCACCAACCAACCTCAATCCCCTTGATTCAATCCCCGATTGAACCAAGTAAATACAAGTTGTAGAAAGAAAACAGAAAATGAGCTTCTCAAAAAGCAGATGAAAACAATATGAACAATAAATGAAGTTAAGAAGCCTCAAACGCTTTTAGATTGGAAATGAGGAATGGCTTCTTAAACTTCTGGTCTCCTCTTGAAAGAGTAGTCGACTTGAATGCAGGAGAAGGAGGCTTTAATTGCTGGGAAGATGTAGTTGGAAGCAGTAAATGCAGATCTTCCTCTTTTTCGTTGAAGAGCACGTTGCAGAGCTTGAATGCTTGATTAGTTGGAGTGGAATGGTTGTTCTCTGCCTTGCTACAGTCCTCTGTGGCTATTTAAGCCAACCCCCACGGAAACTAGCCGTTAGAGTGCTTTTTCTGCCCGTTCTGAACACTCTGCGCAGCCTGACAATATGACCGTTGGTGGGTTGGAGTCGACTCGCGCGATCAGGAGTCGACTCGGCTGTAGCGGGAGTCGACTCAAGCTTTTCCGGAGTCGACTCGGCAACTATTCCAAATTTGAATTAAAGTTGCCTTCACGACTGGGAGTCGACTCGTCTTGACCTGGAGTCGACTCGCCAACTTCTGGAGCTGACTTGGCAATTTTGGAGTCGGCTCATCCACTGAAGTCCGTGGATCCAATTTTGAATTTTGTCCACTCGAGTCGACTCGACTGTCCTGGGAGTCGACTCGAATCTCAGAGCCCGAACTCCCGATCCTCTGTCTTTTGGCTCGTCCAGTCTTGGAGTCGACTCGAATTTCCTCGGAGTCGACTCGGCTCTCAGTTTCCGAAACTTGGTCTTCTGCCTTTTGATGTGAAGCTGTCTTGGAGTCGACTCGAGATGTCTGGGAGTCGACTCGAATCTCAGAGGCAGTAACTTGATCTTCTGTCTGTTGATGATCGCGGAGTCTCGGAGTCGACTCGCGTACTGCGGGAGTCGACTCGAATCTCAGAGTCCCAAAAATGCTCTCTGACTTTTTCTTTGTGTTCCGCTGAGAGTCGACTCATGCTTTCTTTGGAGTCGACTTGCCACCTATCGGAGTCGACTCGCGTTCCACTGGAGTCGACTCGAATCTCAGACCCGAAAACTGTTCTCTGACTTTTCTGCCTGTGACTGCTTGGAGTCGACTCTTACTTCCTTGGAGTCGACTCGGTGAACATCGGAGTCGACTCGCGCACTTCGGGAGTCGACTTGCTGACAGGTTCTGAGTTGAAGCTTTCTGTCCTTCTGTCTGTTCTCAGTCGGAGTCGACTCGTACTTATCTGGAGTCGACTCGAGCTCGTGCCAGTGAACTTGATACGCTTGGAGTCGACTCGTGATACTCGGGAGTCGACTCGAGTCTCAGACATTGGTTCAAACAGACTCCTTAACTTATCCAAAAATTATGAACCAAGTCTTGGGACACTTAGACAGGATTTTCACTGAAACACTCAATTGAATTCATTAGTAATCAAAAGATATACTCAAATGCTTTGAGCTCATCAAAATCAAATGGGGTTTTAATCAATCACTCCACAATCTCCCCCTTTTTGATGATGACAAAACTTTGAGTATATGTAAAATGAATTGCTCAATAAATAATGAAATAAAATCCATAAATGAATTCAAATGTCTGGTAATTCAATTTATCCAAGCTTGAAAGGAGTGAAACAATAAATTTCGGAGTTAAAGCTCCCCCTTTCATTTGGAATTATATAAGCCTTCATATTATGCAATCAATTGTTTGGCTTATATGTCATTAATGATTTAGTTTGATTAAAATTCAGATTCTCCCCCTCAACATATGCATTCAACTATGTTTTGATTCTCTGAATTTCCTTTTAATGCTTTGAAGTTTTTGAACTGAATTTTTTGTATTTAGAGGGAAAATCTGTCAATTTGTTCTTGTGTAGGATTCAGCTAATCTCCAAATATTCCTTGAATAGATTCTGGAGATTACTCCATTAGGAGCCCCAAAAGAGAGATAATGAGCCTCGAGGTACTGAATCCATTTAGAACAAATTTGTGTGTTTTTAAGAGTTTTATGTTTTTATTGATTTCCATTGATTTCTTTTACATATTTCGCCCCTTTTACATACTTTATACATATTTCTCCCCTTTTTTTTTACATATTTTATTTCTCCCCCTTTTTGTCATCATATCAAAAAGGAGGTAATCACACACAATCAATGCCACAACCAATCATCAAATGGCACATAATTGAAGATAAAATGTCTACTCATTGTATTGATATGAATGTGAATACATGTGAGAATACAATAAGTAAAGTAAAACAAGACAAAACACAAAAACATCTATGGCCTCCTCGAGGATGAGGCACCTCCTCTCGAGGATGTGGGTCCTCCTCTCGTGGATGTGGCTCCTCCTCTCAATCGGCTCTGCTCCATGAGGAGGGTGACTGCATCTGTAACATGGCCAAGCTGCGTGATAATAGACGTAGTGGCTCTGCTATGTGTAGTGGAGAGCTCAGTCACCGACGTCTGAAGCCCAGTCACCGACGTCTGAAGTGCGTCCAGCTTGTCGATGAGTACATTCGACAAGCGCTCGGCCCCCTCGGTGGTGGTGTGCATGTCACGACCTATGTCCTCTCGCATCTGTCGAGTGGTGCTCGTGACCTCACTCATGCTGTGGAATTGGGCCTGGACCAAACTCCGGACATTGTAGATCTCTTCCCGTTCATGAGCCGTCATGTCAGTCACGGCTGTCAAGGAAGGGACCAACTGAGAAGATACGGGTGCAGGAGTGGGAGCAGGCACCGCACCTCGGAGCTCCCGAAGCAGCTCATCCCTCACATCTCTGACTATCTCCTATCGCAGCTCCCGGAGCTGCTCAGGATCAATCCAGACCTCCATGGATGGTGGAGCCGAGGAGGAAGGTCCGGCGGAGGTGGTAGGAGCAGGAGGAGTGGATGGAAGGTCTGGATGGTCTGGAAGGTCTGGGTAGTCTGAATCGGGCTTAGGACTGGGTGAAGGTCTGGTGGTCTGAGCGGTGAGGGTAGACTTCCTAACCCATACCCCCTCTCTCTTCCGAAACCCCATCCTGTGTAGGGTCCCCGCACGCGTGCGATCAGTCCATCGCAAAGCGCGAAAGGGCTCCCCTTCAGGAATGGGAACCTCGTACTCCCTAAAAAGAAGGGTGAAAATCATGCCGTATGGGAGGGTGAGCCTAGGTCTATCTAGGGGCTCACACATATACCTATAGATGAGCTTAGGGAAGTTGATTGGGGTGTCCTGAAGGATATAGAACATAAGAGCTAGGTCTCTCTCATTTACAAAATCAAATCTCCCTGTCTTAGGGAAGATGGACCTAGACAAAATACTCAAGAGGATCCGCACCTCAATCGGTAGTGAGCTCGCGGATACCTCGTCTAGAGGTGACTGGGGTGGATGTCCTAGAACGGCCGTAAGGGCCTCAACCCTATCCTCAGGGTGTGCGGGAGCCACCCCTGCTAATGGAAGGTGGAGGATGTGGGCAATAAGATCCTCCGTGACACGCAAAGGGACACCGGCTACTGTGCCCTCGATACCTCCATCTCCCCGATGGACGGTACCATAGAACTCTCTAATAAGGCCCGGGTAAGTGGGGAGGTCCAGTGTAAGGAAGTGCTCTAGGCCCTGGGCCCTAAGTCTATCACCTATGGTGAACCCTTCCCGGGAGAGGAAGTCGAAATCGACATACCTCTCGGTGGAGACGACCTTCCCGGCCAATGGCCTCGCGGGAACCGCCCTAGGCGGGGAACGAGCCGGAGGTGGTTGCCTCGCGGGATCGTGCCGCGCCTTGGAGCGCCGCTCGGGACCGGCCTCGGGTCGGGACCTCTTCCTAACTACGGTCTTACGCGGCATTTTGACCTAAACTGAGAGGAAAAACCAAGAGGACGGTGAAGGACCGACGGAAAAGACTCGGAACCGACCGGGAATGACCTAGGAAGGGAGGAGAACTCAATGTCCGGCGAAGAATCGACGGGAAAATGGCTTGGAGACGATCGGGGACGACCTAGGAGTCGGCTCTAGGGCTTTTTGAACAGTGGCGGCTTGAAAGAAAAGTGTTTTCGAAACGACAAATCTAGGGTTAAAAAGTCGGATCCCGACTGCGAGTCGACTCCACTGAGTCGCGAGTCGACTCGACCTCGAGTCGACTCCAGAATATGCGCGAGTCGACTCTCCTTATGCGCCTGTGGACCTCGAGTCGACTCCCGACAGTATGCGAGTCGACTCCCCCTCTGCTGCCATCTTTGCGAGTCGACTCCCGCCAATGCGCGAGTCGACTCCCCCTTAGGAGCCGGCTCTGAAACTTACTCGAATCGTCTCTAACTTTGGCACGCACCTAAAACTCATGCTATAATCGTGCCGAATGACGAAAAATCACTTAATTAAGATCTGATTTGATGATCATTGGAAAGAAAACCTATTTTTAACCACATTGTAATCATCAAAATCAATGTATCTAGTGGAACCACTAGGATGGATCAATCACTCCTAATCCCCTCCTAAGCACACTAAACCTCTCTTCACTTAG
Organism: Phoenix dactylifera; assembly: GCF_051530095.1. NCBI lineage: Eukaryota > Viridiplantae > Streptophyta > Magnoliopsida > Arecales > Arecaceae > Phoenix > Phoenix dactylifera. The sequence continues at coordinate 10,544,380 of NC_143204.1, read as the reverse complement.
GGGTTTTGTAAAAATATCTGCTAATTGATTATCAGTACAAACAAATTGGAGTGTCACATCACCATTCAATACATGATCTCTTATGAAGTGATGTCTTATCTCAATGTGTTTAGTTCTTGAATGTTGAATTGGATTTTTAGTTAGGTTTATGGCACTTGTATTATCACAATTAATGAAAATTTTATCTTGTTTAATGCCATAATCTTCTAATTGTTGTTTAATCCATAAGATTTGAGCACAACAACTCCCGGCTGCAACATATTCAGCTTCTGCAGTGGATAATGCAACCGAGTTTTGTTTCTTGCTAAACCATGAGATAAGGTTTTCTCCTAGAAATTGACACGACCCGCTGGTACTTTTTCTATCAAGCTTACATCCAGCGAAGTCTGAATCTGTGTACCCTATTAAGTTTAGGCTAGATTCTTTAGAGTACCATAGCCCTATGTTCTTAGTTCCTATTAAGTATTTAAAAATTCTCTTAACTGCAACTAGATGTGATTCTTTAGGATTAGCCTGATATCTAGCACACATGCACACACTAAACATAATATCAGGTCTACTTGCAGTACGATACAGTAAAGATCCTATCATACCTCTATAAAGTTTTTGATCTACAGATTTACCTGATTCATCTTGGTCTAACTTGCATGATGAGCTCATGGGGGTGCTGATTGACTTGTTTCCCTCCATGTCAAACTTCTTGAGCATCTCCTTGATATATTTGGCTTGATTGATGAAGATGCCTCCTTCAGACTGTTTGATTTGAAGCCCGAGAAAGTAGTTCAGCTCTCCCATCATGCTCATCTCAAACTCACTCTGCATCAAATCAGCAAATTCCTCGCAGAGGCGATTGTTAGTAGCACCGAAAATGATATCATCAACATAAATCTGTACTAATAACATATCCTTATTTTGCTTTTTCAGAAATCGTGTTGTATCTACATTTCCCTTAGAGAATTCATGTTCTAATAGGAATTTGCTAAGCCTCTCATACCATGCTCTAGGTGCTTGTTTTAAACCATAAAGTGCTTTATTTAGCTTATATACATGATTGGGGTATTGATGATTTTCAAAACCAGGAGGTTGTTCTACATATACCTCCTCATTAATATACCCATTTAAAAATGCACTTTTTACATCCATTTGAAATAGTTTGAAGTCCTTAGAGCATGCATATGCTAATAGTAGTCTAATCGCCTCAAGTCTAGCTACGGGAGCAAAGGTTTCATCAAAATCTATACCTTCTTCTTGATTATACCCCTTTGCTACTAGTCTAGCCTTATTCCTTATAACAATTCCATTTTCATCAAGTTTATTTTTATAAATCCATTTAGTACCAATAATTGGATATTCAGAAGGTCTCTCTACTAGATTCCACACTTTGTTTCTAGTAAATTGGTTTAGTTCTTCTTGCATTGCATTTATCCAATTTACATCATTTTCGGCTTCTTCTATATGTTTGGGCTCAAAGTGTGAAACAAAAGCTAGATGGTTATTCAAATTTCTAAGGGATGCTCTAGTCCTAACGGGTTGAGATGGATCATCTAGAATTAGTTCCTTAGGATGCCCATGAGCATACCTCCAAGCTTTAGTTAGCCCATGATCTATAATAGCCTCTTGGCTTGATGATTCTCCTTCAATCAACTTTTGATTATCATCTTGTAATCCCATCTCATCTATCTTTTCTTCAAGTATTTCCATATCATCATCAAAATTAACCTTCTTACTAGACGAGATGTCACTAGAGTCATCAAAAACAACATGTATAGATTCTTCTATAACTAAGGTTCTTTTATTAAAGACTCTATAGGCTTTACTAGTTGTAGAATAACCTAAGAATATTTCTTCATCAGATTTAGGGTCAAATTTTCCTAGATTATCTTTCCATTATTATGCACAAAACACCTACATCCAAAATCATGAAAATAATTAACCTTTGGTTTTCTGTTTTTCCACAGTTCATAAGGTGTTTTTCTTTATAATGGGTCTCAATAGAACTCTATTTAGTATGTGACAAGAGGTATTAATGGCTTCTCCCCAAAAGTACTTAGGGAGGTTACTTTCACATAACATAGTTCTAGCCATTTCTTCTAGTGTTCTATTCTTCCTTTCCACCACTCCATTTTGTTGTGGTGTCCTAGGTGCTGAGAAATTATGGGTTATCCCCTTCTTACTACAAAATTTATTAAATGACTGATTTTCGAATTCGGTACCATGGTCACTTCTAATGGCTATGACTGAAGACTCTCTAGCATTTGTTACTTCCTTATGGAACTTCTTAAACATAGAAAATGCTTGATCCTTATGCACTAGGAACATGACCCATGTGTACCTAGAGTAATCATCTACTATAACTAGACCATATTTATTTCCACCTAGGCTTGTTGTTCTAGTTGGACCAAATAGGTCCATGTGTAATAATTCTAGAGGCCTAGAGGTAGAGACACATTTTATGGATTTAAAAGAGTTCCTAGATTGTTTGCCAAATTGACATGCTTCACATATTTTGTTCTTTTCAAATTTTAATTTTGGCAAACCTATCACGGAGTCTCTTTTAACTAGTTTAGTTATTGTGTCCATGCTCGCATGACCTAACTTACGGTGCCATAACCAACTAGCATCATTATCTTTAGTTTCATTTACAACTAAACATTGGTTATGTTTTGCAAGATCTTCTAGGTCTACAACATATACATTTCCACGTCTAATCCCTTTAAAAACTAAACTATTATCATTAGGGTTTGTTATAATGCATAGTGATGGCTTAAACATAACATCATACCCTTTATCACATAATTGACTAATGCTTAATAAGTTATGCTTAAGACCATCAACATATCTAACATTATCAATAAAAGTAGAAGGGGTGATTTGAACTTTACCAATACCAATGATGTGACCTTGGTTGTTGTCTCCAAAAGTCACAGCACCTCCCTTCTTAGCTTCAAGGGTGAAAAATTGATTTTTGTCACCCGTCATGTGCCTTGAGCAGCCACTATCCAAGTACCAGCAGTTTTTGTTGACCTTGGCTGCAATACACTCCTACACAAGCAAATCATGTCATCTTAGGTACCCAAGTTTTCTTGGATCCTTCATGGTTAGTCAAGTTGGTTCCTTTTGGAACCCATACCCTTTTAATTTTTCTTTTTGTTTTATTTTTCCTAAAATTACACACATTCGCTTTATGACCTATAGTACCACAGCAAAAGCAAGTTATTTTCTTAGTTTTAGTTTCTCCAGCTTTAACAAAGAAGTTACTAAGAAGTTTTTGTTTATTTCTTGGTTTATACCCTAAACCCGCTTTATTAAATACGGCTCGTTGACTATTAAGCATCATGTTTAATTTTTCAGAACTATATGTAAATTTTTCAACTAAGGGTTTGTATTTGTTAAGTTCTTTAGTTAGAGTTTGATTTTCTGCTTTTAGGTCATTAAGTTCTTTTGTGAGATCCTTATTTAAGATTTGTTTATGATTTTTAAGTTCTGAAAGTTTCTTAGTTAGTTTTTCATTATCTTTAGTTAAGGTACTAGTCTTTTGAGTTAAAAGTTGGTTGCTTGTCTTAAGTTCTATATTTTCTTTGATGATTAAATCCTTATCCTTAACTAATTTATCGTATTTATGTAGGTATGATTGATTAGCTATTTTTAGTTCTTTATTCTTAAGATTTATGGCCTTATATTCTACCATTAATTCATTAAATGCATCATGTTGCCCAGTAGATATAACCCAGGAGGGGGGGTGAATTGGGTCTTTTAAAACTTTTAAACTACTTCTAAGACTTTTTGATTAACTATGCTAAGTTGTATAGATGCGCAGTGGAATTTAAACTTAGCAACAGTATGATTTATTAAATGGGACTTGATTAAGTAAATTGAGTATGCTTGCAACTAAGGGATGCGTAGATACGAGTTAAGCAAGCAATATATCTAAGTAAGCAAGTTAGACAATGACAAAAAAACATCACAAACACAACAAACATATAGTGGTTCGGTGCACCCCAGCACCTACATCCACTCCCCAAGACCTCTTGGGAATTTCACTATAATCCTACAGATTACAGCCGGTTGTTTTACAAGCTCACAACCCAACTTGTTGTTTTACGAGGTCACAACGAACTCGGTCGGTTTTCCCAGGCTCACCGACTAGAACCAACCCCGATTGTTTTTCCGGGCTCACAATCAAACCCTTACACGCGTTGGTTTTTAACTTGGCTCACCAACCAACCTTAGTCCCCTTGATTCAATCCCCCGATTGAACCAAGTAAATACAAGTTATAGAAAGAAAGAAAAATAAGCTTCTCAAAAGCAGATGTAAAACAATATAATCAAAAGAGGAGTTTAGAAGCCCTCAAACGCTTTTAAGCTGAAGTAGAGGAATGGCTTCTTGAACTCCGGTCTCCTCTCGAATGTGTAGTCGACTTGAATGCTGGAGGAGCTCGACTTCTTCTTTACTTGACCCTCTTCTGATTTGGCACGAAGTAGAGGATCACCGCGGCAGCACACGGATGGAGAGGAAGCTTTGGGATACACTTGGAAGCTCTTCTTCTCTCTATTTCACTTTGAATGGCCCTTATTGTGCTTATGGGAGATTTCTCTTGGAATCTCTTCCCTAAATATTTTCTCCCACTTCCATGATTTCTCCCCTAGCTCTCTTCTTGTTTTTATAGCTTTAGATGGCGTGGAAACAAGAATATAGCTGTTAGAGACAAAAATAGAGCCGTTGGACACAGTCTGCACTTCCTGACAATATTACCGTTGGGATCGGAGTCGACTCGCGCGATCAGGAGTCGACTCGCCTGTTGCAGGAGTCGGCTCGTGCTTTACTGGAGACGACTCGGCCACTGTTCCAAATTTGAATTAAAGTGCATGCCTTGACTGGGAGTCGATTCGGCTTAACCTGGAGTCGACTCGCCAACTTCTGGAGCTGACCTGGCAATTTCGGAGTCGGCTCATCCACTGAAGTCCGTGGATCCAATTTTGAATTTTGTCCTCTCGAGTCGACTCGACTGTCCTGGGAGTCGACTCGAATCTCAGAGCCCGAACTCCCGATCCTCTGTCTTTTGGCTCGTCCAGTCTTGGAGTCGACTCGAACTTCCTTGGAGTCGACTCGGCTCTCAGTTTGCGAAACACAGCCTTCTGCCATCTTGGTGTAGCGCTGCCTTGGAGTCGACTCGAGCTGTCTGGGAGTCGACTCGAATCTCAGAGGCAGTAACTTGGTTTTCTGTCTGTTGATGGTCGCGGAGTCTCGGAGTCGACTCGTGCAATGCGGGAGTCGACTCGAATCTCAGAGTCCCAAAAATGCTCTCTGACTTTTTCCTTGTGTTCCGCTGAGAGTCGACTCTTGCTTTCTTTGGAGTCGACCTACCAACCATCGGAGTCGACTCGCGTTCCACTGGAATCGACTCGAATCTCAGACCCGAAAACTGCTCTCTGACTTTTCTGCCTGTGACTCCTAGGAGTCGACTCATACTTCCCCGAAGTCGACTCGGTAAACATTGGAGTCGACTCGAATTCCTCAGGAGTCGACTCAAAGACTATTCTTTTGAATTTTTTCCTTTGATTTTACTCCTCCAATTTGAATCCTTTGAACTTTAAGCTTGGGCCAATAAATTGTAGCTTTCTTCCAACTTGAGAGCTTTGGAGGCCTTCTTGTGTTCTCCCAACTTGCTATGTTCCTTGCAAAATAAATATCTTTCTCCTTGCAACATAAACATTAGTATCTATACTTCAAGGTTTTGTGATCATCAAAATCAATCTATGAATCAAGCTTTGGGTCATCAATCTCCCCCTTTTTGATGATGACAAAACTTGGAGTATATGCAATATAAAAGATATTGATTTCTAGAAGTAATACATAGCTAAGTTGCATGAAGTAGAAAACATATATATGTAAAAACATACTTCATGATAATGCTTTAGATTTAATCAGCTTAACACAATTAACATATTTAAATTTTAAGCTGATTTGTATTCAATTCAAAGTAATAAAGCATTATGAGTATATATAGCATATACTTAGATATTTCTCCCCCTTTTTGACAACATCAAAAAGATAGTGAAACATTAAGCACAAAGATCAGAGCAGAACACATCGAGTGTGAATTCAAGAGGTTTTCTAATTTGATACCACAGATAGTTTTCTAATCAAGTGTAGGTGGAATCTTCCTTAGGTTAATTCAAGACATGAGTGGAAATCTAACCTCTTCAATAAGTATGAAAGCTTGTTCATTTAAGACCTTTTGCCCAATCTAATAAGTTTTTTGAGAGCAATTTAATCAAGTTTCAGAGTAAAAGATCAAAACTTATATATGTGAAAGACATATCATCATGTTGGATCATTAATTCTTCTATGACTTCAAAGTTCTTCTATGATAATAAGAGCATTGGAGCACAAATACCAAAATATGAAATCATGCAATTTTTGATACATCTTAGAGCTCTTTTAAAGACTTTCTTTTATTTCTTTAGAAAGTAAGCACAATTTGATACATAAAAATATGAATTGGCACACAATTTAAGTTCTAAAGATCAAGTCAATTAGGACTCATCAGTGAATATCAAAATAGGTTTTCTAAAAGATGCTCAAGAAAATTTTACACGTTATTCTCCCCCTTTTTCATTAAGTTAGAGGCTCTTTAAGCTCAACTTGCAATTTGGTTCATGATTTATGCATAAGATATACTAACCAAATAACACGCCTCAAGGTGTATCATAAAAATTTTCAGATTAAATTTCAGATGATACATATTGGAGAGTATTAGGATCATTTTTCATTTTGTATTCTTCCTCTCTCCTTTAGTTATAGATATACGCGATTAAGTTCCGTGAGACCTCTCTTTCTGAAATTTTCTTTCTCCCCCTCTATTGATCATTCCATTTAAGAGTTTAGAATTTGAAGATAATGTTCAATAAAATTGTCAATCTCAAAAATATATTTTCTATAAGTTTCAGCTCATTTTCATAAGACTCAAGGTTTGAGATAAGACAGCCTTTATAGAACTCATCTCAAGGTATAAACTCATTATATAATTAAAGCAAGTCGTGCAATATAAGGAGGTTCATTAAAAACAATCCATAAAAAAGATACTGAATATTTGAAGCTCCCCCTCAAAAGATGCATTCTTCTTTAATCATTCTTTTCTATTGTTGAATTTCAGATTTTAATGATAAACGTGAATAAGACTGAAATTCTATGATATCGAGAATGTAGAGTAATCTAGTATTATTCAAAATTTGTGGCAATTACTCTTTCTAATCCTTCAAGAACAAGTTATGCTTTCTCTTAATCTTAGAGAAAATGTATAGAAATATTAAACAGAAAATGATTCATTTTAAGCTCAGTTTCTTTCAAAAGCATTTACATTTTCTTTCTCTTAGAATCATTTGAGTGAGCTGAAATATTTCTAGCTTTAAGATCATTCACTCTATATATATTCTGATGGAAGTCTTGAAGAATGTAGGAGAGAAAAACATATAGATGATCATTGAGGTATATAGATTTATAGAACTCAATTACTTAATCACAGTTTTTCAGCAATGTATACATGAAACACAATAAATCCCTTTTTAATATCAAAATAAAATTATATATTTAGAAATTTTTGTTTGCAATCAAGATCATCGAAAGACACATCATTTGGACCAATATTGGTACACTGTAAGGATAAGAAATGATATGTTTCAGATGCGTATCGGGTCAAACAATCAAGGCATCAGAATTATTCTATTTTTCTTAAACTGTAGTTTTTATATAGGAATCATATTGAGTTTAAAAATCAGATTCTGAATTTTATAAAGATTTTCAATAGAGGCTTTTAAATCATGATTTGAGATATATATCTTTCACATTGAAGCTCATCTTAAATCACTAAGATTGAAAACACATATTTCAATAACATTAGAGCACTTTCAGAATCTTTATATTTAATATTGAGTTTCGATACACAATGGAGGATATTTTAATAAGTATTAGGACATTATGTATCAAAGTTAGGCAAGTAGAAAGATAGATCAAGATTAATTCATTCTGCCTAAATAGAGATATCTTTCTCTTCTCCTTTTTACAAATTTAATTAACTTTCAGATTTTAAAGATGATTGTGAACGACAAATCTGAAATTTCTTTTCAATAATACCCAAAAATTTATGCAGTATTTCAAACATTCAATTAAATTATCTAAGCATGGAGCATTACAAAATATTGAGAACCCATAATTCAAAACATCATTCCACATGCAACATATATTATGTGTTAAGTCATGCATTAAGAACAAGCATGTCAAGGATCAAAATCAATTCTTTTCAAATAAACTCCCCCTATTTAAATATAATCTTGCATTGATTTCATCCTTAAGGTGTATTTCCAAGTGACAAAGAAATTGAATTGATTCTTCTTATATATTTTCATTTACTTTGTCTTTTATTTTTACTTTCTTATGCTCTATACTGTATTTGCTCCCTATCCGGTGGAGTTGGAAGGGGCACGAGGTACTACCACTAGCCTCCCTCTTGTGCCGTCCCTAATATGCCCTACACCGAATAGTTGGGTTAAATAGTGCCGGGGACTACCACTAGCCTCCCCATTGGCACCATCCCTATGATGAGCAATATAGAAAGGTTAAAATGTTTACTTCAAACTCTCCCTGTTTGAGTGTAATTAATTATAGATTTTATCCCTTCCAAATGTGCCGAATATATTATGCTTGTTTTGCTTTTCCTTAAGATTGAAGTACTTGCCTTTGCTCAGATTTTTCATCTCTTGAACAATATCCATTTTCTTTTCTTTATCTCTCTCTCTTTTTGTTATTCTCAAGTAATTTTCATGAGAGAGCAGAATAGAGAATTAATCTTACGTATCATATATATGTATATCATGCAAACAACATTTTCATTATGCTCAAGGTTTCATAACTTCTCACAAGTTATTTTACATCAATATTTTAAGCATATACTTGTGTATTTCATGGTTATGACATAGGCAAAGATATATTTTAGATTGAGCAAACCATGAAACAATTTCTAAAAGTATAAGTCAGTCAATACACATATAGACATGATATCAAAAATTAATAATTAAAGAATTTAATCATGCCATAATAGGATTTAAGTTATTGACTTTGCTCAATTAATTTGTGAGAAAGGTATCTAAAATTACCTATTCATTATATGTTCTTCAAGCCAAATTAGATTTCTTATGTGTGAACTTTTGGCTGAAGAAGATCCTCTTTCTTGTTTGCATGTGAATGTTTAGTGTATCTTACATGAAGATATCCTTCAAGTTGAAATTTCTCATTTTTCTTTCTTGAAGGAAGGTCATTAGTTTCTTTAAGATACAAAGCATTCATCCAACATATATATATTTTTTAATTAGATGACTCAATATAAGATATGACAATAGTTGCATGTTGAGTCACTTTACTCAAGAGATTGCCTAAATATTAGCAAGCACATATCACTTGAACTAAAGAGATAGAAAGATAGTTCAAGCATGTGAGGCAATAGATAGATTTATCAAGATCAAATCAATTTAGTTTAGATTCTATTTGCTTAAGATAATTATCAGTAAGATATGTTAACTAAGTTTTAATCAATTTATCTTAACCGTTTGTTTCTATCAAAATTCAGATTATGATTTATTGGTTATTAATAAAATATGATTCATTAAAATTAGATTGAAGTCTTGCACATGGTCACATAATGAGCGTACAATCTGGTCTACTAGCTGTATGATAAAATAATTATTCTATCATGCTTCAATACAGCTTTAACACAATAGATCTACTTTTCTCATCTTTTTCGAATTCTACAAGATGGGGTCATAGATATACCTTCTTCATGCCAATCTTCTATAAGAGTTTTCTTGTGGACTAACGTTGGTCAATGAAGATCCCCTTTCCTGTTTGTCTTAATTTGGAGTTTGAGAGAAGATGTTAATTCATTCATCATATTTCAAACTCACCTTGCAATATAACTATTCATATAAATTTTCATTGGTAGAACAAAAATGATGCCATCAATGTGTGCTATGAGCAAGCAAGATATCATAGATTCTTCTTTTTGATGCATAGATTTATCACTATTACTTTCTATCAACAAGGTTACCTAAGCTTTTATATATCTAGCTTTTGATGCTTGTTTTAAATCACATATTGCTTTATCATATATGTAATGTGTAATTTTTAAATATGGTGGTTATTTAACATAGATCTACTTTTTAATGAAATAACCACATAGGAGTGACTTCTACACATTCATTTGACAGAATATAAAGCTCATGAAGCAAGCACATGATAATGATGATCTTTACTTCTAATCATGCAAGAATCTTTATCAAGATCTATTTCCTCTTTTCTTGATTTAGTCTTTTAGTAGTCATCAATTTTTCTTCATTAAGTGCATATGTAAAAGATTAACCATATAATTTGATTTTAGTATTTTGATAATAAATCATTAGTCTCATAAAGAATAAAATGAATTGATACTTCTACAACTAGAATTTTTCATGAATGTTCTATATGCATTGCTTGATGAATGATATCCAAGGATAGAAGTATCTTTATCAGATTTGGCATTATTTTCATAATAACATGTACGACTGAAAAATATGAAAGATATGCAATGGTTCATTTTCCATTTTTCAGAAGATCAAAATTTTCATCAAAAATAGAAATCATATGTATGACAAGCAGTGATGATAGTCTTTTAAAAATTATTTAAGTAGATGACTATCATACATAATTGTCTTTTTCATTTCTTCAAGAATTCTATTAATCCTATTTTGCTTATGGTGTCCTTGGTGCTGAAATCATTGGATTTAATATTATTTTCTGTATAACCTTTATCAGGATTTTGGTTTTCAACACTGTTCCATGATACTCTTTATCTTCACAGTTTGGAAACCTTTATCATTTGAACCACTTTTACAAGATTTAGTAAATACAGAAAAATACTTCAGTTTTATTTTTCAAGAATAAATCCAATGTAAGCTTTTGAAAAACTTGGAGATGGAAACAAGCATCTTTAGATTTAGAAATGATTTTTGTTTGTTTCCTTAGTTAGCATGCATAGCAAAACTTTGACCTTTAAGTAGATAATCTAAGTAAGCCTATGGCAAGGTCTTTTGAGATTAAGTACATACTAGTATGAGTTGATTTTATATGCCAAGGATGGTTTCTTGGTATTCATAGTGCATATATTCAAAAGCATACCAAGTACACATTATCATATCTATGATCAATAAACAATAATGCCATGGATAATAACTCTCAATCAAGCATATAGAGAATTCATAGAGTTATTCTTAATAAACTGATTAATCATTTAGCAACTTATCCAATAGTGAGTAAAGTATCCTATAAAATGAAGTGATTTGATTATATTTCCAAAAGTATTTTCTATATCACAAAATTGATCAATACATGCAATTCATACTTTAATCAATTAATAAAACAATTTCAGTATGAGAGGATGCAAGAATTACTAATTTCATTATTTCTTCCATTTTAGTCACTTTTCTCAAGTATATTTTAAGTTTCACTCTTTAATATATGTCTAGAGCACCCAATGTCCAATTTAACATCTTTTGTTGGAGCCTTGAGTGCTAGACACACCTGCAGAAAATATTTAGATTTTCAACTTAGGAACCCAAGCTCTTTTGGGTCCTTGCAGGTTAGCTATTATTGTTCCTTTTGGAACCCATATTTTCTTAATAGCTATTTTGTCCATAGGCTTGCAGATTTTAGGACTACAAGAAGTGTATTTCTGCATCTTCTTATTAAATTTAACGAACATGGATTTAACATGAGTGGTAGATAACCCTTCAGTTTTCTGTTTTTGCCTTTTAGGTTTATCAAATTTGCAATGTACAGATTTAGGAACAGAAGTGATTTTGCATAATCTTTGTTCCTGTTTATCAGCATTATAAGAATCTATTTTAGAATGATTAGAAACTGTTTTAACAAACATATTATTGAAAGATTTTTGGGTGTACCAAGGTTGACATCCCAATCCAATATTATCAAATTTAGCTCTTTGATTATTTATCATTAGATTCAACTTTTCAGAGCTCAAAGTAAATCTTTCAACAACAGGTTTTAATTTGTCAACTTTTTTAGTTAATCTTTTGTTATCTTCTGAAAGCAATTCATTATTTTTCTTAAGTTTATCATGGCTTTCAGTGAGAAGTTGGTTTTTCTGATTTAGTTCTTTATTTTCCTTAATTAAGATTTCAGTTTCATTTACTAGGATTTTCTTTTCATTCTCCAGGTTCTTGTTTTTACAAATGAGTTTCTTATGTTCTTGATACAAATCAGAAAAGGCATCATGGAGTTCATCAAATGTAAAATTGCTTTCAGTTTCAGCATGTACCTCTTGTGCCACCAAGCACGGATTTTCAATATGATACTGCTCTCCTTCTACACATGAAGTTTCAGATTTGTTAGTGCATTCATATTTGTCTTCAAGCATATTCCATATTTCTTTAGCAGTCATGCAATAAGATATGCAATTAAACTCATTCCTATCTAGTGCACAATATAGTAGGTTCATGGCTTTTGAATTTTGTTGAGCCATTTTCTCATTATGACTAGTGTTTGTGTGTGTTCCATTGACTATAATGCTCCATAAACTATAATCAACTGATTGTATAAAAATGCGCATGCGTATTTTCCAATGTGTATAGTTTATGCCATTAAATAGTGGAGGTGTATCAATTGATTGTCCTTCTCCTAGAAAACTATCTATTTGAGTTGTCATGATCTTTGGCTCTAGTCGGTTAAGACTACAAATAATATTTGAGCACCTGCTCTGATACCACTTGTTGCCCAGTAGATATAACCCAAGAGGGGGGGTGAATTGGGTCTTTTAAAACTTTTAAACTACTTCTAAGACTTTTTGATTAACTATGCTAAGTTGTATAGATGCGCAGTGGAATTTAAACTTAGCAACAGTATGATTTATTAAATGAGACTTGATTAAGTAAATTGAGTATGCTTGCAACTAAGGGATGCGTAGATACGAGTTAAGCAAGCAATATATCTAAGTAAGCAAGTTAGACAATGACAAAAAAACATCACAAACACAACAAACATATAGTGGTTCGGTGCACCCCAGCACCTACATCCACTCCCCAAGACCTCTTGGGAATTCCACTATAATCCTATAGATTACAGCCGGTTGTTTTACAAGCTCACAACCCAACTTGTTGTTTTACGAGGTCACAACGAACTCGGTCGGTTTTTCCAGGCTCACCGACTAGAACCAACCCCGATTGTTTTCCCGGGCTCACAATCAAACCCTTACACGCATTGGTTTTTAACTTGGCTCACCAACCAACCTTAGTCCCCTTGATTCAATCCCCCGATTGAACCAAGTAAATACAAGTTATAGAAAGAAAGGAAAATAAGCTTCTCAAAAGCAGATGTAAAACAATATAATCAAAAGAGGAGTTTAGAAGCCCTCAAACGCTTTTAAGCTGAAGTAGAGGAATGGCTTCTTGAACTCCGGTCTCCTCTCGAATGTGTAGTCGACTTGAATGCTGGAGGAGCTCGACTTCTTCTTTACTTGACCCTCTTCTGATTTGGCACGAAGTAGAGGATCACCGCGGCAGCACACGGATGGAGAGGAAGCTTTGGGATACACTTGGAAGCTCTTCTTCTCTCTATTTCACTTTGAATGGCCCTTATTGTGCTTATGGGAGATTTCTCTTGGAATCTCTTCCCTAAATGTTTTCTCCCACTTCCATGATTTCTCCCCTAGCTCTCTTCTTGTTTTTATAGCTTTAGATGGCGTGGAAACAAGAATATAGCCGTTAGAGACAAAAATAGAGCCGTTGGACACAGTCTGCACTTCCTGACAATATTACCGTTGGGATCGGAGTCGACTCGCGCGATCAGGAGTCGACTCGCCTGTTGCAGGAGTCGGCTCGTGCTTTACTGGAGACGACTCGGCCACTATTCCAAATTTGAATTAAAGTGCATGCCTTGACTGGGAGTCGATTCGGCTTAACCTGGAGTCGACTCGCCAACTTCTGGAGCTAACCTGGCAATTTCGAAGTCGGCTCATCCACTGAAGTCCGTGGATCCAATTTTGAATTTTGTCCTCTCGAGTCGACTCGACTGTCCTGGGAGTCGACTCGAATCTCAGAGCCCGAACTCCCGATCCTCTGTCTTTTGGCTCGTCCAGTCTTGGAGTCGACTCGAACTTCCTTGGAGTCGACTCGGCTCTCAGTTTGCGAAACACAGCCTTCTGCCATCTTGGTGTAGCGCTGCCTTGGAGTCGACTCGAGCTGTCTGGGAGTCGACTCGAATCTCAGAGGCAGTAACTTGGTTTTCTGTCTATTGATGGTCGCGGAGTCTCGGAGTCGACTCGTGCAATGCGGGAGTCGACTCGAATCTCAGAGTCCCAAAAATGCTCTCTGACTTTTTCCTTGTGTTCCGCTGAGAGTCGACTCTTGCTTTCTTTGGAGTCGACCTACCAACCATCGGAGTCGACTCGCGTTCCACTGGAGTCGACTCGAATCTCAGACTCGAAAACTGCTCTCTGACTTTTCTGCCTGTGACTCCTAGGAGTCGACTCATACTTCCCCGGAGTCGACTCGGTAAACATTGGAGTCGACTCGAATTCCTCAGGAGTCGACTCAAAGACTATTCTTTTGAATTTTTTCCTTTGATTTTACTCCTCCAATTTGAATCCTTTGAACTTTAAGCTTGGGCCAATAAATTGTAGCTTTCTTCCAACTTGAGAGCTTTGGAGGCCTTCTTGTGTTCTCCCAACTTGCTATGTTCCTTGCAAAATAAATATCTTTCTCCTTGCAACATAAACATTAGTATCTATACTTCAAGGTTTTGTGATCATCAAAATCAATCTATGAATCAATCTTTGGGTCATCACATCATAAAGTTCATCAAAAGAAAAATCAGGATGCGTATCGGAAGTTACCTCGTTTTCATTGGCCATGAAGCAGAAATTGGCCTTCTCTTCTTGTTCATCATCTGATGAGGAGGATGATGAGTCGGAGTCGGATAGTGTTGTGACAAGAGCCTTCTTCTTCTTGTACTTACTCTCCTTCTTCAGTAAGGGGCACTCAGCTCTTATGTGACCCGGCTTCTTGCACTCGTAACACCCAATCCCCTCATTTTCCCTTTCCTTACCTTTGTCCTTGCGATAGGAATTTGAGGGGCCTCTCCTTTGATGATAGGACTTCTTGTGGTTGATGAATTTCTTGAACTTGCGCACAAGAAGAGCCTCACCATCATCTTCCTCATTCTCTTCTTCGTCACTGCTGCTACTGCAAGACAAGTCCTTGTTAGATGAAGTAGACTTAAGAGCTATTACCTTTTTCTTGTGGGAGGACTCCTCTTTGCTGTGTTGCTTCATGGTTAGCTCGTGAGTCATTAGGGATCCAAGAAGCTCTTCAAGTGGAAGCTTGTTCAAGTCTTTAGCTTCTTGGATTGCCGTCACCTTGGCTTCCCATGACCTTGGTAGGCAGCGAAGTATTTTCCTGACAAGATCACTGTTAGTATAGCTCTTGCCAAGGCTTTTTAGGCCATTGACAATGTCAGTAAACCTAGTGAACATGCTAGTGATTGTCTCATTAGAATCCATTTTAAATAGTTCATACTTATGAACCAATATATTAATTTTGGATTCTTTAACTTGATTCGTGCCCTCATGGGTCACTTCAAGTCTATCCCAAATCTCTTTTGCAGAGTTGCAAGTAGAGACCCTATTGAATTCATTTCTATCCAAGGCACAATAAAACACATTCATAGCTTTAGAGTTTAGTTGTGCCTTCCTCATGTCATGTTCATCCCAATCCTTTTCTAGTTTGGGTACCTTGATACCCTCTACATATATGGATGGGATGTATGGGCCATTTACTACAATGGTCCACATCTCATAGTCTTGGGCTTGGATGAATATTCTCATCCTAGCCTTCCAGTATGAGTAGTCGGATCCATTAAAGAAAGGGGGTCTTTGGGTGGACTGACCCTCAATGTGGGAAGATTCAAATGGGGTTGTCATTTTGATCTTTTAACTCTTGGGTGGAAGAGTTTAGGCTCTGATACCACTTGTTGCCCAGATAGACAACCCAAGAGGGGGGGGGGGTGAATTGGATTTTAAAATAATTTGAATAATTAAAACGATGTGGTTGACTAATTAAAAACTATTGCAAGTTATTTAATTAATGCTAAGTGCTGTGAGTGATGTGAGGGGAAGAAGAAGAGAGACAATCCAACACAAACACAAGGTTTTATAGTGGTTCGGAGCTAACCCTTGCTCCTACGTCCACTCCCCAAGTCTCACTTGGGAATTCACTATAACCCCCTTGGATTACAGCCGGTTGTTTTCCAAGCTCACAACCAAACTTGTTGTTTTACGAGCTCACAACGAACTCGGTCGGTTTTTCCAGGCTCACCGACTAGAACCGCCCCGATTGTTTTCCCGGGATCACAATCAAACCCTTACACACGTTGGTTTTAACTCGGCTCACCAACCAACCTCAATCCCCTTGATTCAATCCCCGATTGAACCAAGTAAATACAAGTTGTAGAAAGAAAACAAAAAATGAGCTTCTCAAAAAGCAGATGAAAACAATATGAACAATAAATGAAGTTAAGAAGCCTCAAACGCTTTTAGATTGGAGATGAGGAATGGCTTCTTAAACTTCTGATCTCCTCTTGAAAGAGTAGTCGACTTGAATGCAGGAGAAGGAGGCTTTAATTGCTGGGAAGATGTAGTTGGAAGCAGTAAATGCAGATCTTCCTCTTTTTCATTGAAGAGCACGTTGCAGAGCTTGAATGCTTGATTAGTTGGAGTGGAATGGTTGTTCTCTGCCTTGCTACAGTCCTCTGTGGCTATTTAAGCCAACCCCCACGGAAACTAGCTGTTAGAGTGCTTTTTCTGCCCGTTCTGAACACTCTGCGCAGCCTGACAATATGACCGTTGGTGGGTTGGAGTCGACTCGCGCGATCAGGAGTCGACTCGGCTGTAGCGGGAGTCGACTCAAGCTTTTCCGGAGTCGACTCGGCAACTGTTCCAAATTTGAATTAAAGTTGCCTTCACGACTGGGAGTCGACTCGTCTTGACCTGGAGTCGACTCGCCAACTTCTGGAGCTGACTTGGCAATTTTGGAGTCGGCTCATCCACTGAAGTCCGTGGATCCAATTTTGAATTTTGTCCACTCGAGTCGACTCGACTGTCCTGGGAGTCGACTCGAATCTCAGAGCCCGAACTCCCGATCCTCTGTCTTTTGGCTCGTCCAGTCTTGGAGTCGACTCGAATTTCCTCGGAGTCGACTCGGCTCTCAGTTTTCGAAACTTGATCTTCTGCCTTTTGATGTGAAGCTGTCTTGGAGTCGACTCGAGATGTCTGGGAGTCGACTCGAATCTCAGAGGCAGTAACTTGATCTTCTGTCTGTTGATGATCGCGGAGTCTCGGAGTCGACTCGCGTACTGCGGGAGTCAACTCGAATCTCAGAGTCCCAAAAATGCTCTCTGACTTTTTCTTTGTGTTCCGCTGAGAGTCGACTCATGCTTTCTTTGGAGTCGACTTGCCACCTATCGGAGTCGACTCGCGTTCCACTGGAGTCGACTCGAATCTCAGACCCGAAAACTGTTCTCTGACTTTTCTGCCTGTGACTGCTTGGAGTCGACTCTTACTTCCTTGGAGTCGACTCGGTGAACATCGGAGTCGACTCGCGCACTTCGGGAGTCGACTCGCTGACAGGTTCTAAGTTGAAGCTTTCTGTCCTTCTGTCTGTTCTCAGTCGGAGTCGACTCGTACTTATCTGGAGTCTACTCGAGCTCGTGCTAGTGAACTTGATACGCTTGGAGTCGACTCGTGATACTCGGGAGTCGACTCGAGTCTCAGACATTGGTTCAAACAGACTCCTTAACTTATCCAAAAATTATGAATCAAGTCTTGGGACACTTAGACAGGATTTTCACTGAAACACTCAATTGAATTCATTAGTAATCAAAAGATATACTCAAATGCTTTGAGCTCATCAAAATCAAATGGGGTTTTAATCAATCACTCCACATACTTCCTTATGAAATTTCTTAAATACTGAAAATGCTTGATCTTTATAATCTAAAAACATGACCCAAGTATATCTAGAAAAATCATCTGCAATAACAAGACCATATTTGTTTCCACCTAGACTTGTGGTTCTAGTTGGTCCAAATAGATCCATGTGTAGTAGTTCAAGAGGTCTCGAGGTAGAGACACAATTTATGGATTTAAAGGAGTTCCTTGATTGTTTGCCATATTGACAAGCTTCACAGATTTTATTTTTCTCAAATTTTAGTTTTGGCAAACCTATCACGGAATCTCTTTTAACTAGTTTTGATATTGTATCTATACTTGCATGACCTAACTTACGGTGCCATAACCAGCTTGCATCATTATCCTTAGTATCATTAACAACTAAACAGGGGTTATGTTTGGCAAGATCCTCAAGATCTACTATGTACACATTGCCACGTCTTATTCCTTTAAATACTAAACTGTTGTCAATTGAGTTGGTTATGATGCATAAAGATGGTTTGAACAGAACATCAAAACCTCTATCATACAATTGACTAATGCTAAGTAGGTTATGCTTAAGACCATCAACATATCGAACATTATCAATAAAGGTTGAAGGGGTAATTTGTACTTTACCTATACAAATGATGTGACCTTGGTTATTGTCTCCAAATGTCACAGCACCTCCCTTCTTAGGCTCAAGGGTGAAGAATTGGTCTTTGTCACCCGTCATGTGTCTTGAGCAGCCACTATCCAAGTACCAACAGTTTTTGTCGACCTTGGCTGCAAGACACTCCTACACAAGAAAATCATACAATTTTAGGTACCCAAGTTTTCTTGGGTCCTTCATGGTTAGTACTGTTGGTTCCTTTTGGAACCCAAACCCTTTTAATTTTTTCTTTAGCTTTTTCTTTTCTATGATCACACACATTAGCTTTATGTCCTATTGTTCCACAGCAAAAATAGGTTATTTTCTTAGTTTTGCTTTCTCCTGCTTTTACAAAGAAATTACTAAGGAGCTTTTGCTTATTTTTAGGTTTATACCCTAAACCAGCTCTATTGAACACAGCTCGTTGACTATTAAGTATCATTTCCAATTTTTCAGAACTATATGTAAACTTTTCTACCAAAGGTTTGTACTTTTCAAGTTCTAGTGCCAACTTTTGTTTTTCTGTTTTTAGTGCATTTAAGTCTTTTGTGAGATTATCTCTAATAGTTTGTTTATCCTTTTTAAGTTCAGAAATTTTCTTGGTTAGTTTTTCGTTATCTTTAATTAAGGTATTAGTTTTTTGAATTAACATTTGCTTGCTTGTTTTAAGTTTTAAATTTTCTTTAATGATAAAATTGTTATCCTTAACTAATTTATTATATTTATGGAGGTGAGATTGATTGGTTAGTTTTAGCTCTTTATTCTTAAGATTTATTGTCTTATATTCATCCATTAATTCATTAAACACATCATACAATTCATCAAAGGTAAAATCTAAATGCGTTTCAGATGTTACCTCATTTTCGTTTGCCATAAAACATAGGTTGGCCTTTTCTTCTTGTTCCTCATCCGATGATGATGATGATGAATCGGAGTCCGATAGGGTAGAGACGAGGACTTTCTTTTTCTTATACTTGCTGGCCTTCTTGAGCAAAGGACAGTCCGCTCTGAAGTGTCCCGGCTTCTTACATTCGTAGCATCCGATTTCCTCATTTTCCCTTTCCTTACCTTTATCCTTGTAATAGGAACTTGAGGGACCTCTCCTTTAATGAAAGGACTTCTTTCGGTTGATGAATTTTCTGAACTTACGTACGAGAAGAGCCTCATCATCATCTCCCTCATGATCTTCTTCTTCACTGCTGCTACTGCAAGATAAATCCTTGTTAGAAGAAGTAGATTTGAGAGCTATTATCTTTTTTCTTATGAGAGGATTCTTCTTCGCTGTGTTGTTTCATTGTGAGCTCGTGCGTCATTAGGGATCCAAGAAGCTCCTCAAGTGGAAGCTTGTTCAAGTCCTTGGCTTCTTGGATTGCGGTAACCTTGGCCTCCCATGACCTTGGCAAACAACGAAGAATTTTTCTGACAAGGTCACTGTTAGTATAATTTTTGCCAAGGCTTTTTAGGCCATTGACAATGTCAGTAAATCTAGTAAATATGCAAGTGATAGTTTCATTGGGATCCATTTTAAATAATTCATACTTATGAACTAATATATTTATTTTGGATTCTTTTACTTGATTTGTGCCCTCGTGGGTCACTTCAAGTCTATTCCATATCTTTTTTGCAGAATTGCAAGTAGAGACTCTATTGAATTCATTTCGGTCTAAAGCACAATAAAGCACATTCATTGCTTTGACATTTAGTTATGCCTTCCTTATGTCATTGTCATCCCAATTCTTTTCAAGTTTGGGTATAGTAACACCCTCTACAAAAATTGATGGGATGTATGGTCCATTAAGTATGGGGGTCCACATCTCATAGTCTTGTGCTTAGATAAATATTCTCATCCTAGCCTTCCAATATGAGTAGTCGGATCTATTGAAGAATGGAGGTCTATGAGTGGACTGGCCCTTAATATGAGAAGATCCAAATGGGGTTGTCATTTTGATCTTTTACTCTTTTGGTAAAAGAGTTCCGGCTCTGATACCACTTGTTGCCCAGATAGACAACCCAAGAGGGGGGGTGAATTGGGTTTTAAAATAATTATTGCAATTAAAAGCTTTGTGAGTAACTAATTAAAACTTTTGCGAGTGGATTAATTAGTTGCTATATGCAGTGGATGAAGGAAAAGTAAGAGAACAAGAAGCAATCACAAACACAAGTAATTTTATAGTGGTTCGGAGCTAACCCTTGCTCCTACGTCCACTCCCCAAGCCTCACTTGGGAATTCACTATAATCCCTCGGATTACAGCCGGTTGTTTTACAAGCTCACAACCCAACTTGTTGTTTTACGAGATCACAACGAGCTCGGTCGGCTTTCACAGGCTCACCGACTAGAACCACCCGATTGTTTTTTCGGGATCACAATCAAACCCTTACACCGTTGGTTTTAACCTAGGCTCACCAACGAACCTTAACACCCTTGATTCAATCAGGTAAGAAACAAATGGTTGGAAAACAAACAGAAAAAGAAAGCTTCTCAAAAGCGTATTTAAAACAATTTAAGCAAGGAAGAGTAAGAAGCCCTCAAACTGATTTTGGAGATGGAGGAAGGGGCTTTTCAAACTCTTTGACTCCTCTTGAATTTGAAGTAGACTTGCTGTCTGGAGGAGAGCCTTGAATGTGAGGAAGAGAGTTGGTGAGTCGACTTCAATGCACTTCTTCCTTCTTTTTCGTGTAATCACTCTAGAGAGCTTTTGGTTGGTGGAAATCTCTTTTGCTTTGAATGGTGTCTCTCTTTCTTACTCTATTACTGTTCACTTAGGCTATTTAAGCCATTCCCCAAGAGAAATAGCCGTTAGACACATCTTTCTAGCCGTTCTGCACATTCTGCAACTCCTGACAATATTTCCGTTGGGATCGGAGTCGACTCGCGCGATCTGGAGTCGACTCGCCTGTTGCAGGAGTTGACTCATGTTTTTCTGGAGACGGCTCGGTAACTGTTCTGGATTTGAATTAAAGTGCTGTCTTGACTTGGAGTCGACTCGACTGAACTCGGAGTCGACTCCCCAATGTCTGGAGCTGATCCGGCACTTTTGGAGATGACTCGTTCTAAGGAATCCAAAGATCTTTCTTTCAAGTTTGCTCACTCGAGTCGACTCGGATATTCTGGGAGTCGACTCGGCACTCAGAGCCCGAAATCCCGATCTTCTGTCTGTTGACCTGTGCTGTCTCGGAGTCGACTCGAACTGTCTCGGAGTCGACTCGGCTCTCAGAGACGAAAATACAGTCTTCTGTTTTTGGGGTTGCGCTGCCTTGGAGTCGACTCGGACTTTGCGGGAGTCGACTCGGCTCTCAGAGATGAAAAATATAGTCTTCTGTCTTTGGAGTTGCGCTGCCTTGGAGTCGACTCGGACTTTGCGGGAGTCGACTCGGACTTTGCGGGAGTCGACTCGGCTCTCAGACATCGAAGTTGGCTCTCTGACTTTTAGCCTTGCATTTCTCTGAGAGTCGACTCTTGCTTCCTTAGGAGTCGACCTGCCAACCATCGGAGTCGACTCGAGTTCTTCGGGAGTCGACTTGGCTCTCAGAGTCCAAAATAGCTTCTCTGTGTTTCTGTCTGTTACTCCCTGGAGTCGACTCGTACTACCCTGGAGTCGACTCGGCAAGCATTGGAGTCGACTCGAATTCTTCAGGAGTCGACTCGTTGACAGGTTCTGAGATGAATCTTTCTGTCCGGCTATCTGTTCTCAATCGGAGTCGACTCGTAATGTACAGGAGTCGACTCGAGCTTGTGCCAGTGCTTCTGATACGCTTGGAGTCGACTCGTAATCTCCCGAAGTCGACTCGAGACTCAGACTTTGGTTCAAATTGAATTCCTCACTTATTCAAAATGTATTGAACCAAAGCTTGAGACACTTAACCATAAGTTTACACGTATTTGACTGAAACACTAGATTGAATTCATTAGTATAACATAAGATATACTCAAATGCTTTGAGCTCATCAAAATCAAATAGGGTTATAATCAATCACTCCACAGCTGAGCCTAGGTTTATCTAGGGGTTCACACATGTACTTGTAGATGAGCTTGGGGAAGTTGATGGGAGTGTCTTGGAAGAGATGGTATATCAGTGCTAGGTCTCTCTCTGAGATAAAGGCAAACCTACCCATTTTGGGGAAGAGAGTCCTAGAGATGACACTTAGGAGAAGCCGCATTTCAGCCGAAAGCTGATTTGCGAACACCTCCTCTATGGGGGACAGAGGTGGACTCCCTAAGATGGCCGTAAGGGCCTCTATCCTATCGGAGGGGTGTGTGGGAACAATCCCTTCACTCGAGAGATGGAGGACTCGAGCAATGAAGTCCTCCGAGATGAAAATAGGGACACCCAAAACAGTTTCCTGGATACCCCCGCTAATCCGTGCGACAATACCATAGAATTTTCTAACTAACCCTGGATAGGTAGGGAGGTCAAGTGTGCAGAAAAACTCTAAACCCTGGGCCCTAAGGTGATGCCCTAGGTTGAACCCTTCCCAGGAGAGGAAGTCAAAGTTGACTTGCCTCCCGGTTGAGACAACCTTTCCGGCGCATGAGCGCGAGGGAACCGGCCTAGGCGGGGAAGGAACCGGAGGTGGTGGCCTCGTCGGTTCGTTCCGAGCCTTGGACCGTCGCTCGGCCCCACTCGCGGAGGAGGGTCTCTTTCGGCTCGGGACAATGACCTTCCTAGGCATTTTTGACCTAAAAATGGGGAAGGACACGGAGAATAGGGAGAAACCTCGACGGAGATGACCTAAAGTGGGCCGGAGACGAGGTCGGAGACGGCTCTAGGGTTTTTGAACAGTGGCGGCTGAAAATAGAAGTGAAGAGAAAAACATTCCGCTTAGGGTTAAAAGTCGGATTCCCGACCTTGAGTCGACTCCAGTAAGTCGCGAGTCGACTCGACCTCGAGTCGACTCTCAAATATGCGCGAGTCGACTCCCCCATGAGCCGACTCTAAAATGTATCCGAGTCGACTCGAACTCTGGCACACAATCAAGAATCTTGTTATTTTCGTGCCAAAAGAGAGAGTTATTGACTTATCTAGGATTTAAGAACTGATTTGATGATCATAGATAAGAAATCCTATGTCCAACATAAACTAATTCTCAAAATCAATGAACTAGAAGAGAGTATCACTAGAATAGATCAATCACTCCTAACCCTCTTCTTAGTATGCAAAATCGATCTTCACTCAAAGGTTTTGTGAAGATATCAGAAAGTTGATCATCAGTACAAACAAATTGAAGTGTCACATCACCATTCAGTATATGATCTCTTATGAAGTGATGTCTTATCTCAATGTGTTTAGTTCTTGAATGCTGAATTGGATTTTTAGTTAGATTAATGGCACTTGTATTATCACAGTTTATGGGAATTTTATCTTGTTTAATGCCATAATCTTCAAGTTGTTGTTTAATCCACAAGATTTGAGCACAACAACTCCCGGCAGCAACATATTCGGCTTCCGCCGTAGATAGTGCAACCGAGTTTTGTTTCTTGCCAAACCAAGAGATTAAATTTTTTCCTAAGAATTGACATGACCCGCTGGTGCTTTTTCTATCAAGTTTACAACCAGCAAAGTCTGAATCTGTATACCCTATTACGTTTATGCTAGATTCTTTAGAGTACCATAAACCTATATTTTTTGTTCCTATTAGGTATTTAAAAATTCTCTTTACTGCAATTAAATGTGATTTCTTAGGATTAGATTGATATCTAGCACACATGCATACACTAAACATGATATCAGGTCTACTTGCTGTAAGATATAGTAAAGAGCCTATCATACCTCTATACAGCTTTTGATCTATTGATTTACCTGATTCATCCTTATCTAGTTTGCATGACGAGCTCATGGGTGTGCTGATTGGCTTGTTTCCATCCATATCAAACTTCTTAAGCATCTCCTTGATGTATTTAGCTTGATTGATGAAGATCTCCTCTTTAGATTGTTTGATTTGGAGCCCGAGGAAATAGTTCAGCTCTCCCATCATGCTTATTTCAAATTCACTCTGCATTAAGTCAGCAAATTCTTTGCAGAGGTGATTGTTAGTAGCACCGAAAATAATATCATCTACATAAATCTGCACTACTAACATTTCTTTGTTTTTCTTCTTTAAAACAGTGTTGTATCAACATTTCTTCTAGAGAATTCATGGTCTAATAGAAATTTGCTAAGTCTTTCATACCATGCTCTAGGGGCTTGTTTTAGGCCATAAAGTGCTTTGTTTAGTTTATATACATGATTGGGGTATTGATGATTTTCAAAATCAGGAGGTTGTTCTACATAAACCTCCTCATTAATATACCCATTCAAAAAGGCACTTTTTACATCCATTTGAAATAGTTTGAAGTCTTTAGAGCATGCAAATGCTAGTAATAATCTAATTGCTTCAAGTCTAGCCACCGGAGCAAAGGTTTCATCAAAATCTATACCTTCTTCTTGATTATAGCCCTTTGCTACTAGTCTAGCCTTGTTTCTAACCACAACTTCATTTTGATCAAGTTTGTTTTTATATATCCATTTAGTTCCTATTATTGAGTATTCAACGGGTCTTTCTACTAAATTTCATACCTTGTTTCTAGTAAATTGGTTTAGTTCCTCTTGCATAGCATTTATCCAATTTACATCATTTTCAGCTTCTCCAATGTTTTTAGGTTCTAATTGTGAAACAAAAGCTAGGTGATTATTTAAGTTCCTAAGAGAAGCTCTAGTTCTAATAGGTTGTGATGGATCATCTAATATTAATTCTTTAGGGTGACCGTAGGCATACCTCCAAGCCTTTGTAAGCCCATGATCATCAATTACCTCTTGGCTTGTTGAGGTTTCTCCACTTTGCTTTGGTTCATCCTCTTGCAATGTCATATCATCTATCTTTTTCTCAAGTATTCCTGCATCATCATCAAGAGCTACTCTCTTGCTAGAAGAGACATCATTAGTATCATCAAAAACAATATGTATAGATTCTTCAATAACAAGGGTTCTTTTGTTGAAGACTCTATAAGTTTTACTTAATGTAGAATAGCCCAAAAAGATACCTTCATCAGATTTAGAATCAAATTTACCTAAGTTATCTTTGCCATTATTATGAATGAAACACCTACACCCAAAAATATGAAAATAGTTTACTTTGGGCTTTCTATCTCTCCAAAGTTCATAAGGTGTTTTCTTTATAATTAATCTCAATAAAACTCTATTTAATATATGATATGATGTGTTAATGGCTTCTCCCCAAAAATACTTAGGGAGGTTACTTTCACACAACATGATTCTAGCCATTTTCTCTAGGGTTCTATTCTTTCTTTCCACAACTCCATTTTGTTGTGGTGTCCTAGGTGCAGAGAAATTATGAGTTATTCTCTTTTTACTATAGAATTCATCAAATAGATGATTTTCAAATTCCGTTCCATGATCACTTCTAATAGCTATGACTGAAGCATTTCTTGCATTAGTTATTTTTTTATGAAATTTCTTAAATACAGAAAATGCTTCATCTTTATGAGCTAAAAACATGACCCATGTATATCTAAAAAAATCATCTACAATAACAAGACCATATTTGTTTCCACCAAGACTTGTGGTTCTAGTTAGTCCAAATAGATCCATGTGTAGTAGTTCAAGAGTTCTAGAGGTAGAGACATAATTTATGGATTTAAAAGAGCTCCTAGATTGTTTGCCATATTGACATGCTTCACAAATTTTATTTTTTTCAAATTTTAGTTTTGGCAAACCTATTACAGAATCTCTTTTAACTAATTTAGATATTGTATCCATACTTGCATGACCTAATTTACGGTGCCATAACCAACTTGCATCATCAACCTTAGTATCACTAGCTACTAAGCAAGGACTGTTTTTAGCAAGGTCTTCAAGACTACTACATAGACGTTACCACGTCTAATTCCTTTAAATACTAAGCCATTGTCAATTGAGTTGGTTATGATGCATAAAGATGGTTTAAACAAAACATCAAAACCTCTATCACATAATTGACTAACGCTAAGTAGGTTATGCTTAAGACCATTTACAAATCGTACATTATCAACGAAGGTTGAAGAGGTGATTTGTACTTTACCTATACCAACGATGTGACCTTGGTTATTGTCTCCAAATGTCACAGCACCTCCCTTCTTAGGCTCTAAGGTGAAGAATTGCTCCTTGTCACCCGTCATGTATCTTGAGCAGCCACTATCCAAATACCAATAATTTTTGTCGACTTTGGCTGCAAGACACTCCTACACAAGGAAATCATACAATTTTAGGTACCCAAGTTTTCTTGGATCCTTCAAGGTTAGTAATGTTGGTTCCTTTTGGAACCCAAATCTTTTTAATTTTTTTTTTAGCTTCTACTTTCCTATGGTCACACACATTAGCTTTATGTCCTACTTTTCCACAGCAAAAACAGGTTATATTCTTAGTTTTACTTTCTCCTGCTTTCACAAAGAAATTTTTAAGGAGCTTTTGCTTATTATTAGGTTTATACCCTAAACCAGCTCTATTAAACACAGCTCGTTGATTGTTAAGTATCATTTCTAATTTTTCAGAACTATATGTAAACTTTTCAACAGTAGGTTTGTAGTTTTCAAGCTCTTGTGTTAGCTTTTGTTTTTCTGTTTTTAGTATGTTTAACTCTTTTGTGAGATTATCTTTTAAAGTTTGTTTACCATTTTTAAGTTCTGAAATTTTCTTGGTTAGTTTTTCGTTATCTTTAATTAAGGTATTAGTTTTTTTAATTAACATTTGGTTGCTTGTTTTAAATTCTAAATTTTCTTTAATGATAAAATCCTTGTCCTTAATTAATTTATCATACTTATGGAAGTGAGATTGATTAGTTAGTTTTAGTTCTTTATTCTTAAGATTTATTGTCTTATATTCATCCATTAGTTCATTAAACGCATCATACAATTCATCAAAGGTAAAATCTAAATGCGTTTCAGATGTTACCTCATTTTTATTTCCCATAAAACAGAAGTTGGCCTTTTCCTCTTGTTCCTCATCCAATGATGATGATGATGAATCGGAGTCTGTCAGGGTAGTGACAAGAGCTTTCTTCTTCTTGTGCTTGATGCTCTTCTTCAGTAATGGACAGTCGATTCTGAAATGTCCCGGTTTCTTGCACTCATAGCAACCGATTCTCTCACTTTTCCTTTCCTTACCTTTGTCCTTGTTGTAGAAATTTGAGGGACCTCTCCTCTGATGAAAGGACTTCTTCCGGTTGATGAACTTTCTGAACTTTCGCACGAGAAGAGCCTCATCATCATCTCCCTCATTGTCTTCTTCTTCGCTGCTGCTACTGCAAGATGGACCTTTGTTAGAAGAAGTAGATTTGAGGGCTATTACCTTTTTCTTATGAGAGGATTCTTCTTCGCTGTGTTGTTTCATTGTGAGCTCATGTGTCATCAGGGATCCAAGAAGCTCCTCGAGTGGCAGCTTGTTCAAGTCCTTGGCTTCTTGGATTGCCGTTAGCTTGGCTTCCCATGACCTGGGCAAAGATCGAAGAATTTTCCTGACAAGGTCACTGTTAGCATAACTTTTGCCAAGGCTTTTTAGACCATTGACAATATCAGTAAATCTAGTGAACATGCAAGTGATAGTTTCATTAGAATCCATTTTAAATAGTTTATACTTATGAACTAGCATGTTTATTTTAGATTCCTTGACTTGATTCGTGCCCTCGCGGGTCACTTCAAGTCTGTCCCATATCTCTTTTGCAGAACTGCAAGTAGAGACTATTGAATTCATTACGGTCTAAGGCATAATAAAGCACATTCATTGCTTTGGCATTTAGTTGTGCCTTCCTTCTATCATTGTCATTCCAATCTTTTTCAAGCTTGGAAATAGTAATGTTATCTACAAAAATAGAAGAAATGTATGGTCCATTAACTATGATACTCCAAATTTTATAGTCTTGGGCTTGGATAAATATTTTTATCCTAGCCTTCCAATAGGCGTAGTCAGTTCCATTGAAGAATGGAGGCCTATGGGTGGATTGCCCCTCAATAAGTGAAGATCCAAAAGGGGTTGTCATTTTGATCTTTTACTCTTTTGATAGAAGAGCTCCTGCTCTGATACCACTTGTTGCCCAAGAAGACAATCCAAGAGGGGGGGTGAATTGGGTTTTAAGTAATAATTGCAAATTAAAACTTCATGAGTAACTAATTAAAATTATTGCAAGCAGATTAATTAGAGTACTAGTTGTAGTGAGTGGAGAAGATGGAAGAGACAATGAACCAATTACAAACACAAGAGGTTTTATAGTAGTTCGGAGCTAACCCTTGCTCCTACGTCCACTCCCCAAGCTTCACTTGGGAGTTCACTATAATCTCTAGGATTACAGCCGGTTGTTTTACAAGTTCACAACCCAACTTGTTGTTTTTACGAGATCACAATGAACTCGGTCGGTTTTCACAGGCTCACCGACTAGAACCACCCGATTGTTTTCTCGGGATCACAATCGAACCCTTACACTGTTGATTTTAACTTCGGCTCACCAACAAACCTCAACCTTGATTCAATCCCCTGATTGAATCAAGTAACAAGAAAATAGTTTGTAAAGAGTACAGAAAAAGCTTCTTAAAAAGCAAATATGAACAATATAAATAATGTAGAGTTAGAAGCCCTCAAACAGATTTTGGAAGAGAAAGTAGGGGCTTCTCGAACTCTGAGTCTCCTCTTTGAATGCACTGAAGATCTGATGTCAAAGGAGAGACTTGAATGCGAAAGAATTTTTTGTTGGATGAAGTTCAATGCGCTATTTCCTTCTTTCTCTTGTATTTACTCTTGAGAGCCTTTGGTAGGTGGAAATCCCTTTTTGTTTTAATGGAATAGCTCCCCTTAGTGTCTACTACTGTTCACTCTAGCTATTTAAGCATTCCACTTTGAAAACTAGCCGTTAGACACCACTTTATGGCCGTTCTGCACAATCTGCAACTCCTGACAGTGTATCCGTTGGGATCGGAGTCGACTCGCTCGATCTGGAGTCGACTCGGCTGTTGCTCGAGTCGACTCATACTTTACTGGAGACGACTCGCCCACTGGTCAGGATTTGAATTAAAGTGATGTCCCGTTCTGGAGTCAACTCGGCCAACCCTGGAGTCGACTCGCCAATGTTCGGAGATGACTCGGCCCTCTGGAGACGACTCGTTCTCAGGATTCCAGAGATCTGTTTTTCTGCATTTCTTTCTCGAGTCGACTCGGATCATCTTGGAGTCGACTCGGCTCTCATAGTCCGAAAACTGTTTCTCTGTGTTTTGAGTTGAACTGCCTTGGAGTCGACTCGTACTCTATTGGAGTCGACTCGGCTCTCAGAGTCCGAAAACTGATCCTCTGTATTTTAGCTTGAACTGCCTCGGAGTCGACTCGCACCTTGTTGGAGTCGACTCGGCTCTTAGAGTCCGAAGTTGCTTCTCTGCCTTCTAGTCTTGCTTTCCTCTAAGAGTCGACTCGTACTTAACTAGGAGTCGACTCGCCAAACTTCGGAGTCGACTCGTAACCTTCTGAAGTTGACTCGGTTGCAGGGTCTGAAATATATTGTTCTGTCTTTCTTCTGTTACCCTTTAGAGTCGACTCGGAAACATCGGGAGTCGACTCGGCAAGCATCGGAGTCGACTCGAATTCTTCAGGAGTCGACTCGGTGACAGGGTCTGAGATTCATCTTTCCATCCTGCTGTGTCACGCCCCGAGCCCGAGGCACGGCAGAGGCCGCATGCCCGCACGGCGAGCCGCGCAGGCGTGCAAGGCATCGGATTACATCAAAGCAAATACAGATGTTCAAGACTTATTTGAGGATTAATAGCAGATTCTTAAAATTGACAAAATACTTAAAGTCATTCAAAAGCAGTCTTACAAAATTTCAGAATAACACATGCCAACATGATTCAAATGTCCAAACTAAACTAACTAAAATGCCAATAACTGAAGAATCATCGGAAACTCTAACGCACTCCCCAATTCCGTGCGATCAAGCCTCTGTATCTGAAAAATGGAGAAAACAGAATAATGAGCTACACTAACCCAGTGGCATGGGTTGCACAAAGTGCCAGAAACCACTATTATTACTCACCGGTGGCAACGGTGTCCAGAAACCACTATTCTAATCACCGGTGGCGCGGTGTAAAAACCGATTCCTCACAGATTACAAGTCGACAGGTCCAACGTATAATCCCCATTGGCGGGGCCAGAACAGAACAGAACAGATCATAGCCATGCTGAGAATGCATATAAATAGAAAAATACATTTCATAAATTATCCAAACATATTTTGCGGATTTCAGAGCATATAGCATAATTTTCAAATAACATTTAATATGCCTGACCCATTTTACAGAATACAAAATATTTATCAGAATTTAATCTATTTATCAAATACAAAATATTTATCAGAATTTAACCTATTTATCAAATAATTTGAAAATTTCACTTGAAGTATTAAGTTACTTACATCTTCTCGCTTAATTCCTACTTCAGGTAGGCAGATCAGGTTCACCTGTTAACATTTAATTAATTTTTTTGTTAATTTCAGAGCTAAGCAAAAATCAAAAATAATACTATTGGGTTTTGGGTTTGGGTTCGGGTTCGAAACGGTTTCGGGTTTGGACTGGGTTTCGGATTTGGACTGGGCCCACAAAAGGGTACGACCCAAATAGGGCCCAAACTAGGTTGAACTGGGCCCACAAAAGATTATGGCCCATCTGGGCCCAGCACTATTGAGCTGGGCCCAAGTTGGGCCTCTAGTGAACCAGGCCCAAGTTGGCCCAGTTCGGCCCACGATGGGCCTTCATCTTCCCCAAACTCCCCATGGACAGGGGAGTTGGATAGCAAGAGAAGGAAGAGGGGAGAGGGGAAAGGGCTGGCTGGGTGGCCGGCCTAGGTGGCCGGAGGGCACCTCTCGATCGACGGCCAGCCGGCCGCAGTGGCGGCCGACGGCCGTTGCGGTGGCCGGGGTCGAGAGTCAACCGAGAATGGTCTCGGTTCATGGGGCCAAAACAGAGGGAGCAAAGCAGCTATTTGGCATGGAATCAAGGCAAAAGGGGGCTTACCGGCAGTGGCAGATGCAGTGGGAGGAAGATCTCGGCCGCCGGTGCTCGATTCGGTGGTCAAGCGGCAGTGGCGGCGGTGCTTTCCGAGAAGGAAGGAGATCTCGAAATAGGGGGAGGCACGGGTGGTGATGGTGGTGGATCCAGCGGCACGCCAGCTACTTGGGAGGCAAGGGTAGAGGAAGGAGAAAGAGGAGAGTGGGGAGAGGAAGAAGAGGGGGCTCGGCGGTGGCCCTAGGGGAAGGAAAGATGGGGTTTTAACGCCCCATTGCAACGGCCCTCCGCCGCGATTTTTGCGGCGATCAAGCGAGATCCGCGGCCGTGAATTGGCCGCGGATGGACTGGGAGGGGTGCCGCGGGATACCCGCGGCGCCCTTGCCCCGTTTGTCCCCCGGAGGAGCCGGAGAGGATCGCAATCGCGATCCTCTATTCCGGTTCCTCTCGAATCGAATCGGGACTGAAGTCGGCGAGGGCTGCCGACTTCAGCCCTGTATCTCACATTCTCCCCCCTTAAAAAAAAAATTTCGTCCTCGAAATTTAACATACCTTAGCTTGCAAAAAGGTCAGGATATTTTTCCTTCATCTCGTCCTCCAGCTCCCACGTAGCCTCACGTTCTGAGTGATTGCTCCACTGAATCTTAACATAAGGAATCGTGCGCCTCCTCAACACTTGCTCTTTTCTATCAACCACACGTACAGGCTGCTCGGGATATGTCAAATCTTCTCTAAGCTGCAAGGAAGACACTTCTACCACATGGCTCATATCTGGAATATACTTTCTTAGCATGGAAACATGAAAAACATTGTGAACTCCAGACAGTGAAGGTGGAAGTGCCAATTTGTAAGCCACAGCTCCTACTCTTTCCAGAATCTCAAAGGGGCCCACATAGCGTGGACTGAGTTTTCCGCGTATTCCAAATCGCATCACCCCTTTAATAGGAGACACTTTCAGAAATACATGATCTCCGACCTGAAATTCCAATTCCCTTCTTCTATTATCTGCATGACTCTTCTGTTTGCTCTGAGCTATCCTGAGGCGTTCCTTGATCAGCTGGATCTTCTCTACTGTTTGTTGCATAATCTCGGGGCCCATAATTTTTCTTTCACCAATATCATCCCAACAGATAGGTGATCTACACTTTCTTCTATATAGAGCCTCATAAGGTGCCATTTGAATACTTGCCTGGTAACTGTTATTATATGCAAACTCAACCAAAGGCAAGTGACGGTCCCAAGAACCTTTCATATCCATTACACAAGCTCTTAGCATATCTTCCAAGGTCTGAATGGTTCTTTCTGATTGGCCATCAGTCTGAGGGTGGAAAGCTATGCTGAAGCTCAGAGTGGTCCCCAAGGCTTTATGCAAACTACCCCAAAAGTGAGATACAAACCGCGAGTCCCTATCGGAAACAACGGATACAGGTACTCCATGCAACCTCACTATTTGTTCAATGTAGAGCTCTGCAAACTTTTCCAAGGTCATTCCTACTTTGAATGCCAAAAAGTGTGCCGACTTTGTCAATCTGTCCACAATCACCCATATAGCATCATAACCTTTAGGAGTGCGAGGCAACCTGGAGACGAAGTCCATAGTGATGTGTTCCCACTTCCATTCAGGAAGTGGTAGGGGCTGCAACAACCCTGCCGGTCTTTGATGCTCTGCTTTAACTTGCTGACATGTCAAACACCGAGCCACAAATTGTGCAATTTCTCTCTTCATATTATTCCACCAAAATGTACCTTTCAAATCCTTATACATCTTAGTACCCCCAGGATGCACTGTATATCCAGTATTATGAGCTTCCTTCATAATTTCATTCTTTAAATCGGAGTCATTTGGAATACACATTCTGTTCCTGTATCTCAATGATCTATCCTCATGATGTCTGAATTCTGATTGAGAACCTGATTCAATATCACTTCTAAGCTTTTGCAACTGAGGGTCATCTGCTTGAGCAATCCCGATCCTCTCTATCAAGGTAGGTTGGACACGTAAGTTTGCCAATTGTGCATCAGGGTCATGCCAACATACCTCAATTTCTGCTCTCCTCAGATCTTCTAGAATTTTTCTCTGAGAGGTGAGTAAGGCAGCAATACTACCAGTGGATTTTCTACTCAGTGCATCTGCTACCACATTAGCTTTTTCCGAATGGTAATGAATAGACAAATCATAATCCTTCAGTAACTCTAACCATCTTCTCTGTCTCATGTTTAGTTCCTTCTAGGTAAAAAGGTATTTCAAACTTTTGTGATCAGTGTACACCTTACAAGATTCACCATATAAATAATGTCTCCAAATTTTTAATGCAAACACAACAACAGCAAGTTCCAGATCATGAACGGGGTAGTTCTCCTCATATGACTTTAATTGTCGGGAAGCATATGCAATAACCTTATCATTCTGCATCAGCACACAACCCAATCCTTTCTTTGAGGCATCACTGTAGATGGTATAACCTTTGCCACTGGAGGGGAGGGTAAGGATGGGAGCGGACACCAAACGTTGCTTAAGCTCATGGAAGCTCTGTTCACATTTATCTGACCACTCAAACTTAACTCCTTTACGAGTTAGTCGAGTCAAAGATGCAGCAATAGAGGAAAAATCCTCAACAAATCGTTTATAATATCCTGCTAGGCCCAAGAAGCTGCGAATCTCAGTAACACTGTTGGGTCTGCTCCAGTTGACCACTGCCTCGATCTTCTTTGGATCCACATAGATACCCTCTTTAGATATTACATGCCCTAGGAACATCACACTGTCTAGCCAGAATTCACTTTTCTTCAACTTACCATACAACTGCTCTTGTCTTAGGGTTTCCAGTACTAACCTCAAATGTTGCTCGTGCTCGGCCTGGCTCCCAGAATAGATCAAGATATCATCAATAAAGACTACTACAAATTTATCCAGAAAGGGTCTGAACACCCTGTTCATCAGATCCATAAAAGCTGCAGGGGCATTTGTCAGTCCAAAAGGCATGACCAAAAATTCATAGTGCCCATAACGAGTACGAAAAACAGTTTTAGGCACATCTTCAGCCCTTATCTTTAATTGATGGTACCCAGAACGAAGATCAATTTTAGAGAATATCTGAGCACCCTTTAACTGATCAAATAAGTCATCAATTCTTGGTAGAGGATACTTGTTCTTTATTGTTGCTTTATTTATCTCTCGATAATCAATACATAATCTCATACTACCATCCTTCTTCTTTACAAATAAGACTGGAGCTCCCCAAAGTGAAACACTAGGTCTGATGAAACCCTTATCAAGAAGATCCTACAACTGCTCCTTTAATTCTTTCATTTTAGCTAGAGCCATTCTATAGCGGGTCTTAGAGATTGGTGTAGTACCAGGAATCAAATCAATTGCAAATTCAATTTCTCTATCTGGTGGCAAGCCAGGAAGGTCTTCCGGAAAGACATCAGGGTATTAATTCACTACTCGAATATCTTCCAATCTTTGATCTGATTGTCTGGTATCAACCACTGTGGCAATATCCGCCATACTCTCCTTTCTAAGCAGCCGCTTAATTTGCATAGCGGAGACAACTCGAGGGGAGGTATAAGCACCACTCCTTACGAAGCTGAATTCGGTATCTCTGGGGATCTGAAAGTTTACCCATTTCTCATGGCAGTTAATGGTGGCAAATTGTGATGCTAACCAGTCCATACCGAGGATTATGTCAAAGTCATGGATATCTATAACTATCAAATCAGCAGGCAAGTCTCTACCTACAATCTGAATCGGACAAGTCTTGCAGACCTGGTTACCAATCATTCCGCTCCCGGCAAGAGTGCTAACATGCAGATCATACTCTAATTGCACATAAGGCAGGTCATGTTTTTGCACAAATGTAGATGACACAAAAAAATGCGTAGCACTAGAATCAAATAATGTATGAGCATAAATAGAAGCAACTGGCAATGTACCTGACACCACAGTGTTGGATGCCTGAGCATCCTGCTGAGTCAGTGCATAAATACGACCCTGTGTGTGCGGTCTCCCCCCTTTCTGCTGCTTAGGAGAAGGCTGAGCTGACTGAGCCGGAGCAGGATAAGTTTGCACTTGCTGGGTTCTTGTAGTTTGAGGCCTCTAAACTGATCGAAAGTCCTGTTGAGGACACTCAACTACCTTATGACCCTGCTGGCCGCATCTGAAACAAGCACCGGATAATCGTCTACAGTGTTCAGTCTTATGCATACCACCACATGCATCACCCTTATGCTTCTCTTGCTGAATAGTTTTTCCATAAGATCCTTGCTTCCCTGATTGCCAAGATTGATTATGAGATTTTGCAGTCTTGCTAGAATTCTGTCCACTGCGAGCATCATAATCTCTGCTTCTCTTCTTTTGTTTCCTATCTTTGGCATCATATGTTTCTTTCCAGACAATTTCCAGATTCTTAGCCCTGTCTACCAGATCATCATAGTTCGTCGAGTGTATTGCGGCCAAACTCCAACGTAAGTGAGGCTTCAATCCTTCTTCAAATCTTCTCATCCGGGACTCTGCATCCATGACGAGGGTGGGAGCAAACCGAGATAGCCTGTCAAACTCTGCCTCATAATACTCATCCACAGTCATAGTTCCTTGATTCAGATTGAGAAATTCCCTCTCTAGCTCCCTCAGACGACTGGAGGGAAAATACTTGGAGTAGAATGCGGTGCGGAATCTTTGCCAAGTAAGTGCCTCCTGCTCGGGTGCCAATGTGCGCTCCACAAACATCCACCAATGATGAGCTCAGTCCTGAAGCATATAGGTGGCAAATCTGACCTTTTCTTCATCGGTGCACTCCATTTCCCTGAAGGCTTTCTCCATTTCATCTATCCAGGTTTCGGCCTCTTGAGGACTAGTAGTGCTTTTAAAAGCCGAAGGTGCCATTCTCTTGAATTCTGCAATACTCCTTCTTTGCTCAGGAGGAGCAACATCCTGCTGGACTGGTTGCTGAGGTTGTTGCCTCTGTTGGCGTACTAACCCGAAGACCTCCTCGATCAGTTCGAGCACCCGAGTTTGATTTCCGGCGGCAGCATCTGGAGTTGATTGACCCTAGGCCCCTGAGTTATGTGGTGCCTCGCCCGCTTGGTTAGTGGGGGCTCTTCCCCGAGAGCGCCCAACCATCCGATTCAAGGTACGGACACGACGAGGCGGCATTCTGATTCAGTAAAAATATATAAATGTTATAAATTTATCCAAACAGAATAATACATAATAGTTAACAAAACAAATGAATATTATCCCCTTATCTGGTTCCTACCCATCTCTCAACTTTCCGACGAATCCTAAAGATCCTAAAATTTAAGCTCCATCCGACTATTTCAAACACAATCCCTAGGAATCTGAAATCTGAGCTCTGATATGCTGTCTGTTCTCAGTCGGAGTCGACTCGCAGTGTGCCGGAGTCGACTCGAGCATGTGCCAGAACTTCTGAAATACTTGGAGTCGACTCGTAATCTTCCGGAGTCGACTCGAGCTTCAGACTTTAGTTCAAACTGAGTTCCAAACTTAGCCAAAATGTATTGAACCAAAGCTAGAGACACTTAAGCATAAATTCACAAATATTTGGCTGAAACACTAGATTGAATTCATTAGTATAACATCAGATATACTCAATTGCTTTGAGCTCATCAAAATCAAATAGGATTATAATCAATCACTCTACATCTTCAACTACAAGAGTTCTTTTGTTGAACACTCTGTATGCCCTGCTAGATGTAGAGTATTCTAAGAAGATACCTTCATCTGACTTGGCATCAAATTTACTTAGATCCTCCTTGCTATTGTTTAAAATGAAACATCTACATCCAAATACTCTAAGATATTTAGCAGTTGGTTTCTTATTCTTTTAAAGTCCATAAGGAGTTTTTTTGGTTATAGGTCGTATTAAAACCCGATTTAGAATATGGCAAGCAGTACTTATAGCATCAGCCCAAAAGTACTTTGGAAGATTTGACTCGCACAACATTGTGCGTGCCATTTCTGCCAAGGTCCTATTTTTCCTTTCAACAACCCCATTTTGTTGAGGCGTTCTAGGTGCTGAAAATTGATGTGAGATACCATTTTCATTACAAAATTCTTCAAAGTGTTGATTTTCAAATTCAGTTCCATGATCACTTCGAATTGCTATTAAGGTGAGCTTTTTTTTAGTTATGATATTTTTATAATATTTCAAGAATGCTGAAAATGCTTCATTCTTATGTGCAAGAAATGAAACCCATGTCTATCTTGAAAAATCATCTACTATAACTAGTCCATACTTTTTCTCTCATAGACTTGCGGTTCTAGTGGGTCCAAATAGATCCATATGTATGAGTTCAAAAGGCCTAGTGGTTGATACTATATTCTTTGATTTGAAGGATGATTTTGTTTGCTTTCCTAATGAGCATGGTCCACAGATTTTGTCCTTTTCAAAGATCAATTTTGGCACATCTTTTATCAAATCCTTCTTGACTAGTTTTGATATTAAGTCCATACTAGCATGTCCTAGTCTACGATGCCAAAGCCAACTTATTTTATTTTTTCTTTCTTCATTAGTAATTAAACATAATCCATTTTTCTTGCCTAAATCATGAAGATCTACCATGTAAATATTTCTCTGCCTTTGTCCTATAAGTACAATGCTATTATCTTTAGAATTTGTGATTATGCATATTGAGGCTTCATATGTAACTTTAAAATCTTTATCACAAAATTGACTTATGCTAAGTAGGTTATGTTTCAGACCATTAACTGATAAAACATTTTTTATAAAGGTGGATGGAGTAATATAAATTTTATCCTTTCCAATGATAAGTTCTTTTCCATTGTCTCCATAGGTTACCACTCCACCCTTCTTAGATTCCAAGGTGACAAATTATTCTACGTCACCTGTCATGTATCTTGAACAGCCGCTATCTAGATACCATCATTTATCCACCTTATTAGCTGCAAGACACCCTTACAATCAAGATCAAGAATATGCTTTAGGTACCCAAACTATGTTGGATCCTTTAGGGTTAGTACTTGATGTTCCTTTTGGAACCCAAATTTTCTTGGATTTTTGCTTATAATTATCACTCAATTTGTTGTAGCTAGACTTTCTATAATTACATTCATATGCTTTATGTCCTAATTTATTGCAGCAATGACAAGTTATATTTTCATTTTTGGCTTTCACAAATATGTTCTTCAAGTATTTTTGTTTTTTATTTGTTTTATATCCTAACCCAGCTTTATCATATACAGCTTTTTGACTATCAAGAATCATATTTAATTTAGTTGAGCTAAGTGTAAACTTGTCCACTAAAGATTTGTATTTTTCAGCATCTTCTTTTAACTTGACATTTTTAGCTATTTGACTTTTGGTTTCATTGGTGAATCTCCTACTTAATGTTTCATAGTCATTAGATAGTTTTAGCTTTTCTTTGATAAGAGATTGATTTTCATCTTTTAGAACTTTATTTTTATTGATTAATTTCTTATGTTCTTCCATGAGTTCTAAAAATGCATCATGTAACTCTTCTACTGTAAAATTACATTCAAGTTTAGAATCTACCTCATTGTCATTGGCCATGTAGCAGATTTGAGCCGTCTCTTGTTGATCTTCCTCTTCCGAACTTGACTCCTCACTTTCACTCTATTCAGCCATGAAGTTGCTCTTCTTAAGTTTTCTTGCCA
Organism: Phoenix dactylifera; assembly: GCF_051530095.1. Taxonomy (NCBI): domain Eukaryota; kingdom Viridiplantae; phylum Streptophyta; class Magnoliopsida; order Arecales; family Arecaceae; genus Phoenix; species Phoenix dactylifera. Next base: position 10,505,035 of record NC_143204.1, on the reverse strand, counting down.
TCCATTTTAATTCCGGACAATCTATCTTGAAATGCCCGGGCTTGTTACACTTATAGCAAATTGGTGTTTTCCTTTCCTTTTCTTTATCCTTACCCTTTTGCTTGCTTGAGCTACCTTTGAGGAAGGATTTTCTTTTATAAAATTTCTTCTTTCCTTCATAAATTTTCTGAATTTTCTTGCAAGCATAGACATTCCTTCTTCATCATATTCCTCCTCATCATCAGATTCTTCTGATTCAGTTTCCTGTTTTGGAGTGGTAGACTTCAAGGCAATGGTCTTTCTTTTCTTGACCTCATCTTCTGAATTTTGCCTCATGGTCAACTCATGGATCATGAGTGATCCTAGAAGTTCTTCTAATTATAGTGTATTGAGGTCCTTTGCTTCTTGAATTGCTGTTACCTTGGCCTTCCAAACTCTTGGTAGAGATTTGAGAATTTTTTGCACTAGTACAGAGTTAGTATAAGACTTTCCTAAGCTCTTTAGCCCATTTATGATTTTCGTGAATTGAGTAAACATTTCAGTTATGGACTCAGTGGATTACATTTTAAACAACTCATACTTATGTACTAATATATTTATTTTTGACTCCTTGACTTGATTAGTTCCTTCATGTATAATTTTCAGTTTATCCCAAATTTTTTTCGCAGAAATGCATGTGGATATTCTATTGAATTCACTTACATCTAGTGAACAGTAAAGTACATTAATTGCTTTAGCATTTAGTTGTGCTAGTCTTCTGTCACTTTCATTCCAATTCATTTCTGGTTTGGAAATGATTGTGCCCTCTATACTAATTATGGGTGTGTGTAGTCCTCTAGTTATGATATTCCACAATTTATAGTCTAGAGCTTGAATGAATATCCTCATCCTAGCTTTCCAGTATGTGTAATTAGTGCCATTAAATAGAGAAGGTCTATTTGTGGATTGCCCCTCACTCATAGAACATCCTACTTGGGTTGTCATGATCTTTGTCTCTTGATTGTGAGATCAGCAAATACTATGAGAGCACCTTGCTCTGATACTACTTGTTGCCCAAGGTGACAAGCCAAGAGGAGGGGGGTGAATTGGTTTCTCTAAATTTTTCATACCTTAATTGAGTCAATTGATGAGTGAGTTAAGTTAAGACAATACACAATGCAAACACACAAGAAGTATAGTGGTTCGGTGCTCTCCTAAGCACCTACGTCCACTCCCCAAGCGACCCCTTGGGAATTCACTATAATCCCACGGATTACAGTTGGATTGTTTTTGGGGCTCACAATCCAAAGACCTTTACACTTTGGTTTTCCAGGATCACCAAAAACCTATATTGGTTTTACGGGCTCACCAACAAACCTTCACAGTTGGTTTTATAGGTTCACCAACAAATCTACACCGTTGGTTTTACGGGCTCACCAATAAACCTTTACAAGGTGATTAAGAAAAAGAAAAAGGTTGAAACTCCTAAATGAGCAAATATAATAATTATGAGCTACAAAGAAGAGTTTAGAATATAGTTATCGCTTTGATGAGACTTCTCTCTTCTTTGCCAAGATTGCTTTACTCTTCAAGGGTTGATGGAGCTCTTAATGTCTCTTAGAATCTACTCAATCACTTCCTTTAGGCACTTAGAATGAAGCACTAGAATGAAGAAGATTAGGGCTCTTGTCTTTCTTGAGTAAGCTTTGATATTTTACAAAAAGGATGTCTTCTCTGATGAATAGTGTCATTTTAAATAGTTTTTCTAATCCATTGGACACCTCCCATTGGTTAGATTTCAAAAACTAGCCGTTACTTGCTTTTGGGAGGTCAAAAAGTACTTCTGCAGAACTAGCCGTTATGCTTCTGCCCGTGCTGGGGTCGACCCAAACTTTTCTGGGGTTGACTCAAACCACTGTTCATCAGACTTGGGGTCGATTCAACTTTCAGTGGGGTCGATCCAACTTTCATTGGGGTCGACTCCTGCTACAGTAGGGTCGACCCTCTCAGGGATCACAGAACCTTGTATTTCAGCGATTTTTCACTAGGGTCGACTCAACTCTTTTTGGGGTCGACTCAAGCTACAGTGGGGTCGACTCAAGTTCCATTAGGATCGACCCTCTCAGAGATTTCAGAGACAGTTTTGAACGACATAGCCTTGGGGTTGACTCATGTTCATTTGGGGTCGACTCAAGCATTCCTGGGGTCGGCTCCACCTGGGGTCGGCTCAAGGAAGATTGGGGTCGGCCCTCTCAGTAAATTTCAGAGACTTGTTTTCTTGAGGCTTGAAGATGGGGTCGACTCAAGCATACTTGGGGTCGACTCCACTACTGTTCATCCGTGCCATTTTTGCAGAGGTGTGCCTGATGGTTCCATGATGTGCCGGAGTCGACTTCACCTTTCTTGGGGTCGACTCATTCCACACTTTGCTGCATCTTAAGGTTAGATTCATCCATATAATCAATGAAATATCCTTCAAGCAATTTTGAATGTATGCCATAGTAGTGCTACATACTCTTAGAAATAAAAATTACTATTGTGCCCTTAAGAGTACGTTTCACTTGAAACTTTGATGAATTAGAATTTAGAATTCACTATCCCTTTTCTATTAAATTTTATCTCATTGTTAATCATTGAAAGACATCTTGATCTCATTCTTCTAATGTACCGAGAGTGACGAACTCAGTAAGATGTATCATATTAACTTGTAGTATTTAATTAGATATCTCCTCAATTGTTGTGTTAATCATCAAAATAACACTATCATCCTCAATCTTCATCAGGATCACGAGGTTCTCTGGGTTCTACGTTATGTCGGTAACCTCTATCAATATTAGGGAAGGGACCAGGTCTCTAGGATGAGGGTAGACATGATGATGACCTGGAACAGACCTATTACCAAAATTATCCTGCCGAACAGAGCCTTGTTGTTCTAGGATATGTTCTAGGGTCTCGTCCCCTTCAAGACCGGTAAATAGGAGGCACTAGCTTCCTTGGGTTCAATAACCCTCTGAAGTGAAGCCTCAATTGAATCAAGTCGGGCATTAACCTAGGTGGACATTGTGGTTAGGTCATGAATTTGGGCATTATTGGTTTGGACTTGGGCATTGGTGTTTTGGACTTGAGCATTAGTATCTTGGATAGTTTTCAATAGAGCTTCAATTTTGAAATCTATGTCTAGTTGGGACCCAGAATAAGATGCGACACGACCACTACGTAGATGCATAAAATGAATGAAGATATGTAACTAAAGAGGTTTCTAAGTAGACCTAATGCAGGAAAGTAATTTAAAATTGCAAGGTATATGCTCAATTTAATCGGAAGCCAACTCTAGCAATTGAAATTGGCATTGAATTACGTAATAAATTCAGGCAAGTAGTTGCAATCAAATAGTACTAGTTTTCAGTGTGTTGCAGGGCTGCACAGAGCCTCAAAGAACTTCCAAAGATGAGGTTGCCCTACAATTAATAACAAAGATAGGCCACTACTAGGGTTTTGGTGTTGTTCGGAGTGGATGTGTTGAAATTTTCAAGAAGTAATATCAATAGAGCACTAAAGAGTTAATTGATACTAAATTTAGACAAACAAATAGAATTTTCAGTAATAAAGGAATTTGACCTGGGTTGGGGCGACGATCAAAAGCGAATAGCACGAATCGGGTCTAAGCACAGCAACTCGGCGGGTCTGATCTCAGCAACTTATGGGCTTGAACAATTCTAGTTGGTGGGCTTGTGGAAGAAAGGGCCTGTTGGGCTTTGAAGTTGCAGACAAGAGGGAAAATAAAAATGGAGTGGCCGACCTATTGAAATTGGGCCCAAAAGGCCTAGGGGTTAGGGGTCTGCAGCAGAAAAAGCAGGGTGGGTGGGCCGGAGTGAGGGTGGGCCTTGAGAGGGGGCGCGGGTGGTTTGGGCCCGATGAGGAAGGAGAGTGGTAGGGCGCGTGGAGTCGGCCCATGAAGGAAGAGAGGGGAGGGGGGGCAAAATGAGCCTGATGTGGTGTGAAGAGGGTTTCAATGTTGAAACCCTTGATGAAATGAAAGAGGGAGGGAGAGTTGGCGTGGGCAAGGTGCTGTGAGGAGTGGTCGGGACAAATGAAGAAGGGGGGGGGAGGGGAGAGAAGGCGGCGGTGGCGGGGTAAGGCGAAGGGGTGGTCAGACTCAGGCGGTAGCAGAGGAGATGAAAGCAGCGAGCGGCAAAGAAGGAGGAAGAGGAAGGGGCGGAGCACGGCGGTGGGGAGACAAGGCGGCGCTGCGGTGGAGGCGGTCGCAGCAAGGGGGTGGCGCTGCGTGCGGGCGGCAGAGGAAGATGGCGGCGGTGCGTGCGGGCAGAGGGAAAGCGGCGACGTCGGAGGTGGCGTTGCGGTGGAGGTGGAAGCGGCGTGCAATCGGGGGAGGAGAGGCGGAGGCGGCGGTGGAGTTGTAGACGACCAGAGGAAGGAAATGAAAGTACTCTTTTTTTTTCTTTTTTATCTTTTCTTTTTTTTTAATTTTTTATAACCCAAATGGACTTGGGATAATGGGTTAACAGACCCAACTCGTTAAGACAGCCCGATCCGCAATTTTTTTTTGGATCCGGGCTACCGGGTTCGGGTTAACGGGTGGCCTCTTACCCGTTAATCTACCTTTCTTCAACCTCCCGATGGATTTGGGAGGGCGCTCCAACCCCTACGGCAGCGACTGCGGGTGGAGCTCTGATGCTGTGGCGGATGGCGGTCACGGCCCCAGCAGACGGCGGCTTCCGGTAGCGCATCACAGGGCATAGTGGCCGGCAAGATCCTCTGCGGCTACGGGGCGGGGCTCCATAGCCTTGAGTGAGGGGCGATGGCTGGTCACGGCGACGGCCGAAGGCGGCTTCCGGGGGTGAATGGTGGAAGTGGTGGTCGTGAACGTGGTGGAGGCGAGCGGGATGAGGACGGTCGCCGGTGGGATGATCTGAGGAAGGGGTTTTTCCCCTTTTTTTGTTGAAAACCAAGAGAGAGAGAAGGAAAAAGAACTGGATCGTCGCCTTGGCAGCAGGGGCAAAGCCAGCCTGATCTGATACCAAGCTGATGTAGGATGGAGGTAGGGAAGGAGAGACAAAGAGGAAGAGGAGAAGAAGAGGGGGAAGAAGAAAAGGAGGAGAGAAGAAAAGGTTGTTTTATCCCTCTCTTTTTTTGTGTTTTCCCATAAAACCTGATAAGAGGGGTGAGTGGTGTGAGTCGGCTGAGAGGGGGTGGGATCGGGAGTTGTGAGCAAACAGAGGAAGCTGGGTGTGTGGTGAATCGATGAAGGTCCCCCTTCTCTATTTTTTTCATGTGAGAGCCGTGAGAGAGAGAGAGGAGAACAGAAAGTGGATCAAGGTTTTAGCAGCAGGGGCAAAGCCGGCCTGCTTTGATACCAAACTAATGCTGAACAACTACAGAAAGGAGAGGGAAGAGGGAAGAAGAAGAGGGGGAAGAAAAAGAAGAGGAGAAGAGGAGAAGAGGAGGGGGAGAAAGAAGGGGGCTAATTTTCATTCATCATTCATTAAACCCTAAACATGAGGGTGGACCCATATATATAAGGTCACAAAATAATAAATAGATCCCTAAAAATAAAACAATCCTAAAAAGGCCCTAAAATGACAAAATGCAAATAAACCCAAATGACAATATGCAAATAAACACAATCAACATAAAATAAACCCAACTAAAATAAATCAATCCAAAATAAAATTAGGCTGGCTAAATCAGCTGGGACTTGCTAAGCTGGCTGGATCATGTGGCGACCGACTGACTTGGCACTGGTGTCGGCACCAAAAGTCCAACCAAGTCTTAATTTATCAAAAAAAATATATTGGCTTTCAAACATCATTTTTAATCTTACAGTGAACTTGTTAATAAAAGATGTCATTTTGTTAACTTCTTCACTTAAGTTATAATTTTTTTTAATTAAGTTCTAATTTTTCTGAATCAATTCTTTTGAATTTAACCTTAAGCTTTCATTTTCATAATTTAATTTGTCTTGTATTTCAGCAATAGAATTTTTTTTCTTCTGAAATTTTCAAATTTAGCTTTTTAAGATTCTTGTTTTTCATAGATAGTTCTTTTACATTCACCATACAAATCATGTAAAGCATTTAATAGTTCATCGAAATATAATTCTTCTTGAAATTCACTTAGTGTAAAATCAGATTCAGATTTTACTTTATCTTCTTATGCTGTAAAGCACAAGTTAATTGCCTCTTGTAGTTTTTTGGAGCTGATGTCATCATTGTTTCTTCTAGCTTTTATTTTCTAGCTTGACTCTTTCTTGGTCAAGGCTTTCTTGCTTTTTATCTCTTTCTTCCTTTCTTCTTGCTTCCTCTTCTTCTTTGTCTTCAGGAATCTTTTGAATTTTTCGATGTTTGAGAATGGATCCTTGTCTTCATTGCCGAATTCTTTATTTATTGTTCTTTCTTCCTGATTGGGAGATTCAAAAATGTTTCCTGCATGCTCACTGTTAGTATGTAATTGAAGCACATATGAGCTGATCTGGAATTTATCATAAATATCTTCTAAAATATCCCAGATCTTCTTAGCAGATAAGCATGCAAAGATTTCATTAAATACAATTTCATGAGTAACATAATATAGTATGTTCATAGCATTAGTATTCAATTGTGCTAAGTCTTTTTCATTATCAACAATTTCAGAGAGTGTGTGAGGACCATTTACTGTGAATATCTAAAGGTCATAGTTTTAGGCTTGAGTAAAAACTTTCATTCTAGCTTTCCACTACCTATAATCGATTCCAAAAAACAGTGGGGGTCTGTTTGTAGAAGATCCCTTAGAAAATAAATTATTGAAAGGGGCTGCCATGATCTTTGGTTTTGACGGTTAGGTCAACAACTAATATTAGACCACCTGCTCTGATACCACTTGTTGCTCAGTAGATGCAGCCCAAGAGGGGGAGGGGGTGAATTGGGCTTTTAAAAACTTTTAATTACTTCTAAACTTTTGAGTTAATTAAGCTAAGTTATATGGATGCACAGTGGAACTTAACCTTAGCAACAGATTAATTCTAATCTAATCAAGATTAAAACTATTAGGCAACAGATAAATGAGCTTATAAATTTAAGTATAGTGGAGAGATAATCTAAACAAAGGAGCTAACTTAATACAATCAAGAGTACTATTCTAATCAAAGTTAGGTAGATAAGACGAAGCAAGTTAAAACTAGCTAAACAATTTTAACTAGAATTGCAACTGAATGAATAGGCCAGTACGCTAAAGAAGAAACAAAGCATTACAAATACACAAAAGTATAGTGGTTCGGTGCCAACTACACCTACGTCTACTCTCCAAGCTCTCTTGAAAATTTTACTATAGTCTTCCTGATTACAGTGTGGCTGTTTTTCGAGTTCACAACCCAACTTGTTATTTTTTTGGGATCACAACGAACCCAATACAATTGATTATTTTTTCCAGGCTCAATAATCAAACCCAATACCGTTTGTTTTTCGGGATCACAAACAACCTAGTTGGTTTTGCGGGATCACCAACCAAACTTTATACGTTGTTTTTCGGGATCCCAATAAATCCATTTGATTTTAAAGGGAATCAACTAAAACCTTTTCCCTCAAGTTCCACTTTTGTGAAACTTGATACAATTGAAGAATTGAAAGAATTAAAGCATACTAGAGTTAAGCTCAAGATGTAAAACATAAATAAAAAAGAGCAAAACTTGGATTGATAAAGTGGTTGATCTTTGAAGCTCTTCACTAATTTGTTGAGGTTGAGAATGTGATCTTGAGGCTCATGGTGGATGCTCTGATTGATCCTAATTTGAATAGCTCACTTCTTGCTCAAATGTTTGGCCCTTTTTGTGGATTTGGTGTTATGCTCTCTCTTTTAGGATTCTTGAAAGATTTAATCTTGTGAAGCTCTTCCTCTTTTTGTTTTATGGTGTTTTCATGAATTTATAGTCTTAGGAACATGTGGAAAGCTTCTCCTAGCCGTTAGAGACGAAATAGAGCCGTTGGGAGTAAAAAACTAGTCGATGGAGCCGTGAAAACCTAGCCCTTATGGCTGTCAAACATAGTGGAGTCGACTCCTGTAGAATTGGAGTCGGCTCTAGCAAAGTTGGAGTCGGCTCCTGCAGAGTTGGAGTCGGCTCAAGCACTGTTCCTGAAAATTATCTTTCTGTCTTTACTAAGAGAGTCGGCTCGAATGAAGTAGGAGTTGACTCGAGCTTTGTACCATGGGACTCCAAAGTGCCAGAGTCGACTCTAAGCTTTCAGGAGTCGACTCGAGGAATGTTCTTTTGAATTTTTCTTTGAATTGCTCCTCCAACTTTAATTCTTTGAACTTGAAACTTGGGCCAATGATGTGTAACTTTTTTACAACTTTTTTTGAAAACTTTTGAGGCCTTCTTGTATTCTTTCAACTTACTATGTTTCTTACAAAATAAATTATCTTTCTTCTCGCAACATAAATATTAGAAATTATACCACAAAGTTTTGTGATCATCAAAATCAATTCTAGGGTCTACATGATTCATATAATCTACGGGTATAATGGAACTTAATGCCTTATGATCTATGTTGCCGCATCCATTTCTGTATCCAAAGTGGATCGGATTTGGATAGAAAGTTTGATATCTTTTCGAATTTGGATTCGAATTTAGATTTTAAATACTTTTTGAATTTGGATTCGGACATCCAGTAAAAAATCTCAAAAAGAAACTAATTTGAACTAGTGATCTTTGATTTGAATAACAAGCTCTCAACTGCCACGTTATAGCATGCATTCTATTTTATTAAGAGAGTTGACTTTTTGACTGTACTCAAATTATTAAATAATCATCTGATGTATATTATGACATTTCATATTTTAATCTTTATTGTTTACAAAAATCATTTTCTCTTTGGTAAAAAATGAAAATGAACATGCATTATTTTACTCTTTATGACATTTTCAAAGCCTTATTATTAAAATATTTAAAAATTAACTTCTATGCATTCCTATGTTCATATATAATTTTTCTTACAAGCTTTCTAAGGATAGATAATTTATGATTATATAAAAAGTAAGAATGTTATTTGATACAGAAAATATTAATATTTTTATTGTATTTTTATCTTATATAATTTTTTATTTTAATATTTTCATATAAATTTGGTCGAATCGATGACCTGACCCACAACCAAATCAGTCTTTGTGTTGATTTAACAAACCTTAAATCTAAATGTTTGCTTACTTATGTGTTGTGTGCGACCTGCATAGTAGATTCTTTTCTTTTCCTTTACAATATATAATTAATGTTACTTTTCATCACAAAATTATGATAAAATTTTGGTTTATATCCGAATAAAATTTGGCTTATATCTATATTAGGATAGAAAAAATACGGATATAAATAATATCTGATTTATGTCAGTATTTATTTAGAATAAATATAGTTATACTTAATATCCAATTTATATTTGTATCTATTTAGAATAAATATGGATACTAATTTTGGCATTCATTTAATATCCCTATTTGAATTCATATTTCTTAAAAATATGGATACAAATATGAATATGCTAGTACCCAATCATAGATAATTTTGTTACACATATTTTTTAATATTAAAAAAAATCATGTTGGCCCAACTAGGCAACTCAAGAGGGCGGGTGAATTGGGTTTTATAAAATCTTGCAAAAATAAAATCAAATCTCTAAAGAATTTTGACTTGCTGGTTCCACTTGAGTTTTAGTTGGAAAAGTTACAAATTCAGGATATATTTGTTAAATTAGTTTGTCTTCTTATTTAAGTTGTTTATGCCTGTTTCATTTTGGTTCGAGGTTTATGCCTGTTTTTAAGCCGAAAGTATTGCATGCAGATATGCACATATGCTTATGTGGTCATTTGTTTTAGAGCCTAATGAAAGCATTGAGTCTCACCCATTTTGTTTTTATTTAGTTGATTTACTTTTTTCTTACACTATTTAGTTGATTTTCTTAATACAAATGGAAACCAATATTTAAGTTAATATAGTAAAGAATGATGTAATTCTTAGCAAAATTTTTCAAGAGAAAAATTATCTTAAAACTATTCTGAACTTTAAATGTTCAATACTAATTTGTTACAGAAAAGAATAAAAGGATGACCTTGTTTCAGCCAATTTTTTGTTTTTATTTAGTTGATTTACTTCTTTTCTTTTTAATGTAATATTAAGTTGATTTTTGTTACTAGAGGTAGGAACTAATATTTATTTAATATGGTAAAGAATAAGGTTTTAGAAGAAGTTTGCATGAGAGAAATTAACTTATTTATTAAATATAAATATTGTATTTCAATTTATTAGAAAAAGAACAAAATATAGATTGTCTCATGCACTTTATTTTTCTTTAGTTGATCTACTTCTTTTATTTTTTTGTACAGTATTAGTTTACTATATTTCGGAGCCAATATTTAATCTAATATGGTAAAGAATGATGTTATAAACAAAAGTTTGCACGTAAACAATTAGCATAATAAATTTTTAAACATAAAAAAATTTGTTAGGAAAAAGAATAAAATGGAGGTATTTCAAAATACCTCATTCTTTCCCTTTACCCTTGCACAGGTCTCGCAGACTAAGTTAACGTGTATTTTAAATATCATTTGTTTCAAGTCACCGAGCCATTGGCTGTATGGTACCTTGTTATGATTGGACTCTCATTCTCTAGAGATGTAAAATGCAAGAAATTGTAATAGAAAACCAGGGGAAAACAGCCGGTGATCTTAAACAAACTTATTTTGGATGTAAGATTTAGGTCCAAAATTGACTCATCCTCAATATAGCCGGACCTAGTCAAGTCAAAAAAAAAAAAAAGAAAAAAAAGAGTGGCCAAATTCAAGTTTTTAGGGGTGACAATTTATGATCCGATTCGTAAATCCGACGTGCAAATGGCTCATTTTAAGTAGATTTGGATTTGTCATAAACGAGTTTGAATCATAAATGGATCAACCGATCTAATTCTATTTATTAAATAGATTGAGTTCAGGTTTAAACTTTTAATCCATTTAATAATTGAATGAGGTCATAATCTGACTTATTTATTTAATCTGTTTAAGATCTGTTTAATTTGTTTGAAATCTGCTTAACCTACTTTTGTCCCATTTAATCTATTTAAATTCATTTAATCCATTAAAAATCTATTTAACCTATTTAACTCATTTAACCTGATTTAATCTGTTTAATAAATGAGTAATACGGATTGGATTGGGTTAGCTGTTTAATAAACATATTAGGTGCAAATATAAATTTTTGGCCTATTTAAAAAATAGATCAAATTTGGATCGATGAATTTTTGATCTGATCTGTATCCAGCCCGACCTGTACCCAATCCGACTCGACCCAATTGCCTCCTCTAGTTTTGAGCTAATTTTTGTTGATTGAATTAGTATAGATTGGGTTGTTCCAACAATCCACACCTACTTTGATCAAAGGTTATGCTTTAACTATGGCTTTTTGCCTTGCTTTTACTCGTCCTAATTCCGAGAAGAAAAACATAGAAAAAAAGAAAACTTTTCCCTGACTTATGGTTTTAAATTTAAAAAATTGATCGAGTCTTAGTTAGATCCCAAACATATTAGACTTGATCCTACCAGACTACTTGCATCCCTAGAATTGGCTATAGCCTTATGAGTGGATGAAAGATCATTTTGAAGGTTAGCAAGGTGTTTACATAAAAGAAAAGCGGACTCGGAAAAAACATACTTGACCTCAGATTTGTATATTTACCAAAAAAAGATTATTTTTTTCCCAAACCCCTTAGTTGTATATTTACCAAATAAGAAGAACCAAACTGCAGATATAGTACAACCAACAAGAGCTAAAATCAAGATTCGCGGTCTCGGTACCGGATTTCATATCGGTACCATATTAACATTGTTCCGTATGGTGTGGTACAGAATTTTTTCGATGTACTAAGTGTTAGTGCACCATCCATATCAGATACCGATATTGAACCGATACGGTACGATACATTCCATATCATTAGGTTCGGATCATGAGCAAACTAATCCATCCAAACCAACCTAAATAATGTGCAACATGATCTAATGTAACGAATAAGCCATGTAGCTTTCTAATCTCGGTTGCCAACTGAAAATGTTGTAGTACGGATTATTATTGGATTGCTTCCACACCATTATAGCATCATGTACCTCAATTCATTTTAAGGCTTATAGCTTTTTGTCTCCCCCTCCTGCTGCCACTACTTGAACCCTTGCCCTAGCAGAATGTCTACATCTCTACTAACCAAGAAACATGTTGAGTGGTGGCTCCAAAAGATATGCAATAATGCGGGGGCGAGTGTCGATCTCCAAAGGAGCAACTTGGAGTTTAGCAATCTTGTTATATACATTATCTTTCTCCTAAAGAACTAGCCATCTACTGTCTCTGTTCCTCAGCAAGAAATGCTATGTAGTTTCCTATCGCAGCTACCTGATCCAACAATATTCTCTCTCCTCATATACTAAGGAACAACAATAGTTTCCTCTTACTTCTATTGCAATACTATAGTTTATATGCGCAATCTCAAAAATTTATGTATGAATGCTCGAAAAATATATTATATCTATAATAAATTATAAAAACTCTCTTAAGATTAGGGTTAAATTATATTTACACTCAATAATTTGAAAAACATACGTTTACTTTCTGAGATTTATTTCTATCCAACATTTTAACTCATGACTTAACAGAATGCTAGTCAGACCGTTAACCTTAAATGGAAATCAAATGCTACGTAAGAAAAAAATTTGAAAATGACCAAAATAATCTTAAGTGAAATAACAGCAAACCAACGATATAAAAAAATGTGGGAATCCTCCTCCTCGCTCAAGAATAATTTTGACTTTTCATGAGGTAAATAGTTTCACCAATGCCATTAATTTAATAGAGAGTAAGTGTAGATTTTACAAATGTAAGTGTAATAAATATAAATGTTAGGGGGCTTTTTTTAATTTACTCTTATATCTAATATATGAACTACATATTTGGGCTGGACGATCCAGATCTGGCCCGAAGTACCATCCTTGTGGCCCATTTCACCTTCAAAGCTGGATATCAGAAATAGGCTTCTTATATTCCCAGAAACCTATAAAACTCACCAAATCACTCAAAATATGTGACTCATTGCTTGGACCATTCACTCGGGTTTAAGTAGGTAGCAGCAACTAAAGTGATTTGGGCTTTGGAAGATTTTCTGAAAAAACAGAAATCTTGAGAAAATATAATTGGACACCATGGGAGAACCGCGAAGGTTTTAAAAATGTTGTATATCCAAATAGCAGAACCCTTGCCACATCATCATTATTTTCAAAATTGCGGAGTCTAGTAAATGAACATGTGTAATGCATGAGATAGGTGACAATAAAAAGGGGATTAAATGGAATCACCAAGTTTGGCCATGTGGTCTATATTTTGAATCTTAGCTCCATTGGACGATATGCTACCATTGAATTATCGAAGAATCAAGATCTACGATCAAAACAATAGGTTTGGACGGTATAAACAATATTTAATTGTAATGATTAAAAAAATTAAATAGATAAAAGTTGTATGTATAACTAAAATAATAAAATAAAATCCTGGTTTTGAGAGTCTCAGAACCCATCAATTTAGTCCCCCAAAACTTTACAAGCATCATGATATGATTGCTACACTTGTCTTGTTAGGTTTAGCCATGACTTAACTAAAAGATATTACAGAGAAAATAAAATATCGAAAAAGAGATCTCCTACTATATTTAACAGAAATTCCTGAATGTCTGTTATTCGTTTAGCGGTCTCACAAGATGGCGCATGAGAAAAGATAAGAACTGGTAGTTTTAGCAATGAGTTAAATCAAAGATATAATAGAGAGAGATATATCGAAAAAGGGATCTCCTATTATATTTAATGGAAACTCTTGTTCATTGGTCTTGACATGTGAGAAATGTAAGAACTAAGTCGGTAGCTACAGTATTCTGAACTGTTATAACTACAGGAGAGTTCCAGGAAAAGAACCTACATTTTTTAGAATTTCAAAAAAAATATTAATAAAAAAGATACTTAAACGAACATTTTATGTTCATGGGCATGTCTTAAATACTAGTTTTATAGTAAACAACCAATATTTATCCAACTCAACTGTCAATAACAAGAAATAATGATTGAATAAGGCATCATTCACTCGATGAAATATATATTATGAATTCACATTACAATTTCAGTTAACAGTGTCATTATTGTAATTATATGAACAGTGAAAATATCAAATAATTGTTGCATTCCCATCTTATACAGCAGCCGTTATAACAAGATAGCAACTGAATAATAATCATTGTCAAAATTCTCATCAAGTATATCATGACAAAGCCTCCAAAGTGTTCTAATAGTCATTATTTAAGACCATATATAGAACTTTCACCAAATAAAAAAAAAACGAAGACCATGCCTGTATTAAACGAAGACCATATCTTTGGTGGATCTATATCAGATATGAACGAAAGAGCTAAATCTGAATATCTGAATTAGTTTGATTAGTTAGAATGATCCAATTAGGTCATGTCCAACTAGTTGGAAGTCTATAAACAATCCGATTAGAGGTTGGGTCTTCATTATGGATCCATGCCTAATTTACCAGTCTGAGCTTCGAAAATAAGCCTTACTAAGCCGGGTCAAATATGAGCCCTTTTGGGGTCTGCTGAAGCCCTAGATGCAGCTATGAATGGAGGGAAAATCGATCTAAAGGTGTTTCTCAAGCAGGCAATACATTCATGATCTTGATTGATCTCTGGAATGATAAAAAGCTAAGAAGCGGTAATTAAATTACCTAGGGGAAAATAGAGAGATGTCTCCCACATTATCCATATTATGTGGAAGTAAGCAATCTTTTTGATTAGAGATAGCAGCAGTTCTGTTGGACCATCATGTGCCCCCAATACCTGATAAAAACTTAGGAAGAGAAAAAGTGACAAAACATTCCTAAAGCAAGTGAAGGAGTCATGACCCAACCAATCCTGATCGTCGACCCTTACCATACAATTCTGGGAGCCACGGGATAATCAGAGCTATCTAAAGGTTCTCACCACAACTAGCTTCTGTTCGCTCCAGCATTGTCACCAGTTCATCTTTCTGCTGTTATAATCTGATAAATGCCACGGACAACAGTATAGCTTTCAAGACTATATGAAAAATCCAACACTTACTTCCCAACTTCTAGGGATCAATTGGACTACAGGATCGCAACATGGGAAGTAAACTTTCTCATTCATTAGCAAACAGAAGAGAAAGAAGAATGGAACTTCTGCACGAACAATGATACCGAAGGATTGGAGAATGGATGGTTAAACACACAAGATTGGACAATGATACCGAAGGATTGGAGAACAATGATACCGAAGGATTGGAGAACAATGATACCGAAGGATTGGAGAATGGAACTTCCCATCCATCCATTACAGTGACCTAGTGTATATAGAACACGAAAGATCATGCGACCTATGCAAGTGCAAAGCCATCCGAACAAGCAAAAATGATCAACAATGTCATTAAGATCTATCAAACAGTCATGTCATCATTCAATCAAGTATATCAGGAGCAGAAACAAGTATTCCTTGATTACCTTCCAATATGCAGCCATGCGCAATAGATTAAGAGTTTGATAACCAAATCTTGAGGGTGTAAATCAAAATTTGACCCTTCTAGAAAGATTCAGGAAGGATCGCCAGCCATGTACTGCCCTGTTCTGAAAGGAAGAATTATGATGGTTGTTCTTCACAACAATTAAAATTGCAGTATTTTTGTATTGCTTAATGCTAGTATAATTATACTAAAAAATGCTATATCTTCCTGCAGTTAGCCACAATAAAAACCTATATATGAAAAATTAATCAATAAATACATAAAACAGAGTGAACAGAGAATTATACATAAAAGAACAGGGACAAGAACAGCCAAACTGTCTGCAGACCCAAAACACCTCATAGTCCACTAGCCTGTAGCAACAACATGCCAACTTCCCAAAAGTTAAACAGGGAAAGAAAAAAGGGATGAAAAAAAGGATCAAGTGAAGGGGTAATAGGTAGGTTGTGGCATGTGATGAGGGAGGGTGATTTCATGTAGAAGCTCAAGATTCCAGCTTCAAGGAGACAACCCGAGATTGTCTGTTGCGCCTGGCAACCCTAACAAACACCACTGATAAGCATGATGGAGCCCACCATGGCCTGCGGATCTCTTGCTCTCCTTTCAGGCAAGCAACTGCATGTACATGCACCAAAAATGTTAATAATGACCACTCGCTGCATCCAAAGAATGATGACACATGGCTTGATTGCAGGATTTTAGCAAACAAGACAATTATTAAAGGAAAGAAAAGAAAAAAAGAAACCAACCGCCACAATCACCACATCAAAAATCATGTGATAGACAGGACAATTTTAGATTTTCTGTTCTCCAGGCATCCTTTGGTTTTCTCTTTTATAGTCCCTGAAAACTAGTTGATGTTACTAGAGGGTTATAGGCTCAAATGGCGAATTTCAGGCATGTCTACAAAATGTGGTTGATGTGGCCTCAACTTGGTGGGCCATATATGGCCTCAACTTGGGTGGTTTTTATGGGTTTTATGTGACATTATTTCACAATATTATTGACTGCAGGTCTTCTCTTTCCTCCTCACTCTTTTCTTATTCTTCTTTCTTCTATTTTTCTTCTTCTCAT
Organism: Phoenix dactylifera; assembly: GCF_051530095.1. NCBI lineage: Eukaryota > Viridiplantae > Streptophyta > Magnoliopsida > Arecales > Arecaceae > Phoenix > Phoenix dactylifera. Next base: position 10,488,403 of record NC_143204.1, on the reverse strand, counting down.
CTCTATTTTCTCGAGTCTCTTCTACCGACTACAGCTGAACAAATTATTCTCCTACTTGTTAAATCCAGACAATTTATCATAGCTTCATATCTGAATACCTGGACCAGTTTCTACTGTTGTCATTATCCAAATAGCAGATTAGTGATCAGTTTTGAAGCTGATTGGATTTATACTGATTAAATGCATTTAGAGAGTGATACATAGATCAGATGAAATCAGCTCTGAGCCAAAGTTACTGCAGATTTACATCATATAGACTTTAAATCACCAGAGTGCAATCCACAAGGCTCCATTTGCTTCTTAAGAGGTCATCAATCTGATAAGGTCCAATCCGAGTGGGTTCTAGATTATGGTTAAGAAATTTTGAAAGGAAATTTCACAGATGCTCGCAATTCTCTCGAAAAAGCAATTTCAATCTAGCAATGTTGAATCTCTTCAAACTTCCCAAAGATGACATGCCGGAAAAAAAAAAACAAATTATGCAGAAAACCACTTATGGGCTATCATGAGAAAAACATGATAAAGAGTACCATTGATGCAGATAATGGCTTAGATTAGGTTTAGGTCTTCTTTTTTTTTTAAAAAAAATGTAGGATTCGACTTTTCGTTAATTTTGTGGTTCTAGTGAATAATATGGGTCTGCACTTGTTTGATTCCTGCTCTAGGGCTTTTGGAGGGTCTTGTAGGTGATCTATGGTTCAAAGGTTGATATTAGATATTTAGATCCAACCATAGTTCTTTTGAGTCTTATTTTGATCTCTAGATGAACCACATCAGCAGATACACAATCCTAAACAGAAATGGGATGAAGGCCACTATAAAGGATTCTAGTAAACTTTTATGAAGCATTCGAGGCATATGGCTTCCTCATCTCACCTGCACCAAAGAGGATCCCTGATTTCTCTATGGTGCCTAAAAAAACAAGCTGGGGAGATAAATAGGGAAAATGAAAGAAAATTGAAGTTTAAGACAGAATAGACGAGAAACTGGAGGAGAAATAAAAAAAATAAATGCATACATGTATTTATGTTGTGTGTGTTGGGGGGGGGGGGGGGGGGGGGGGGGCGGGGGTTCGCACATGCACGTGCATGCTACTGCCGGCCATGCCACCTCACTCTCTCTCTCATGTATCTTCTAATCTAAGCCATGCATGTTTAACGTTAGTTGCATTATAAAAAAGAAAAGAAAAGAAAATATGATGGTGTAACAAAGTACACAATGAAACTTTAATGTAATCCAGTTTTCCTATTCCCAACCATATTTTCCCTTCTTTTTTGTCTATTTGAGTGAACAATTAAATCTGGGCCCTGAGGATTCCCCAGACAAAATTACAATCAATCTCTGGTACAGAGTGTAAATATTGGATTGCTGCACTTGTTGCAGATCTGAAATCTTAATTATGTACAGAATCAACCCTCCACATCAAACATCAGACGAAATGCAATTTTCATGCAAAAAAGGGCAAGAAAAGAAGGTTCAATTGCCAAATGCTGTAGTCATACATGTGCAGAGTTATTTTCCTCAAGGATGCAGGAGCCAGCTGTTAGAAGTATGCCCTAGAAGCCAATTTGGCTGACGCATTATTTTATTCTGGGACATAAATTTGTACTTGACCTAATAATGAATTTATTAGAATGGGCATTCTTTTCATTCATGTTCTTATGTGTCCATGAATCGTCCAAGAAATTAATAAGATGATGACGCATATTCTCAAGAGTTGAGAATTTGAGGCATGTGTCATTGGTGATTAATTTCTGAATTGCTCCTGATCGATGGATCATCACGAGGACGGTGATCGATCCGCTGAGATTAGTGCACAGATCGCTTTCTTTGATGGACGAGTCTTGAGTCCACAGTGTGGTGACACTGGAGCAATTGTGCAAGTGCTTGTTAGAGAACAAGGGTACTGAACGTGACCATAGCAAGTAGTCACTTGGATGTCTATCCACTCGTCAGTGACTTACTTGATGCTGCAGTTGTATGACTGGTCCTTTGACCTGCGATGCCTCGGCTATTCACAGTGAGGTTGCTGTAGTTTGACGAGCACATAAACATGAGCCCTAGCCAATTGGGTTCTTGTGGTGCAGATTGGCTGCAGTAGGTTCATTGTAGGAGTAGGGGTGCATCTAGATGGAATCTATCGACCTTGATAGGTTAAGAGAGATTCTATGTGATTTATGAGACTGAGTTCGTAAATCCTCGGCCGGGGTAGTATGTATAGTGAAAAAGGAGTTTTCCACTCTCGAACTTAAGTCGAATAAATCTTGACATATGACAGACGATAGGGGTTTGACGAGTTATCCATGACCTCCGTCTTGTCGGGATCTACGATAGAGGGATTGTATCATACACTAACTACACCTAGAGGTTCATCATTCCATTCTGCTGGGTTGCCACTACATGCTGCTAGGTGTCACTGGTGGATTGTGAGACTCAAAGGCATTCACTTGGTGATCAGTGAACCCGAATGAGAAGAGTTGGAATTGTTCCAACCCATTGAAAGGAGTTTTCAATGATATTGTGATAGAGATCGCAATATATCTCACTACCAGACAGAATAGAACCTATGGGGTCACACACATTAGAGGTATTGACTGCTCCGATGGTTGAATTGTGATTAGGAATCACAAATAATTTATAATTATCAATTTGATTGATAACTAGCAAGTTGAAGAAGGAATAATTGCAATTTGATTGTAATTTAATTTAATTAATTGGATTTAATTAATTGGACTTGATCATATTAGACACGAGTCCTACTTGGAGTAAGATTCTAAGAATCCTAATTAGATTAGGATTTTAAATTAAATTAGAGTCCTACTAGGAGTAGGATTTCTATAGTCCTAATTAGATTAGGACTGAAATTTAATATGTCCTAATTAGATTAGGATTTCTTAAGTCCTAATTAATTTTAATCTAATAAATTAAGATGGCTCCTAATTGGATTAGGATTGAAGAATTCAATTGAGTCATGGTTCAATTGAATCCTAATTAGATTAGGATTTGAATGAAAGAAGGAATTGGGTTCACCTAATCCTCTTTAGAAGAGGATTAGACCCTATCTATGTGGCTACACCACCCCACTTAATATGATTAAGTGGGGTGTGATTAAAGAGGGACTAAGAGGGAGGGGCCCACACCCCTCCCATGCCTTTTACGTGAAGAAAAGAGGGAGGGGCGTACCGCCCCTCCTCTTTTCTAAAAGATAAACATGGAGCTCCTATTTTTTAGGAGCTCCACACGGCTAATTAAAAGAGGGAAAGGGGCCCACGCCGAAAGAGGGATTTTCAACCCTCTTTCAGCCGTGAAAAGACTCTCTCTAATCCCTGTTAGCAGCCGCCAACAAAAGAAAAAAAAGGAGGCGTTGGCTCTCCTTTCTCCCTTCCTTCTTCCACCAAAATAAAAAGGCTGCAACTTGTTGCTCCCTTTTTATTCTTCTTTCTCCAATCCTTCTTGTTCAAGGGAGAGCAATCAAGGAGTTGTTTGCTGCAAGAAGAAAGAGATTCATCCATCCAAAGTCTTCTCTGCAAGGGAGCTAGCACCCCGGGGAGATTCAAAGGCTTCAATCGGTCCTCTCCTCGTGTGGATACCTGTAGAGGCCGGACGCGTGTGCGGCTTTAAGCGAACCTTCAACAAATACCACGATCATCAGATTGCGGTGATCATCTACCCGCACAAGGTAAAGATCTTATCTTCTTAATCATATAAAAAGTATTTAATCCTAATCTATCTACGAACGACGGTTTTAAAATATGTTCATGCGATGAACGGAATCTCGCGCATGTCTTCCGCTGCGCGCAGAATTTTTCTGAAATTTTCTGCGGCGTGCGAGGGATTCCAACACCAGCCTTTCCTCCCCCTCCCTGCCCGACTTCCCGTCCAAAAAAAAAAAAAAGTGACATGACATAGGCATACAGATGCACATATTATTCTGAGATGTATATTATTGTAAAAGTCTTTTTACGTGCACCCATAAAGAACTAAGGATGTCAGGCACTAGCTGGATCTACTTAGGAGATTAAGGATAGCATAAACAGAAGTAGGGTATTTATTAATTCTAAACACAGTTATGAACAAGCAATGGTTGTCTAGCAAGGACTTATTATACATAGCACAACGAGGTTCGCAATTAAGCCATTTTGGAATGTACTGTGCTCAGGATAGTACTATTCTTTTTCTTGCATCCTGAGTAATGGCAACCGAACATGGCCATGAATCCAAGTCACATGAATGATGAACCATCAAATGACATACAGGTACTGCATTCAAAAACTTCTTGCTAGATAATGTGACAGCCTGATGAATGGGCTTGCCACTTGACTGCTGTTGGCATCTGAAGTTCAAAACACAGACACATGCTACTGCTCCTATAACAGAAACACCACATGCTAGAAATCTGTTGATCAAATCAATGTCCAAACACCAAATGATTGTAAGAAGGAACACATTCTACGATGCAGTCAACCCAAAAAGTGTTGGTTTAGTCAAGAACTATGCAATGCAATCATGAATATAAAATGAACACAAGTCAAGAACAAAACCTTTAATGCGCCGTAACTCCTTGCAGAGTGTAATAAAATCTCCCCACTTCATGTGGCACCGCCTGATAAACCGCAGAATCTGTTCTGTTGTGAACATAGATAAGCTCTCTAAGTACTCCCCATTGACACCATTATCTTCAAAAACCTGACGGTAGCTACCAAGATTTATGTCTTCCAGCCACAACCCAACATCCTGAAATCATATTTTTATATCAGGCCAAGAAAAATATATCAATACAATTGTGAAGAAAAAAAATTACTATTTGTATGGCAGAAGCATATACACACTTATCAAATAAAAATTATTTAGGTTTGGTTTGCTACTTCCTTAATTGGGTTTTATTTGAATTATCATAGCTCGCTCTGACCCACCCAGATTAATGAATAGGGCTATGTCTACGAGTCCGTGATTGTTCTAAAAAGTGCTAGTGTCTCAAGTAAGCAGAGCTGCCAATTAAAAGCTCATTTATACAAAATAGCCTTGTGCATCTCTCATGAGAGGGGCAGTGGATGGGAAAACCTGCAGATTGAGAAGATTATGCCCACAGAAAAGCACACTGTCAGATCCTGGTCGCAACATTGCCAAACCCATATTGATTGGGGCCTTCATGAGAGGAAGCAGGGATGGAAAAATCATGCCAAAGGAACCATGCTCATGAAGAAACTCACCATTGGATCCTGATCTCATGGTTATTTTGGTAAAGAAGAAACTGCCAGATCCTAATCATGATTGTTTTAGCCAAACATGGGTTATTTTAAAAAAAGGGAAGAGGCATTGGGTATGCAAAATTGTTTAATGAAGAAGAAATATTGGCACACATATAATTTTTAAATTAAAATGAGTAGATACCTATTCCCAGAGGCTCTTTTTTACTCCCCCCTTTAAATTTCGACATCTCACATAAGTAGTTTAGTTGTATGTATCAAATCAAAATATTGGAGCACGTATTGAAGAGTGAAGGGAGGTATTTGGGTATAAGATCAGTTTAGAAGGAACTAGATTGTTACACTGAGTGTGGTTAAGATAGAAAGCAGATACTTTACTTCCAGTACATATGAAGTTTAGGGGTTGTTTAGTACCGATCAAAAGAGAATGTGAACTAGGGCCACAATGTAGTACTAAGTGTGAACCCAATTCAGAGAGAGCCTTAGAGTCAGGTTAAAGATTTAGAAAAAAACAGGACATATACAAACTAAAGTTGACAAATACAAACTAAAGTTGAAGTAGCAGGAGAGGTACCTATTTTAAAGGGTTGCTTATGATATGAAATTATGGAGTGGGGACATTAAGGTGACACTACTCAATGGGACAGAACTCTGCGGTCTGGACAGATCGTTACAAAATCCACTAGCCAAATAAATGAGGTAGGTCATAAATGAAGCAGCAGTGTACATCTGTTGTAGTATTTTTAGGTGTTTACCTCTAAGTTTTTCTTTTAAAAAATGAATGAGGTCATGCAAGAAATAACATACAAACCAAAGATTAGAATTTATCAGCAAACATCTGAGCTATCTGATAATTAAAAAAATTTCATAACATGCCATGTTTCACTCATAGAAGCCATGCATTACCATCGGCTCAATGTAAATATGGTAGAGACAACTCTATGAAATAATAAAATTCAATAGAAATCAAGGTTAATTAATCAGGTGGAAGCAACATAATTTAACAGAAATGAAGTGTAACATGAAGTAATCAGGTGGAAGCAAAAGATTGTGATGATATGCATAGTCACCCAACTAGATATAATGGGTCATCTGCACTCAATAGAACAATCAACAAAATAGCAAGTTATGAGTTTTCAATCCACTCATAATACTGAAACTCAAAAGGCCTACCTGAAAAGAAAAGTTACATGTTTCAATTGCAAATTGGGCAGAAAAAATTTAACATTAAGTTTCTTCTATAAGCATTAAGTTCTTTCATCAGTTACCAATAGAGAAGAACTCCTATGAATATCAACAAAACAAACAGTCATATACTTCTATCATACTAATAGTTAGAAATCCATTATCAAGCAACATGAAAGAAAACCTGAGTAAATGATATTAAAACTTTTCAACAACTGATGGTATTCATCCATTGCAATAGGAAATGATAATCAAGAAAAGTAGCATGCATCTGAACTAAATTTTAGGTGGAGTAAATGGATAGCTCTCTCCCTTATCATCTTTCCATCAGAAGCAGCAAGATTTTGCAGCATCAATGTAAGCAAATAAGTTTCATAAAAAATAAAAATTAGAAAAGGTACAAGATGACGGCATATATGGCAATAGCAGGGTCAGTTATAACCGTCACAGTAGTTTAAGACCACACCTGACTGCCAAATGAAGAATCACTCAAAAAGATAAACAGAAAATCTTTGACATAACCAATGGCATATGAAAATCCAGATATCGTATTCAGAGCCATTAGATCTACTCATATCTGCTTATACACCTCCTCTAGCTGATACCAAGACAGTCCATAGAGACCAATAAGGCACTTCAAATTTCTGCAGGAGATGCAGTCATATTTTTCCTCCAAGATAGTAATTTTTTTTTGGATCATGATTGATTCATCAATGTTCATAGACACCAGTTTGCAAGACACATTATTGTGCATCAATCCAACTAGAAGCCACAAAACTCCACTCCATATAAGGAGAAAATGAATTTGACTGAGAAATAGATTTTCAGTTATACATCATACAAACTGTCACTAACACTGATCTGATCCACCTATACAGAGATTTGTCAACCATTTAACAAAGTAAATGTAACAGCTTTTCAAAGGACTACAGTTGATTGAAATGTGGCATATATACCATGTCGTCTGAAAACAAGGGAGGGAGTTCAACTGGGAAATGCATCAAGGGAATACGAAAAAAAGAAAAAATCATATAACATCAATCAAGTTGATGTTTTAAAATAAAAATACTAATTAGTAGAAGAAAATTATGAAACCAACATGTTAAGAAGAAGTTGTTTCATCATTTGATATAACATATTGCCAATTAAAACTCCATTTTCCATCATATCTCATCAGCTTCAGACCAGCCAACAGACCTGCTGTAATCATGCGCTTGATGTAGCAAGGCAGCTTCTAAACAATCAGAGATCAAATAAAATCAAAACACCTAAAAAAGGAGACAAGAAAAGGATGCAAAAGAAGTTACAAAATGAAGAATTGCCATAGGAGATTGAATCCACAATCTCTTATTCTCTTGAAGAACCCCAAATTATTCGATTACTCCTGATAGGTATGTGTTTTTTTTACACTGGATGGTTCTTCCATAAAGCAAGACAAACATATATTTCACGTAACAAGCATAATGTCTAGGAGCAAGCTGACAAAAAATCCAGTAGCATGGCATGAAACTAGAATGCTTAGTTCCAGAAGTGATCCATGCCTACTAGAGCAGATAGACCGATGAACGGGCAACCAAACCACCTCTATACATCTCATAAATGGAATTCCACAAAAAAATTTACTGAGCTCACAATGGATGATTAAGATAAATCACAAAAAATTGGTAGCTCCAACCACCATAAGGAGATAAAAAAAAAAAAACGAGAAAAAAAAATTAAAATGCGAAAAAATCAATCATTTTTCCACGCCAACATGTACCGTAATGAAATTAATCTCCAGAAAATCACTAAGATCCGATGAAACCGAGATTAAAGAAAGAATAAGGAAAGAGATTTAAGCAACACGTCCCCTAATGAAATTAATCTGCAGAAAATCACTTACACCTGATGAAACTTTTGGAGAAAGGGAAAAACATACCTCGACCGTCCAGATGAAGAAATCTAAAGGCTCCGGAGACCGCCCCTTGTGCATCTCCCTCCTCCGCAAAAAGAACCCCTAGAATTCCAAATCCGAAGCCATTCCTACATCAAATTCCACCCCGATCGACACAAATGCTCATAACTCTACAAAAATCATAGAAGAGCCACAAAAAAACAAAAAAACCCAATCACCGATCGAGAAGAGAGGAGATCTCTCCAGTTGCCGAAGAGAAAAGGCTCAAGGAATGGGATTTCTAGGTAAATCTCTACAGGAACCTTCGGAAGTTTTGTTGCCACCTCATAGAAGAGAGGGGGGGGGGGGGGGGGGGGGGGGCGAGAGAGTACCGTTCCTTTGAGGTGTTCTTTAGTTACTGGGAGGATTTGATGGCCTTCGGCTTTTGTGAAAGAAGAGAAAGGGAGGCCCACAAAATTATTATTTTGAGAAGGCGAGAGTGAAGCGGTGGGGAAGGGAGGGGACCTGCCTCGGCTTGCTCAGCGCCACTGAGGGACCAGCCTCGGCTTGCTCAGAGCCATGAGGCTTTTGACCATCAACGTCTCTCTGTCCTGTTTTGGTAGTTCCCCAAAGCATCTTGCCACGGCGCTTTCTCAACTTTTTGCAAGAATTTCTATTTTCACCGTTTTGTTGATAAATGAACGGTCATGATTTTTCTCAAGATACTCGAGTATGGTTGGTGAAAAATTCAAGTACGAATAGCAAGTACTGTAATTTGAACTAAACCTAAACCTAAACCTAAATATAGTAAGTGATGTAATTTTTGGAACTTTCGAATGGTAATTCAACGTACGATGGTAAGTGATGTAATTTTTGCAACTTTAAGAGGTTATAATTGAGTCTAGAAATTTGATTCCGATCGGCTCCTCCCCTTCCTTATCGCAACTGGAGAAGGAACATTGCTCTCCCACTATATTGGTCGGTCTTTTATCAGAGCCGCTGCCCCCACCATTGCAATGGGGACCAACTTCATTGAGATGGAAATGCACTACCACCGTGACGTCACAATTTTGCTCTTGTGATCGGATAGTGATGAAAGAAATATGGGACACTTCAATCTCGATCAGACTGACCTCTCTAATCTCAAAAACATGAACTGAGATAAACGACTATAGCTCCAACCGAGAAGTCGCCGGCCGAGGAGAATCATCAGCACACGTCGACCAGGGCTGACAGCCCTAACAACCTATAGTCTTAGCAGTTCGTAGTCATGGCAGCCCCACATCTCGCATCACATCTGCGTCGCACTCTTTCCACGCGGATAGACCCTCGCGCCTCTAGCATCATTGCACGTTACGTCGGCCCAAATAACGTTGAGACTGCCTCCCCCATATAAAGGGTGCAACCCGGGGGACTTAAGGTATGTGTATAATAAGCACTCACTATCACTTATAGAGACCATCCTCTGCTGAGATTTCTCTCTTCTACACTGTTGTCTCGTTATTCTGATTTAGGCATTGGAGGGTTCTCTACCGGAAACTCTTCGATAAGTAAAATTCTTGCAGGCCACCCAACGGAGGAGTCTAGTGCCCGTCGCCTCTAGTCGACCTCAGGGTCGTATGAGCTGCGCTCCCATCTCGGTCCGAATTCGGCGGCAATAGATTGACGCTAGAGGAAGAGCCCAACCCCCAGCTACATCAACTTCAATTGGAGAGAGAGATAACCAACATGAGGTCGCGAGGAACCTGGGTGTATTGTATGCTTCGCAACACCACACTCCGAGCTCCCAAGGATCGTTGCAGAGCCCCGAATCTGCTCCACCAAAACGGCCCGCCACACCGGTAAATAAGGAGCAGTTCAATCTGCTTACTCAATAGGTGCAAGAGTTGAACGCGGTGGTCTAGGGCCTGCAGTAGGCGGTAATGTGATCGGAGCCGACATGACTGAATCCAACCAACTCAGCTCCCCGCTTAGTTGCTTCGCATGCATCTGGTCAGCCACCTCTCTCAGGATCGGGATCTTGAGTGGTCGCATCAAAGTCGATGCACTTAGTGGAATGCCCCGGTCGGAATAGAAAATAATGCACTCCAAGTCCTCATTCCAGCGAGAATTTCGTCCAGAGCCTCTCGTCTGTTCACCTCGTAGAGTCTTCGCCCTAGTAGGAAGCCAACCTTGATAGGAGAATCGAGAAAATAGGATGACAAATTTAGGCTCTCAAAGGACAGGCTCTGAGGGCGAGCAACGACCTCAATTTCTCCTCAAAGCCTCCGTATTTTCGGTAGATTATGGAGGAACTCATCTCATCTCGATTCAAGATGCCATAAGTAGAGCCATACGATGGCACCTCAGACACCTTGGATCACCTTGAGAGCTTCAAGGCTCTCATGATGTTGCGCAGAGCTACCGACATCGTTCTTTGCAAGGCATTCCCTGCGACCCTTCACAAAGCGGCTTAGTTTTGGTTCTCCGAGCTTCAATCTGAATCCATCTGCTTCATCGGACAGCTCACCCTCCTCTTCGCGGCACACTTCATCTTTAGCCAAAGATGACGCCGCGGTTCGGCCGCATTGCTCGACATCAAGCAAGAGGAGAGGGAATCCCTCAAGAAATATGTCATCCGCTTCAATGCAGCGACATTAGAGGTCCGCAACCTAGACCAGTCGATAGCGATATCTGCAATGAAGAGCAGCTTGCGGTCGTTGCGCTTCCTTTTCTTCCTAGAAAAGCACTTCCTTGATGACTTCATCGAAATGTTGGTGCGGCCGACAAATATGCCCACACCAAGAAAGCCATGGCCTCCTGCTGCGAGTCCGCCAGTCGGAGACTCCCCCCCAAGAAAGCAAGAGGGAACGCAAGGAGCGAAGAGAGCAGAAGAGTATCTCACCTTAGCACAAGAGGGGCCTGCAACAGCCCAAAAGCCCTCTTTGGGAGATTGAGAGGTATGCCCCTCTCACCACCTAGAGGGCCCTGATCGTCATGGAGATTGAGGGTCGAGGCTACCTACGCCCTCTGCATCCGATGAAGGGCCTAGTGACCAAGAGGGGCCAAAAAAAGTATTGTCGCTTTCATTAAGACTGAGATCGTGACATCGAGGAGTGCACTCAAGGACAAAATCGAAGCACTCATCTGATATGGGCGGCTAGATCAGTATGTTTGTGTCCAACGGGACCAAGAAGTGCCTGCCTGCCTCCAGAGCAAATCGACAATCGCCCGATGGCCGGTATCAATAAAAAGACCACAGAGCGACCATAAGTCATGCGCGTGGATGGGTCATTGGGTCCTAGAGGTAGCAAGTGTCAGTTCCATGCTTACTAGCCCTAGTAGAGTAATCAAAGGGTGTGCCCTCTAGTACAAATTCTCTATCTTGAGTAACGAAATCGAGTACGAGGTGCTCTACACTGGATCTCGAAACCTAGCGACTAGAGGCCTTAGGCATATAAGATAAAGACCTCGATGACACCCCGATCCTGTGATCTTGGAGCTACGACAACTTTCGCGCTTGTCATCAGTAAGGTTCACTATAGTTTGAACTCATTGCTAATAAAAAAACTCTCATTTCGTTTGTATTTCAAATAGGACGACTATGACAATTGAGTTCGACTAGGGACATCCTAGGGATGCCTGGGCTCCAGCAAAGAAGACACCCCGAGGCCTCCTGATAGTCAACTTTAAAGACCACGCAATAGCACGTATCTAGTAGAATAGTGATTACAGGTATCGATCCACAGGGATTGGGGTATAGTTGTTTTCTTAAAAAAAATATTTAAAAAAAACAGTTTGCAAAGACTATTAAACTAAGCAATTTAATAAGAAATGCAATTAAAATGATATCAGTGTAGAAAAACCTAGAGCAAGGAATTCACCACTAACATCGGAACAAGGGTTAATTGTATTTTAATTTAATTTTGGATTAACATGCAAATTGGCTACAAGCCCTATAAGCATTCAAATAAAAATTTCACTAAAGTAATTTTAGGAAAACCCATTTTCAGTAGGTATGAAATGCCTACCCTAAATAAGGTGGCAGGACACTGCATCTTTCTTAAGCATGGATTATCTTTATATTCACTCAGTGATCATGAAAAATAGTTGTATGAACATCATATTTAAAGTCACAGAGATTAAATATGAGATGAAAAAATATTTATTTAAGAGTAAGAGGGTTCATACAACTCCAAGAATATAAAAATTAAAGACATAAAATCCGTGTCCCTTTGTTAGGGCTGCATCCAGCCCTAGTAGAAGAGCTTAGGCTTCCATGCAATGGTGGACGGTAGCAGCAGCACAGCAGCGGGCTCCCGTTGCTTTCTTCTCTTCCTCCGGCGACTCCCCTACGAACGTGGACTTCATTATTTCTTCATATGGGAAGTTATTCCCAGAATACCCAAAAATAATCTCTCTCTTGACTTCATGGGATTCGGCTTACTCCAAGCTTGATGGGGGAAGAAGAATGGAACAGAAGAGAATGGGTGAGAAGAATGCCTCCTCTGCTTACGCCTGACTCCTTTTATAGGCTGCCCACCTCTCTCTCCTCCCCTGTTTTGAATCACGGATAAGGATGAAAGCGGCTGGATGGAGCTGATCCGGATGGGAACGAACTGATTCTGATGCGGAGAAGATACGTGGGGTTGCTGGGATTTTGTGGGAGGAGAGAACGGTTGGGAGGAAGTGATGAATCGCGAGCTGAGATGCAAGGGATTCGGATGGATGTGATCTCGAAACAGGGGATTCCGTTTGTGGAGTGACCCGAAGGGAGTTTGGGAATGCTGCTGATGTGGGCGTTGATAGAATCTCGAAGGAAGAGGAAGGGAATGCGGTAGATCGCTTGCGGATTTGGGTGGTTGCCGGCCTTTCGTCTAGTTTAATTACCTCCTATTCCCCCCCGAGGGGGGCTTTGGGGGGTAACGTTCCATAGCCTAAGGAAGGGGAGGGGGTTCGGGGGAGTGGAAACCATCCCATCCCCTGATATCCCGAAAGTTCCCGAACCTAAGGTTACGAGGTTCGGGTTCCATAACCCTTGGAAGGGGAGGGGGTTCGGGGGAGGGGAAACCTTCCCTTCCCCAAAGCGTGGATGCAATGGGTGAGACGTTGGGATCTCAGCTGGGAGGAGCTGGGATCAAGCCGGAAGAGGAGACGAATCCATGAGCTGGGAGGTAAGATCGGATCCTGAGTTCGGTAGAGGGATACGGCTGAGAACAGAGGATCTTTGGATGCAGAAGGAGACGCGTACGATTGCGGGAACGAAACAGGGAAGATGAACTGGTTGCTTGATCCGAACGGGAAGATAAGCGTGGGACGTTGGGAAGATGTTGGGGAGAATCTCGGAGGCTAGTAGGAGCTGCACTTATCCATGGCCTGATGAAGGATTTGCTGTGAATGAGGGGGTTTGGGACTTATCCGAAGTAGGGGAAGGTGCCGTGAAGCTCGGGACTCGTTGGATTTATCAGGCTCCGTTCCTTGGGATAAGGTTGCAAACTGGAACAGGGGAAGAATGAATCACGGACTCGGGGAAGATGAGTTGGGGCGTGATCCACGGAATGGGGAGATGAAGATGAACCGCGGGCTGGGAGATGTCCAGGAGAAGAAAAGATGAGCTCCTTCATGGGTGGAAGCGGTTTTAGTTTTGTTCGTGGGACACGGGAGTGAAAGATTTAAGGAGGAAGAGAATCACGGATAAGCAGGGGATTTCATGGGATCAAGCCGGAAAGATGCTGGATTGGTTTGGGAGAAAGAATTTTAGTTGGAGATGATAGAGATGCTGAGAGGATGAAGTCGAAGAATACTTGGGAGATGCTTTGGATGCGGAAGAGATTGGCTTGGACGCTGGGATTAATCCGGGAGTTTGGTTGATCCGTGGGATAAGGAGCTGGGAGCTGTTGGGTTCGGTTGAGGACGTGGACGAAGGTAGATCACGACAGCTGAATCTATTGGATGTGGGAGATGCTGTGAAGCTTGGGAGAATAACGTGGAGCGGAATAGCTGGGACGTTATACATTTGAATGGGATTAATCCGGAAGAAAAATGGCTTGACTCGGAAGAGGAGACACACGGCTCTGTTCTTTGGACGGGCTTGTTTGTTGGTCTCAGGATTGCACGTGGAAGGATATGATGACTTGAATGGTTGATTGCAACATGAAAGCTGATCCATTATACAGGTTCAAATAATTCAACATGGAAGATTTTGGGACAGAATGTTAGAACATGAAAGGTCGAGCTCAATTGGATGTGAAAAAAACAATAGAGTTGGGATGAACGGCTGAATCGAAAATCTGAGAGGATTTGATTCACAGGGTGCATGCAATTTGGGTTCAAGGATCATCCCAAATGAATTTGACTTGACCTACATACATTAGACTCGACCAATAAAATAAAGAAAATCAATCAAACTTGAATAATTTATTTAAAATGAAATGCTGAAGGAAAACACATTTTTTCATGTTTAAATTTAGAATATGTGTATAATAATAATAATAAGTGTTATATAAAATAGATTAATTTACGCCTTATTTAACACTTATCATACCTCCAAACCTACATTTTGCTAGTCCTCGAGCAAAATAAAAATAAAAAAAAACTAACACACTTTCGCAGGAATCGCGATTGCATTTACCGTATGCAATAAGGCTTTAAACCCCTAGGTGGCCCTAGTGGACGAGTTTTGTCTTGTGAGGGTTTCCGGCTCAGATACCCACAAACTGCTGTCTCTACCCAAAGAATTTATTTTATTGTTTTATAAAATCTAATTTCAAATGCATTAATGCCAAAAATTTCAAAAGCACACAAAGTTTTAATTTTTAAGTCATTCCAAATCCTAGGTCAGTATGCAACTTAAGTTGAAGTCATTAAGTTTCTGTTAGAGAGTCGTAAGGCGTATTTATACTTGGGTGCTCGGTGATATCTGGACCATACACAAGCTAAGGCTTTAGATCTCCAAAATACTACTAAAGCTAGTAGTTTCCAAGAATTGGTCAGATAAGACATATTCACTGATTCAAAATCATCATATCTTGCAGGATTTCGAGAGTTGTGGATGTTTACTTTAATACCTCATGGACTTTATCTGTAATATTCCAGTTTACTCGAATTTTTATAACGATGGCTTTCACACTATTATCTTTTTCAAGATCAATATTATTTTCTCTTTCTCTTCTTTTTTTTAATAAATAAATTATGCACTTTTACTCTTGTAATGATTCCTCCGTGTAGCGAGCATTCAGTCAACACTCTCATACCAGATGGCATAAGGTGTTGGGCATCAAGACTCCCCTACGGACCTATGCTCGGGTTCATCATCATAAGCCCGCTGATCTTTGACAATAGGTAGCCCTTTTCGATGTACCTGACTAAATTCATTTTTTTTTTTGATAATAGTGAATTAGATAGGTATGATTCATCAGGACTCAAGGTTGCTACCAGACTTAACAACATAATATTGAACCTAATCCTTAGAAGTGCAGGCCATGTGTGTTGTAAAATTTCAAAATAAAAATTATCTTACAACTCACTAAAAGAACTTTTAATGAAAAGAACTCAAGTTGTCTTACTTCTGACTAATTATTGGACTTGTTAGATTTTATATACTTTGTGCATTTATCATTTCAGCACTAAGGTATAGTAATTAGGTTCGTTTTTTTTTTTCGAAAAACTTATTCAAAAAATCGAAAACGAAAAATTACGTAAAAAAATTTGAATCTTATACCCCCCAACCTAGATCAGACATTGTCCTCAATGTTTTTTTTATTTTTTTAATAATATTATATTATTATTATTTTTTATTTTTTGTTATTTTATTTTGAACGAAAATATGATGCATATGGAGGATAGAAGCATTGTACCTTAGTTGCATCAGTAATATGAGGACACTTGAAAAAAATACGATAAAAAAAAATATGCAAAAATAACCTATGAAAATTGGATTGCCTTCCAACAAGCGCTAAGTTTAACGTCTTCAGCCAGACGCAGTGCATCCTTAATTATCCCGATAAATAGGATCCATTAAATCAAGGGATTCAATCAACTGTCCATCTGCAACACACTCTATGTAAGGTTTCAATCTTTGACCATTGACATTCAGGACACGACCATCACTAATGTTTTGAATTTCTACCGCACCATGAGGAAAAACCTTCCTAACTAAAAAAGGGCCATCCCACCTAGAGCGAAGTTTACCAGGGAAGAGACGCAATTTAGAATTGAATAGCCAAATCTTTTGATTAGGCTCAAAAGACTTACGGTTAATGGATTTGTCATGAAAAGCCTTAGTCCTTGCCTTATAAATTTTGGCATTCTCATATGCCTCATTGCGTAACTCTTCAAGCTTGTTAAGTTGAAGTTTCCAGTTAGAACCAGCTGCTGCCATATCAAAGTTAAACTTTTTAATGGCCCAAAAAGCTCTATGCTCAAGTTCTACCGGTAGGTGGCAAGCTTTACCAAAAATCAGTCGATAGGGAGACATGCCAATAGAAGTCTTATAGGCAGTACGATAAGCCCAGAGAGAATCATTTAATCTTTGAGACCAATCTTTTCTATCAGGGCATATTGTTTTCTCTAAGATGTGTTTTATCTCCCTATTGAAAACTTCAACTTGTCCACTTGTTTGGGAATGGTACAGGGTGGCAACTTTGTGGGTGATTGAATATTTACGAACCAAAGCTTCAAAAGATCGGTTGCAGAAATGTGATCCCCCATCACTAATAATAGCTCGGGGTGTGCCAAAGCGACTAAATATATTTGTTTGTAAGAACTTAACTACAACCTTGTGATCGTTAGTCCTAGTGGCAACAGCTTCTACCCACTTCGAGATATAATCTATCCCGACAAGAATGTACTCAAAACTAAAAGAACGCGGAAAAGGGCCCATGAAGTCAATACCCCAGATATCGAAAATTTCTATAATTAAAATGGGGTTAAGTGGCATCATATCTCTACGGGTGATTGTACCCATTCGCTGGCATCGCTCACAAGTTTGGCAAAAATTGTGAGCATCTTTGAACAATGAGGGCCAATAAAATCCACTTTGTAAGACTTTAGCTGCAATTTTTCTACCCCCAAAATGTCCCCCGCAGGCTTGGGTATGACAAAAACTAAGAATACTCTGAAATTCATTCAGGTACACATCGACGGATTACTTGATCAGAGCAGTACTTAAACAGATCGGGGTCATCCCAAAAGTAGAACCTGACTTGCGAAAAGAATCGATCCTTGTCCTGTTTGGACCAATGATCGGAAATTTATCCTATGGCAAGATAGTTCACTATGTTGGCAAACCATGGTGTTTTCACTTGTTGTACCTCAAATAATTGTTCATCTGGAAAGGAGTCATGAAGTGGTGAAATGTTATGAGGAGGTTCGAGAAGGATTCTAGACAAATGGTCTGCTACAATATTTGCGGTACTTTTCTTATCACGAATTTCTAAATTAAATTTCTGTAACAACAGGATCCATCGAATTAGGCGAGACTTGGTATCCTTCTTTGAAAGGAGGTACCGGAGAGCAGAATGATCAGTGAATATAATAACCTTGGATCCTAAGAGATAGGATCGAAATTTGTCCAGAGCAAATACTATAGCTAGTAATTCTTTCTCAGTAGTGGTATAATTCAATTGTGCATCTGAGAGTATCTTACTAGCATAGTAGATGACATGAGGTAACTTCTCTAGCCGTTGTCCTAAAACCGCCCCAATGGCATAGTCAGAAGCGTCACACATAAGTTCAAATGGAAGGATCCAATTGGGAGGTTGTATGACAGGTGCTGTAGACAACTTAGATCGGAGTTTTTCAAAGGCCTCTTTACATGCTTCATCAAAGACAAAGGGTGTATCCTTGGGAAGGAGATTGCACAAGGGCCTAGAGATTTTGCTGAAGTCTTTAATGAAGCGACGGTAAAAACCAGCATGGCCAAGAAAAGAACGGATTTGTTTCACAGATTTAGGTGGAGGAAGATTAGAAATAAGATCAACATTTGCTTTATCTACCTCAATACTGCTTTTGGACACAATGTGTCCCAAGACTATACCCTCTTGAACCATGAAATGGCTCTTTTCCCAACTTAGCACTAGATTGGTCTCCTTACATCTTTTCAGAACCAGAGCTAAATTACTGAGACAATCATTAAATGAGGGGCCAAAAACTGAAAAATCATCCATGAATACTTTCAGAAATTTTTCTACCATGTCAGAAAAAATTGCCATCATGCATCGTTGAAATGTCGCGGGTGCATTGCAGAGTCCAAATGGCATTCTCCTATATGCAAATGTCCCAAATGGACATGTGAAAGTGGTTTTCTCTTGATCATCGGGATACACGGCTACTTGGTTATATCCAGAATAACCATCTAAGAAACAGTAGAAGCCCTGACCGGCTAATCTTTCCAATATTTGGTCAATAAAGGGCAAAGAAAAATGGTCCTTCCTAGTCATGGAGTTAAGCTTTCTATAGTCAATGCAAACACGCCAGCTAGTGGTCGTGCGTGTGGGCATCAACTCTTCTTCTGCATTTTCGACCACAGTAATGCCCGACTTCTTTGGTACTACTTGAGTCGGACTCACCCAGTTGCTATCAGAGATAGGATAAATGATTTCGGCATCTAATAACTTTACTACTTCTTTCTTGACCACCTCTTTCATGTTAGGGTTGAGTCTCCTTTGCATTTTACGGGTCGGTTTTGCATCTTCTTCTAGGTGAATGCGATGCATGCAAGTAGATGGGTCAATCCCCTTCAGATCGGTTACGGACCATCCAATTGTATGTTTGTGTTCTTTTAACACGCTCAAAAGTTGACTCTCCTATTTGTCAGACAGGTCTGCCGTGATGATTACAGGTAGGGTATCTTCGGATCCTAGAAAAGCATACTTAAGGGTTACCGAAAGTGGCTTTAACTCAAGTTTGGGAGGGGACTCGATGGAGAGGCACTGTGGCGTACTAGAAAGGGTAGGAAGAGGTTCATATCGGATACGCCAAGGATGAGAATTTGTGAGAGACGGATTGTCAAGTAGGACATTGACTTCTTCTATGGCCTTGTTTAAATCAAAATTATCAATGTCAAAATGGGCTAAACATGCTTCCAAAGGGTCATATGCCAGAATGTAGGAAAGGGCTTCTTCTACAAGATCGTCCATTTTGTCTACTAGGAAGCACTCATCTTCCCTTGCAGGTTGATCAGAGGCATAGAATACATTTAGTTTGACTTTCATGTTCCCAAAAGATATATCCATCACCCCAGTTCTACAGTTAATACATGCATTGGCTGTAGCTAAGAAGGGACGACCAAGAATCATAGGGATCTATTTCTTAAGGTTCGGCACAGGTTCCATATCAAGGACGATGAAATCAACTGAAAAATAAAATTTATCTACCTTGACTAGGACATCTTCAATTGTTCCTCATGGTATTTTAACAGATCGATCAGCCAATTGCAGGGACACCGAAGTAGGCTTTAATTCACCTAATCCGAACTTCTCGTAGACTGAATAAGGTAGAAGGTTCACACTTGCCCCCAAATCTAATAGTGCTCGATCAATGGAATTATCTCCTACCACACAAGAGATGGTAGGTGCACCAGGATCCTTGAACTTAGGAGGGATTTTGTGCTGGAAGATGGAGCTCACTTGTTCAGTTAGGAAGACCTTTTTAGGCACATGTGTCCTAGATTTTTGTTTCTGGGTACAAAGGTCTTTGAGAAATTTGGCATACGATGGAACTTGTTTCATGGCATCAAGGAGAGGGAGGTTGATTTTGACTTGTTTGAATACCTCCATTATTTCTTCCAACGAAGTTCCTTTCTTGCCAAAGGAAAAAGGTGTATTCAGACACTGAGGAAAAGGAGCCTTTGGTGTAGAGGTGTGGTTGATATTGGATTAGATGGGTTCTCTTTAGGCACTGTCACACTCCTGTCTTCATTTTCCTTATGTTCTTTTTCTCCAACCTTATTGTCCACTACGCGTCCGCTTCTTAAGGTAGTCATGGCATTAGCTTGTTCATGGTGAACATCATTCGGGTGAGTCTCTTGAGCCATATACTGCCCTCTCGGGTTACTCACTGGTTGGCTTGGAAGCTTGCCTTCCTCTCTTTTATTTAGTGCACTCGCTAGCTGCCCTAGCTGGGTTTCTAATTTGGCAATAGACTGGGTATGGGAGTGCAACAATTATGTATTGGCTTCGAATCCTTGAAGGGCAGTCAAAACTTTTTGCTCAAAAGCCATATCCCTTTGGGGTGCTGGAGGAGGGACATGTTGAAATTGTGAATAGTGAGTAGGAGGACGGTTTGGATGAACATTCTGGAATGGTTGAAAGTTTTGGGAATAAGGTTGGAAAGTATTGGGAGTCTGCTGCTTCCAAGAGAAATTTGGATGGTTGCGCCATCCCGGATTGTAAGTGATAGAATATGGATCATTACCGGGTCGGGATTGTGTTTGGACAGCATTTACTTGTTCTTGCACAAATTCAGGGAATTGAGCTGCCGAAGGGCATTCATGAATAGGGTGAGACGGGCTAGAACAAAGAGCACAAACTTGTGCTTGGGAAAAGTTTGGAAGCTGTTCTCTAAACATTAGCTGGTCCAATTTGCAGGACAGTGCATCTACTTTGTCAGATAGGCCTATGGGCTGGCTAACTTCATATATGGTCCATTTTCTTTGAGAACTCGGGGGTGCTTAACGAGCAGAGGAGGCATGGTGGAGGGAATTTTCATTAAGGTTTTCAAATAATTGCCATGCCTCATGTTCACTTTTAAGCATGAAAGTACCCCCACAAGAAGCATCAACCATCTAACGGTTTCGTTCGGACAACTCGTCATAAAAGCATTGTACTAATTGCCACTTGGGTATTTGATGATGGGGGCATTTTCGAAGTAAATCTCTAAATTTTTCCCAGGTTTCATGAAATTCTTCCCCGTCAGATTGGGAGAAGCTCGTGATCGCTCGCCTAAATTGGTTCATTCTTCCTATGGAAAAATATTTTTTTAAAAATTCATGTTGCATTTGGGCCCATGAAAGAATGGAATTGGCTTCTAATGAATGGAGCCACTGCTTAGCTCTATCCTTAAGAGAGAAAGGGAACAACCTAAGTTTCAGAGCATCATCAGTGAAGTTCTGAATTTTAATAGTAGTGCAGATCTCAAGGAACTCATCTAAATGTTTATATGGATCTTCATTGTTAAGTCCATAAAAAGAGGGAAGCATTTGGATGACACTAGACTTAATTTCAAACTGTACAGCAGCAGTGGTATCAGGTAGTCGAATACAAGATGGCGAGGTATAAATGGAAGGAGTAAAGTACTCCTTTAACAGCTTGGGTTGTTCTTCAGCCATCTCGACAGGTGAAGCAGATCCTATGGTTCTATAGGTGCGGATTTCAGCTCAAAGGGCCCTAATAGAATGCTCTATTTCAGAATCAAAAGGTACTAATTCAGAAGATCTGGAATGACACCCTAGCATACACTAAAGCTTGTTGGATCAGTCAAGTACAGTCAAGCATGCATTAAAATAAAAACACATCAAATCCTTGTATTTGCCCTAAAATCACTAGACAGCTCCTAACTGGTTTGAAGAGAGCACCTAAGCCTCCAATCTGGTCTAATGAACTGAGTTGACCAGGTAAGCTCCCAGGTAAGTGGGGGGGTCACGATGCGTTGCAAAGGTCCCACTTAAAAACTACTTGCCTCGAACAGATGAACTGTCTTCCTTGGGACAAAGCTTGCCTAAACATCAACTGAGCCACAGAGCGAAATTGGTGCAACTTTCGGTGACCTTCGTCCCATTGAGCTCGAATGTCCCTAGGAGCCAACGTCTAATTGATTTTAATTAAAGTGATAGCTATGTGCGATTTGGTTCACCTAATTTGGGCAAGAATCTGGTGATGAAATCCAGTTCTTATCTTGTTGGGGTGATTGCCCTTACTATGTGCAGATTAATTGGTGTATGTGTATCAAGCATGCATTCACACTTTTACTGAAATTAAAATCAGACAATCACCACAAAATTTCAAGCAAACTGGAAATCAATTTAAATAAGAAAGGTTTAGAGGTTACCAAAGAAAATTTTTCCAGCAAAATTTTTTTTTAAAGCAAACCTCTACAGCATTCTTTTTCTAGTAGTTTCCTTTTGATCGTCCCAAATTTTCTCTTCGATTCCTGATCAAATAATACCAAAAGAAAAATCAAAAATTAGTAAGAGAGAGAAAGGAGATAAGAAAAGTAACAAAAATAGAAAATATTTTTATTTTATTTTAGATATATATTATTATTATTATTATTATTTCGAAAAAAAATTATGAAAAGAAAAACAACCATGCTAGCAATCCCCGGCAACGGCGCCAAAAATTGATAGTCAACTTTAAAGACCATGCAATAGCACATATCTAGTAGAATAGTAATTACGGGTATCGATCCACAGGGATTGGGGTATAGTTGTTTTCTTAAAAAAAAATATTTAAAAAAATAGTTTGCGAAGACTATTAAACTAAGCAATTTAATAAGAAATGCAATTAAAATGATATCAGTGTGGGAAAACCTAGGGCAAGGAATTCACCACTAAGATCGGAACAAGGGTTAATTGTATTTTAATTTATTCTTGGATTAACATGCAAATTAGCTACAAGCCCTATAAGCATTCAAATAAAAATTTCACTAAAGTAATTTTAGGAAAATCCATCTTCAGTAGGTATGAAATGCCTACCCTAAAATAAGGTGGCAGGACACTGCATCTTCCTTAAGCATGGATTATCTTTATATTCACTCAGTTATCATGAAAACAAGTTGTACGAACATCATATTTAAAGTCACAGAGATTAAATATGAGATGAAAAAATATTTATTTAAGAGTAAGAGGGTTCATACAACTCCAAGAATATAAAAATTAAATACATAAAACCCATGTCCCTTTGTTAGGGCTGCATCCAGCCCTAGTGAAGAACTTAGGCTTCCATGCAGTGGTGAACGGTAGCAGCAGCATAGCTGCGGGCTCCCATTGCTTTCTTCTCTTCCTCCGGCGACTCCCCTACGAACGTGGACTTCATTATTTCTTCATATGGGAAGTTATTCCCAGAATACCCAAAAATAATTGATGAGAGCACAAAAGTGCGTCACTAAAATTAGTGTTATTGCTAACGGATAATAATAAATTCACTGGATTAATATTATATTTAGGTTTGACACAGATTATCATAAATTAGAGATAAAATGCACATTGAGTACAAATTTGACTTCAGAAGGATCCCTTACCAGACCTAACTCGGTTGAAGATCGGGTCGGGTCCGAGTCGGGTTCGGGTCCAAATCGGGTCCAATTTTTCTGTGCTTTTGGGAAAGAATTTTGGGCAAATCTAATTTAGCCATATCATAACTACGAGGTGCTAGGTGACCCATGACTTGAAAGACTTGCAAGTGACCTCCAGTCAGAACAGATGACCCGTGACGAACTAAGTCCGTCCGTCTACAAGCCAAATTTCATATCACACTATCTTTATCTATATGACTAATTGGATGGAACTTGGTGTCTCCCAGCTCCCATCTCAGGAGGGCAAAGAAAATCCAGCACCCAGCCGAGTCAGCTCCCAGCGTCCCACGCCCGCTCCATCGGTCACGGCTGACCACAGCTCTTCCGTGATCAAGATCCCAGCCCTCCGCGTCGCTGCTAGCGCGTCTCCACCACGTCTTCTTCCTCCCGTCGATCAAGCACCTTTTCTTCAGCCTGTGATGCAGCACCATCTCCTCCTTGATCCAGCCTTGCATGCAGTCCGCCCCAAGGATCATGCGCCCCATTCCTCTTCAGCCATGAAGCATCCTGTGATCGCGTCCGGCTCCACCCTCTTTCAAAAACCCAGCAACCTCCCATGCCCGTCCATCTGTAGCTCCTCCGCCTCTGCTCCCTTCCATTTCTTCATTCCGCAGTGCCCTAGCCACAGATCACCGTCAGCTCCCTCCGCCTCTTCCACATGCGTTCCCTTCTTCCGTGATCCGACGATTCCGCACCGCGTCCAGCCCCTCTTCCGAATTCCGAGCGTCAACCCGTCCGTCTCAGCGATCCCCCAACGTCCGCCCTCTCCTGCCTCCCGAGATCCCGCGTCCGTTCCGAAGAAAAGATCCCGCACGCGATCCCAGGTGCCCGTTCCTCCTCCTATTCATGGCTGGCTTCAAGATCTGGTGATCTATAAGAGGGCGAGGAGAGGGAGAAGGGAGGGGGGAGCTCTCGGCTGGGTGTTGAGCCAAAGAATAGAGGAGAGAGGGAGCTCGGTTCGGTGGGGAGAGAAGAAGAAACAGGGGATTGCTCTGTTTTCTTTTGGAAAGAAGAAGAAAAAAAAAGGGGAATTAATATTTTATGTCCACTGTGGGAGAGAGAGGGAGAAGAGATTTGTTTTTGTTTTATTTTCTTTATTTTATTTGCAAAATAGAAGGAGTATTAGGCCTCTAATCTCCATTTTTATTTGTAAACAGTTTTCTTTTTATGAAATCCATTAATTTTCTTTTATGCAATCCGTGCTCTAGGTTTAGTTTAATCTCTGCAATTTATTCTGAAATTCTTAGTTTGAAGATAACTCTGAAATTAATCTTTGCTATTCGACTGGCGATTTTAATTCATATTCTGTCTTTAGAAATCGACCCCTACTCTGCATCCAATTTTAATTGCAAAGTTTTCTTTCTTCCCTTTTGTTTATTTTCAATTAGAAAATGTTCAACATCTCTGACATAATGTTTTTCTATTATTATTCAAAAATTGATTTTGAATCCGAATGAATGTTTTAATTTTTATGCAACTCCAACCACCTCCCTATGGATCGACCTCTTACAACCACTATTCTTCGAGTAGAACAGGTAAGAGTAAAATTAATTTAAACTTTGTTTATCGGTTCTAACAACGATCTGTTTAGCATATTTTTAGGTAAACAGAAATCAGACAACAAAATTTTAGCGCTGTTGCCGGGGAGGCAAATCGAGAAGTAAAAACGACCACGAAGATCAAATCGAATTTTGGATGCCCGAAGTGAACGCACTCTGGTTGTAAGTTTTTTTTTATTTCTATTAATTTTTTTGTTTTGATTATTTTTAGTTGATAATTTCGTAGTTATTAAATTCTGAAATTTGAAATTTGGAATTTAAAATTTTGAAAAAAAATTATTTAAAATTCAAAAAAAATTAAAAAAAATTAAAAAAAATTCAAAATTCTAAAATTTAAAAATTTAAATTCAAAATTTAAATTCTGAAATTCAAAATTTGAAATTTTAAAAAAAAATTGCTTGTAATTGATAGGGCGCAATCCCCCGAGGTTATCATACCTCTATTGGGGCTCTTCACGGAGTAATCTCCAAAGCTTATTCAACGGGCATTCGGAGATTGACTGACGCATAAGGATTAGTTTTTAGTTTACATTCAAGTTATTCCTATATAAAAACTTAAAAAAACATAAAATTAATATATATATATATATATAATTTTGCTTGCTTATTTAATCAGTACAACCTAACGACATTCCACAAATTTTAAAAAAATCATTGAATATTTGCTGCATTTAGTATAAGCATTTGCATAAAATAATTTAAGGGCAAAATCCATTACAAAGATAAGGTCGGAAAGTCATTACCCGCCCTTAGCCCAGAAATCACCACCTTGCATACATATCCTAAGCCAAATTAAATTAAAATCAATTAGACGTTGGCCTTAGGGCTTTCGAGCTCAATTAGGCTCTTGGAAAGAAGCGGCTGAAAGCCACTCCAGTGAGAATTTAGTAATTGGTGATGTCTAGGAAAGTTTTACAACAGTAAGAACTGTTACGGGTATTGTGGTATCGGTGTATCCCTTCTGGCACCACCAAACATCCCGGAACTTTCCTAGTCACTAGTTACTGGATCGCTTAACTGGTAAGCTCAAGCTTAATCTGAAAGGGAGATTAGGAGCTGTCTAATCTAGAGAGAATTTCAGAAACCTTTTAACCTGATAAATCTCTGTGCAACTAGATTTAAGAAGCTACTAAACCTTACTTAATTTTAAGACTAATAGGGTCAAATTGTTGGGTGGTGTTGGTTGTGGTCATCTGTGTCTAGCTCTTCTCTTCTCTTAGGATTTCGTTCATTTTAGGAGTCAAATCTAATGAATTGTTGATAATGTATGCATGGTAGAAGGTCATTAAGGGATAAGTTAACTCCATTTGATCCTGAGATTGACAGAACTTTTCATTACAACTTGCAAACTGTAAACCAACCGTCAATCTCTACAATGGGTGAACATATTAGAACTTTGAATGAGTTGTTTGCACCCGCATCTGCTAGTCCCCCTACTTGCATAGTATTACCAATTAATAATGCAGCCCAATTCGAGATTCGGGCTGCAACAATAAACATGTTACCCAAGTTTCATGGATTCGAGAGTGAACAACCCTACATTCATCTAAACAAATTTTTGACAATCTGTCAAACGTTTAGAAATCAAAACTTAGATGAAGAGGGTATTAAATTAAGGTTGTTTTCCATGACTTTAGAAGATCGTGCTGCTGCATGGCTGTATTCCCTTGCTTCAAATTCCATCACATCATGGGAATAACTATCTAGGAAGTTCATGGCTAACTTCTATCCCATGGTAAAAACTGAAAAAATTAAGGATGCCATCAGAACTTTTAGAGAAAAATCTGAGGAAGAATTTTTCCAACTTTGGAAAAGATTCCATGATCTTTTGGTCAAGTGCCCGCACCATGAGCTTGACAAGGCTGATCTAGTACATTTCTTTTACAAAGAACTACCTCCGGCACATAGAAATATAATCGAGTCCATGCACAAAGGTAGGTTCATGAACCAAACCCCGGATCAAGCCTATGAATTTCTTGTTGACTTAGCCGAGAACGCCCAAAATTGGAGTAGCTATAGTGAGGAAGTAAATAGAGATGAGTTTGGGTCTAGAAAACCAGGTAATTATAAAATGAAAGCAGACCCAGAACTAAAAAATGTCATGTCCAATCTGGTGACTAGAATGAACAACTTAAGTAAAAAGTTTGATGCTTTCACTGTTTCCACTAGCTCGAGTTCATATAAAGAGCTAAATCCCATCATGAAAGTGGAACACAAGCCACATGACTTATGTATCTTGTGTAACAGTTCTGAGCATTTAGTGGAGTGTTGTCCTAGTTTACCCAACATTAAGGCTGAGCAGACAAATGCTCTAAATTCATATAATGCCTTTAAGAGACCCACTCCCAATTCGTTCAGCCCAGTTTATCACTCTGATAATAGGTTTCTCCCGAACTTCTCATACAAGCAAAATGAACCTATTCAGCATCAAAATGGTCCACCAGGTTTTCAGAACAACTTCCCCAGGATAGGTCCATCATAAATGAACCAACCTTTGGTTCCATCTGTACCTTCTTATAATGCCCCTATCCCATAGTAACCTACACCATTAGAAACCATGATGGCAGCAACAAGATTTTATCAAGCAACAACAACAGACCAATACAGCCCAAGCCTAGACTAACCAATTCCATGCGCAAGCGATTGCAAAACTTGAGGTTAGTCTAAGCCAAATAGCAAACTCTCTAGGGGATAGAAAGAAAGGTGAACTACCTAGTCAACCAGTTCCTAACCCTAGTAGACAACAAAATCAAGGTCAGAGAGGTCAGTTTCAAATCAATTCTAATGGAAATCCGACCTATGAAGTCTAGGCAATTACCACTTTAAGGTCTGGCAAGCAAGTGGATAATAAAGTCCAACTTCCTGAACATGAAAAAGAAAATAAAAATGAATCTGATAAGAACCCTATTCAGAAGAGGGGTCAAGAACAGGATAAATCAGACAAAAAGGAAGGACCCATAGAAACATACAAACCTAAGGTTCCCTTTCCCAGTAGACTTCAGGACTCCAAGAAACAATCTAACCTTGATGAAATAATGGAAGTCTTTAAAACTGTTCAAATAAATATACCTTTTCTCGATGCCATAAGACAAATTTTCTCCTCTACAAAATTCTTGAAAGACCTCACCACGGTCAAAAGAAAAACCAGTATTTCTAGGCAAGCTGTTATGGCTGCACAAGCCTCATATCTCATTCAACAATAGATTGCCCCAAAATTCAAAGACCCTGGTTGCCCCACCATTGAAATAAAAAATAGGAGAGACAATCATCCAGAGAGCCCTATTAGATTTAGGAGCCAGTGTGAACTTACTTCCCTACTATGTGTACCAAAAGTTAGGTTTGGAGAAATTAAAACCCACAAATCTTACCCTTTCCTTAGCAGATAGGACGGTGAAGTACCCCAAGGGGATTGTAGAGGATTTAATAGTGAAGGTAAACGAGTTTTACTATCCTGTGGACTTCGTTATCCTTGAGACCGAACCTATAATACATCCAGACAGTCACACACCTATAATTTTAGGTAGACCTTTCTTAGCCATAATAAATGCTGTGATCAATTGTCGAAATGGGATGCTGAAGTTATCTTTTGGCAACATGAAAGTCGAGCTTAATATCTTCAACATAAGTAAACAACCACCAGACGACAAAGAAATCAATGAAGTTGACATGATTGAAAGTCTGGTTCAGGACACTTTCTTACAAACTTATAATAAGGACCCTTTAGAGGTTTACCTTGCCCATTTCGAGGAAGGGGTCGAGCATGCGCCCCCTAATTCTGTTTCCCTTATGAGCATAGATCATCATCAGCCGATTGTTCTTTCTCGAACTCTTCCAAAACCATTCTTAGATAATGATTGAAGAAAAAAAAAGGAGATCTACATTTTGTCTGGCTGAAGACATAAAACTTAGCGCTCTTGGGAGGCAACCCAACATGTAAATATTATAAAAATAATAATAATAGTAAATCCAATAAATTACTAACATGCATGTTTGGGGGTTTTTGCCCCAATTGTCACTTAACCTACCCATATCAGGTAACTTCTCCTCTGTCCTATTACTGCTTTAAATTTTCTTTAACATTGAGGACAATGTTAGATTTAGGTATGGGGGTGAGAATATTTTGATTTTTTTACCTAAAATAAAAATAATTTAAAAAAAGATTTAAAATTGAGAATATTTTTGATTTTTTTAAAAAATAAAAAAAATAATAAAAAAAGGTCGAGAATTCAAATTTTTAACTCAAAATCTAATCTTTTTGGCTGTATAAACTAGGAATTGCTTTAACAATAGCTTTGAGTTAAGGAATATCATAGCAGTTCTAGCTTGAGTTTTCGTTCCACCTATCTTCTGCTAACATGATACAAGATGATTTAGCACCTACATGTAAGCACATGAATAGTGGGGTATGTAAACTTACAACTAATATGAATACTTATAATCTTTGGGATAATTTAAAGTTATATGTGTGATGAACACCCTAAATAAATAAAGAAAGAAAGATAAAATAAAATAAAACGAGTTTATTTTAAGTCTTCTCACTGAGTAACCGGGCCTCTTGCTTGGCAAGCAGCGAGTGTTCGCGTAAAAAGATGAGGATGGCTGAGATTAAACTATGAGTGACTAATTTGGCCTTGAAGCCTAGTTAACTTGAGTTATTAAGTCTGTTAGGGTGTCTCTCTACACCTAGTGCCCTGAGCCATCTGGATCGGGAGTCATTGGCCTAACACTCGCTACATGGGTCAGCTAGAAAGCTTAATAAGGTTAGATATTGCACAAGCATTCTTCTTAGCATTCAATCTGATCAAAATAAATAAATAAATAAATAAATAAATCGGGGGTGTTCATTACCATTTAACTCTAGAAAGTCTTGAAAATTAGAGTGATCATGTTGGAAGTAAGTGAAAGCCACACATTTATATAATACTATCTTGCACCTCACTACATTCTTGACTTGTTAGCAGATAGATGGGGTGTAATGAAACTTGAGTTAGAGTCTGTTTAAATATGATAGCAACAAGTCTCTATTGTCCTTGCAATTCTAGTTTCATACAGTAATACTTGTTCAAATTTCGAGTTAAAAATTGGAAATCCCTGACTAATGAAGTTTGTGGGTAACTTCACTGCAAACCCTCACGAGACAACACTCGCCCACTAGGGTAACCTCGGGGTTTAACGGCTTGTTGCACGTGCTAAGTGCAATCGTAATGCTCTACGAAAGTAAATATTTATCTTAGTATATTTATATAATAAAGAACACTTTTGCACTCTTATTTTATCATTTTCGCACTAAATTGCTAGAGACTAGCAATAAGCTAGTTGGGGGGTGTGATGAGAGCACAAAAGTACGACCTACATATCACAAAAATTAGTGTTATTGCTAACGGATAATAATAAATTCACTAGATTAATATTATATTTAGGTTTGACACAGATTATCATAAATTAGAGATAAAATGTACATTGAGTACAAATTTGACTTCAGAAGGATCCCTTCCCAGATCCGACCCGGTTGAAGATCGGGTTGGGTCCGAGTCGGGTTCGGGTCCAATTTTTCTGTGCTTTTGGGAAAGAATTTTGGGCAAATCTAATTTAGCCATATCATAACTATGAGGTGCTGGGTGACCCATGACTTGAAAGACTTGCAATTGACCTCCAGTCAGAACAGATGACCCGTGACGAACTAAGTCTGTCCGTCTACAAGCCAAATTTCATATCACACTATTTTTTTTTCTATATGACTAATTGGATGGAACTTGGTGTCTCCCAGCTCCCATCTCAGGAGGGCAAAGAAAATCCAGCACCTAGCCGAGTCAGCTCCCAGCGTCCCACGCCCGCTCCATCGGTCACGGCTGACCCCAGCTCTTCCGCGATCAAGATCCCAGCCGGCCGCGTTGCTGCCAGCGCGTCTCCACCATGTCTTCTTCCTCCCGTCGATCAAGCACCTTTTCTTCAGCCTGTGATGCAGCACCATCTCCTCCTTGATCCAGCCTTGCATGCAGTCCGCCCCAAGAATCATGCGCCCCATTCCTCTTCAGCCATGAAGCATCCTCTAATCGCGTCCGGCTCCACCCTCTTCCAGAAACCCAGCAACCTCCCATGCTCGTCCGTCTGCAGCTCCTCCGCCTCTGCTCCCTTCCATTTCTTCATTCCGCAGTGCCCCAGCCACGGATCACCGTCAGCTCCCTCCGCCTCTTCCGCATGCGTTCCCCTCTTCCGTGATCCGGCAATCCCGCACCGCGTCCAGCCCCTCTTTCGGATTCCCAGCGTCAACCCGTCCGTCTCAGCGATCCCCCAACGTCCGCCCTCTCCTGCCTCCCGAGATCCCGCGTCCGTTCCGAAGAAAAGATCCCGCACGCGATCCCAAGCGCCCGTTCCTCCTCCTATCCATGGCTGGCTTCAAGATCTGCTGATCTATAAGAGGGCGAGGAGAGGAAGAAGGGAGGGGGGAGCTCTCGGCTGGGTGTTGAGCCAAAGAACAGAGGAGAGAGGGAGCTCGGTTCGGTGGGGAGAGAAGAAGAAACAGGGGATTGCTCTGTTTCCTTTGGAAAGAAGAAGAAAAAAAAGGGAATTAATATTTTATGTCCACCGTGGGAGAGAGAGGGAGAAGAGATTTGTTTTTATTTTATTTTTTTTATTTTATTTGCAAAATAGAAGGAGTATTAGGCCTCTAATCTCTATTTTTATTTGTAATTAGTTTTCTTTTTATGAAATCCATTAATTTTCTTTTATGCAATCCGTGCTCTAGGTTTAGTTTAATCTCTGCAATTTATTCTGAAATTCTTAGTTTGAAGATAACTCTGAAATTAATCTTTGCTATTCGACTGGCGATTTTAATTTATATTCTGTCTTTAGAAATCGAACCCTACTCTGCATCCAATTTCAACTGCAAAGTATTCTTTCTTCTCTTTTGTTTATTTTCAATTAGAAAACGTTCAACATCTTCGACGTAATATTTTTCTATTATTATTCAAAAATTGATTTCGAATCCAAATGAATGTTTTAATTTTTATGCAACTCCAACCGCCTCCCTGTGGATCGACCTCTTACAACCACTATTCTTCGAGTAGAACAGGTAAGAGTAAAATTAATTTAAACTTTGTTTGTCGGTTCTAACAACGATCTGTTTAGCATATTTTTAGGTAAACAGAAATCGGATAACAATAATCTCTCTCTTGACTTCATGGGATTCGGCTTACTCCAAGCTTGATGGGGGAAGAAGAATGGAATGGAAGAGAATAGGTGAGAAGAATGCCTCCTCTGCTCACGCCTGACTCCTTTTATAGGCTGCCCACCTCTCTCTCCTCCCCTGTTTTGAATCACAGATAAGGATGAAAGCGGCTATAGGGAGCTGATCCGGATGGGAATGAACTGATCCTGATGCGGAGAAGATACGTGGGGTTGTTGGGATTTTGTGGGAGGAGAGAACAGTTGGGAGGAAGTGATGAATCGCGAGCTGAGATGCAAGGGATTCAGATGGATGTAATCTCGAAATAGGGGATTCCATTTGTGGAGTGATCCGGAGGGAGTTTGGGAATGCTGCTGATGTGGGCGTTGATAGAATCTCGGAGGAAGAGGAAGGGAATGCGGTAGATCACTTGCGGATTTGGGTGGTTGCCGTTGGTTCTGGACACTGAAGATGATGAAGCATGGATGCAATGGGTGAGACATTGGAATCTCGGCTGGGAGGAGCTGGGATCAAGCCGGAAGGTGCCGTGAATGAGGGGGTTTGGGACTTATCCGAAGTAGGGGAAGGTGCCGTGAAGCTCGGGACTCGTTGGATTTATCAGGCTCTGTTCCTTGGGATAAGGTTGCAAACTGGAACAGGGGAAGAATAAATCACGGACGCGGGGAAGATGAGCTGGGGCGTGATCCACGGAATGGGGAGATGAAGATGAACTGCGGGCTGGGAGATGTCCAGGAGAAGAAAAGATGAGCTCCTTCACGGGTGGAAGCGGTTTTAGTTTTGTTCGTGGGACACGGGAGTGAAAGATTTAAGGAGGAAGAGAATCATGGATAAGCAGGGGATTTCATGGGATCAAGCCGGAAAGATGCTGGATTGGTTTGGGAGAAAGGATTTTAGTTGGAGATGATAGAGATGCTGGGAGGATGAAGTCGAAGAATACTTGGGAGATGCTTTGGATGCGGAAGAGATTGGCTTGGACGCTGGGATTAATCCGGGAGTTTGGTTGATCCATGGGATAAAGAGCTAGGAGCTGTTGGGTTCGGTTGAGGACGTGGACGAAGGTAGATCACGACAGCTGAATCTATTTGTTGACCCCCTAATGGATTTTGATGAATACAAAACACTAGAGTATAATTCCCTTTATATTGACAAATTACTTGAGCATTTCAGGTGTTTAACTAAGAATATTGTTAAGTATTGTCAAGGCATGTTCCCGTATTTTTCGGTGGATTTATTGAAGATTTTTGAGATGAAGAAAACGGATCAGGGGCAGCCGAGACGTCTCTGGCTTGTTCCAGAGACGTCTCCGGTACGCAGAGAAGAAGCTGGGACATCTGGAGACGTCCCCAGCACTTGCCGAGGCGTCTCGCAGGGTCGGAGTCGACTCCCGGCTTTCTAGAGTCGACTCTCTCAGAGACGGCAGAAAGGCCGTTTTCAAGGGATGCGCGCGAGTCATCTCCGAAGGACGCAGAGCCGACTCTCTCAGGGATTCCAGAGGACCCGTTTTTCGTTGAGAAAACGTCGGAGCCGTCTCCGACGTCGCAGAGTCGTCTCCACGCATAAAGCACAAAAATCTCGAGACGTCCCCCGAGGCATGCGAGCCGGCTCTCTCAGAAAAACAGAAAAACAAGAAATCGGGCTGTTCTTCTTCGGAGTCGTCCCCAGAAAGCGCCGAGTCGACTCCAACATTGTCGAAGGATTTTTTATGCAGCCGAGACGTCTCTCGTTCAAGCGGAGACGTCTCCAGAATGCCTGGAACGCGACTGACACATTTTTGCAGGTTTTGTTTGAAATCCTAACGGCTCTATTTTTGTTTCTAACGGATCTATTGCTTGCAGGAGTATAAAAAGGAGTTTTTAAGTGCATGAAAAGTGTCTTCTCATCAAGCTAACACTAAAGCATTCAAGAGAGAAGAAAGAGAGAGAGTCTCAAGGGAGTTGGTGCTTTCAAGAGGAGAAATCAAGTGCATTCAAGCCTTCTTCATCTGATTTCGTGCTCATCTACTCACTCCCACTCGGCAATCAAAGCTCGCATTCAAGCCGACGTGATCCACATCGGAAGAACCACCATCATCCAAGCTTTCAACGGCAAAGAGAGTTCTTCCGGTTTTGTTGTTCTTTATTGATTTATTTGCTTTCATAGAAGCTTTTAAATTCTTATAAAACTCTTAAACATTGTGCTTGTTCCTGTCAAGGGACTTGGAACAAGGGTTAGGCGTCCTAAGCCTAGTTTAAATTGGGGGATTGTAGGGTTCGTTGATAGCCCGGGTTAAAACAATGAGTTGGGTAGTTCACTCGAAAAACTACTGGACTGTAATCGCCGATTATAGTGGAAAATTTCCAAAGGTGTTTGAGGAGTGGATGTAGGAGCAGTGGAAGCTCCGAACCACTATAAACCTCTGTATTTGCGATTGATTGTGCTTACCGCTTTAACTTTATTCTTGCACCTACACTTGTGTGTATTGTTTAATTAGACTAAAATTTTAAAACACCCAATTCACCCTCCTCTTGGGTGACCATCTCTGGGCAACAAGTGGTATCAGAGCGGGTGCTCTGTGTATTCTTGAAGACCTAACCATCTTTGCCAAAGATCAAGATGGCAACACCCTTCAACAATTTTCCTGCTGAGGGGCAGGCTACCAATAGACCTCCACTTTTCAATGGGACAAATTATTCCTATTGGAAAACTAGAATGAGAATTTTTGTTCAAGCACAAGATTATGCCTTGTGGAGGGCTATAATCAAAGGACCACACGAACCATCTTACATAGTTAATGGCGTTCAGGTTCCCAAACCTGAGGAGGATTGGGATGAGAATGATAGCAAGATGGTTCAACTCAATGCTAGAGCCATGAATACATTATATTGTGCTCTAGATGTAAATGAGTTTAATAGAGTCTCCACCTATAGTTCCGCCAAGAAAATATGGGATAGGCTTGAAGTTATCCACGAGGGTACTAATCAAGTCAAGGAGTCTAAAGTGAACATTCTAGTTCACAAATATGAATTATTTAAGATGGAACCCAACGAAACTATTTCATGCATGTTCACACGCTTCACTGATATAATTAATGGTCTAAAGAATTTGGGTAAATCTTACACTAATTCAGAACTTGTGAGAAAAATTCTCAGGTCCTTGCCAAAGACTTGGGAAGCGAAGGTCATGGCGATTGTAGAAGCCAAAGACCTCAACACCTTGGCACTTGAAGAACTATTGGGCTCATTGATGACGCATGAGCTCACAATGAAGCAACATGAAGAAGATGTGTCAAAGAAGATGACAATCGCCCTCAAGGCCATTTCAAGTAATTGTGAAGAAGAAAGCAGTGGAAGTGAAGAGGGAAGTGAAGATGAAGACTTGGCCTTAATAGTAAGAAAGTTCAAAAAATTCATAAGAAGAAAGAAGGCCTTCCCAAGAAAGAAGTTTGGAGGGAGAAATGATTGGAAAAAGGAAAAAGAAAAAGAAAGAGACCCAATCATATGTTATGATTGCAAGAGACCGGGACACATCCGCTCCGAATGCCCTCAACAGAAGAAGCACTATGGAAAGAAGAAGAAGAAGGCGTTGAAAGCGACTTGGGATGATAGTGACACATCCTTCTCCGAGGAAGAGAAGGAAGAGACCGCCAACTTGTGCTTCATGGCATTCGATGACGATGAGGTATGTCAAAGCTCAATTACAGATTTTACTTTAGAAGAATTAGATGAAGCTTTCCAAGAACTCATGAATGATTGTAGTATGTTAGGAGTAAAGAATAAAGAACTAAAGGCCTCCAATCAAAAACTGAAGGATGACATTAAAAACCTATTGATTGAAAAGAAAAATTATGAAAATGATAGCATTATTGACCTAAAGGATAAAATTTCAAAACTTAGCATTGAGTATGAAACTGCAAATACACTCATTAGGGAATTAAATCTAAGAGTCAAATTCCTACTCAATAGTAATACTTCACTTGCACAAAATGTCAAATCTCTTAAAAATGATAAGGAAGTATTAGCTAAAGAAAATTTGGACCTTAAGGATGAGCTACACAAGTATAAACCAATTGTGCAGAAATTTACACATAGCTTAGAAAAATTAAATCTTATTCTATCCAATCAAAGAGCTGTTTTTAATAAAGCCGGATTAGGATACAAAACTAGCAAACAGCAAAAATATCTAAAGAACTTTTTTGTAAAAGCAAAAGATGTTAAAACTGAAAAACCTACATGCTTTTGTTGTGAGAAAAATGGACATAAAGCTTATTCTTGCACTCAAAGAAAGATTCAAACTAATAAGAACATATTTGTAAAGGGTAAAAACACAACCAAAATATGGGTTCCTAAGGGAACCAACTACACTAACCAAGAAGGACCCAAGAAAACTTGGGTACCTAAGAGCTTCACATGATTATTTTGTAGGTATGCCTTGCAGCCGCAAGCAAAAAGAGAATGTGGTATCTTGATAGCGGTTGCTCAAGGCATATGACCGGTGACAAGAGCCACTTCGCCACCTTGAAATCAAAAGAAGGAGGAGTAGTCACATTTGGAGACAATGCTAAAGGCCAAATCATTGGCGTTGGTAAAATCTCTATATCACCCTCCTCATTTATTGACAATGTATTGTTAGTTAATTGATTAAAACATAATTTACTAAGTATAAGTCAATTTTGTGACAAGGGCTTTAAAGTGTCATTTGAATCTTCCCTATGCATAATTAGTAGTCCAATTAACAATGGGATCATACTTATGAGACATAGGCTTGGAA
The DNA here is from genome assembly GCF_051530095.1 of Phoenix dactylifera. Taxonomy (NCBI): domain Eukaryota; kingdom Viridiplantae; phylum Streptophyta; class Magnoliopsida; order Arecales; family Arecaceae; genus Phoenix; species Phoenix dactylifera. The sequence goes on along the minus strand of NC_143204.1, from coordinate 10,451,378 downwards.
ATGTTTACATGGTAGATCTTGATGATCTCACCATGAAAGATGGCCAATGTCTTGTAGCCATGGATGCCAAGGTCAATGAGACTAGCTGGTTATGGCATCGTAGGTTAGGACATGCTAGCATGGATTTGATTTCTAAATTGATTAGAAAAGATTTAGTTAAAGGACTACCAAAAATAGATTTTGAAAAGAACAAAATTTGTGCTGCATGTCAACTAGGGAAACAAACAAGAAGCTCTTTCAAACCTAAGAACATAGTTTCAACATCAAAACCCTTAGAACTAATTCACATGGATTTATTTGGACCCACTAGAACTGCTAGTCTAGGGGGTAAGAAGTTTGGTCTTGTAATTGTTGATGATTTTTCACGTTTTACATGGGTTTCATTCCTTGCCCACAAAGATGAGTCCTTTTCCGCCTTTATCAAGTTTCATAATAGGATTTCAAATGAACTTAATCTTAAACTAAAAGCAATTAGGAGTGATCATGGTACCGAGTTTGAAAATCAGCATTTTGAAAAATTTTGTGAAGAAAACGGTATCAATCACAATTTTTCGGCCCCTAGGACATCCCAACAAAATGGGGTGGTAGAAAGGAAGAATCGCACACTAGCAGATATGGCTCGTACCATATTGTGCGAATCGGATCTACCAAAGTATTTTTGGGCTGAAGCAATCAATATTGCTTGCCATATTTTAAACCGTGCTTTAATTAGATCTATTTTAAAGAAAATACCTTATGAGTTGTTGAAAAATAAGAAGCCCAATATAAGTTATTTTCATGTTTTCGGTTGTCGCTGCTTTATTTTAAACAATGAAAAGGATAATCTAAGTAAATTTAGTGCTAAATCAGATGAGGGAATCTTTTTAGGTTATTCCTCATCTAGTAGAGCATACAGGGTCTTCAACAAGAGAACTCTCGTTGTTGAAGAGTCCATTCATGTTGTTTTTGATGAAGCTAATGGAGATTCTTCTGGAAAAGAAGAAGATGGTGATGCAGGTATACTTGAAGACAGAATGAAGGAGTTCTCCATACAAGACAAACAACATGAGGATGAAATCAAGGAAGATACAATTCAGCAAGATGAAGAAGATCAACCCCAAGCAAGAAATCAAGATCTTTAGAGGGAATGGAGGTATGCACATGGTCATCCAAGGGATCTAATCCTTGGTGACCCTTCACAAGGGGTAAGGACAAGATCCTCTTTAAGAAATACTAGTAATTATCTTGCATTCGTTTCACAAATAGAGCCTAAATCACTAGAGGAAGCCGAAAAAGATGAAAATTGGATAAATGCTATGCAAGAGGAATTAAACCAATTTGAAAGAAATCAAGTTTGGACTCTAATGAAAAGACCCCCTAATATTTCAATTATAGGCACCAAGTGGGTATATAGAAATAAACTAGATGAAGATGGAGTAGTAATAAGAAATATAGCTAGGTTGGTAACCAAAGGCTACAATCAGGAAGAAGACATAGATTTTGATGAAACCTTCGCTCCTGTTGCTAGGTTAGAGGCTATTAGACTACTTTTGGCATATGCATGCTTCATGAATTTCAAACTCTATCAAATGGATATAAAAAGTGCATTTTTAAATGGTTATATAATGGAGGAAGTTTATGTAGAACAACCTCCAGGTTTTGAAAACCACTTACATCCAGATTATGTTTTTAAATTGCATAAAGCATTGTATGGACTTAAGCAAGCCCCTAGGGCTTGGTATGAAAGATTAAGTAATTTCCTAATTGAAAATGAGTTTAAAAGAGGAAACGTAGATAAAACACTCTTCATTAAAAGAAAAGGGAATGACTTATTGCTTGTGCAAATTTATGTGGATGATATAATTTTTGGTGCTACTAATGATAGTCTTTGTCAAGAGTTTGCTAAGCTTATGCAGGGAGAATTCGAAATGAGCATGATGGGTGAGCTCAACTTCTTCCTTGGGCTACAAATAAAACAATCAGAGGAAGGCATCTTCATCAGTCAGTCCAAGTACATCAAGAAAATGTTGGAGAAGTTCAAGATGAAGGATGCAAAGGAAATCAGCACACCCATGGGCTCAAGTTGCAAGCTTGATAAAGATGAAAAAGGTAAAAGTGTAGACTGCAAATTGTACAGAGGTATGGTAGGGTCTTTACTTTACCTTACTGCTAGTAGACCAGACATATTATTCAGTGTTTGCATGTGTGCTAGATACCAAGCATGTCCTAAGGAATCACACTTACAAGCTGTTAAAAGAATATTCAAATACCTAGTAGGGACATCTAATGCAGGTTTATGGTATTCTAAACAATCTGATTTAAATTTAATTGCTTATTCCGATGCTGATTTTGCCGGGTGCAAACTCGACAGAAAAAGCACAAGTGGCACCTGTCAATTCTTGGGTGCTAACTTGGTTTCTTGGTTTAACAAGAAACAGAATTCAGTTGCCTTGTCCACAGCTGAGGCTGAGTACATTGTAGCCGGAAGCTGTTGTGCCCAAGTTCTTTGGATTAAGCAACAACTTGAAGATTTTGGTATCAAAATGGACAATATTCCAATTAGATGTGATAATACAAGAGCAATCAATTTAACAAAAAATCCTGTCCAACACTCTAAATCAAAACACATAGAGATTAGGCATCACTTTATAAGAGATCATGTGTTGAAAAATGATGTATTGATTGAGTATGTATGCACTGAAAATCAATTGGCCGACATCTTTACAAAGCCCCTTTGTAAAGATAGGTTCAATTTTTTAAGGAATGCCTTGTGCTTGTATGATCCTAGCAAGTAGATTGAATTTGTAATGCAAGCATGATTTGACTTCAATGCTATAGCTTAAATGATTTAACTCCTCAAACATATGCAATGCTTTGTATGCCCTAGAGGTACATATGAATGCTACTCAAACTCATAATACACTTCAAGGTCACATATAGCAAACCTAGTGCCTAATAAGTGAAAATATGAATCTATCAAATTAGATGACGAATTGTTTGACTTTCCGGAGGATAGTTATCCCCCTTGGACTCTTCATAGAGATATTTTCAGAGCCTATTCCATAGGCATTCGAAATTTGATCAAACATTCCTCATTTCAATATTGATAATTCAAAAATCATTGTCAAGCTTTTATAGGATGAATTATTAAGGGGGAGGATCACAAGCAAGCTCACTTAATAATCGCCAAAAAAAAATAAATTAAACTGATCATTGAGGTTGAATAAAACGAATTGGGAGAAGATTGGAAACGTTCTGAAATTTTTTCAGTGCCGGAGACGTCTCTGGCAAATTGCGGAGACGTCCCCCCGGCGAGACGTCTCGCATTAGTCGCGGAGACGTCTCGGAGACAGAATGAATTTTTAAACAGGCCGAAACCGCTCGAGCCGTCCCGAGCTGTTTTCCATCGTCCCCAACAAAACCCTAAACCCTCGCATCCATCTTCTCTCCACCACCAATCGAACCAAAATCACTGCCCATTTCCCTAGATTTTCGGTCGATGGCACCTAAGAAAGCTAGGCGTAGCGGTGGAAGGCGTCCTAGGGTGGCGAACGACGAGGAACGGCGGGAAGAGCCCTCCGCGCCGTCTCCTCCGATTGCTCCGCCAACCGTGACTCCCTCCTGTGCGAATCGCACAGTAACAACAGGTTGGCATATAGATTTTCAATTCTTAGCGGGTGAGGGGTTCTCTATTGGAGAGAGACTCCGTGCCCAAGGTTGGGAACACCTATGTTCCCTAAACGTGTCTACCTACCCTGGCTTAGTGAGAGAAGTTTTTGGTAATTTGGCCTTAGGGAGCTCGGGGTACACAGGGTATGTCCGAGGCACATTTATAGAAGTCAATGAGGATATCTTGTCTAGTTTATTGCAAATACCTAAGTACAGTGAGGCTCCGACCTCACATCCCCAAAGAGAGATTGCTCTAAACTTAATTCTAGGTAGAGAGAACTGCGGTCCTCTTGACATTGTTAAGTCCCAAGACCTCAATGCTGAAATGAGATTGCTTTTGAGCATAATCAACAGGGTCTTGTTCCCAAAAACCGGTCGCTTCGACTTTGTTTCGGAGCGAGATTTGGCCATTATGCACCACATCTTGTTAGGGATTCCCCTAAATCTTCCTAGGCTCATGTTAAACTACATTTCAATCTGTCATAGGTACTCCAGGTTCAGCATCCCGTATGGGATGGTCTTTACCCTACTTTTCAAGCATTTTAAGGTTCCTATCCCTGAAAATGAGCCAGAGAGACCCTTGAGAAACACTGACTTCTATAACGAGAGCACACTACATAGGATGGATTTTTACAAGAAAGACGGGTCTTGGGTTAAGGTTTGTAAAAGAAAATCCCAAACTGTAGAGCCTGAGATCCATCATCAGGAGCCTGTCCACCTCTCTCCTCCACATAGCCCTATACCCTTTACTGATCATATGGAGAGCTTTCCTTTTCCTGATGTACCTTCCAGCTCGGCTGGACCATCCACTTCCATGCCTCCTCCTCCAGTTGTTGGATCGACTCTCTTGTCGGATGAGCAGATGCACACCTTAGCATCCATGGTATGCCAGCAAATGAGGGAAGAAATTAGGTCAGTGGTTTCTGCTGAGATAGCTCCTATCCATACTTCACATGAAGCACTTTTGGAAGAGTTGAAAGCAATTAGAACTCAAATGGAAGCTATAGGGTCAGAGTTGGTTTGTGTGGCATCAAACCAAACTAGAAGATCAATTGAGATACAAGCTGAATTGAAGATCATATCGGATAGTCTTCAAGAGCTGACGAGCCCTGAAGGCAATTTGGGCAGTGTGGCTGCCCAGCTTAGAGGGAGGATTGATAAAGCATCCCATGAAATTGAAGCATTAATGAAAGTGCTCAATCAGTCTCAGGGAGATAACTTTAGAAGATTAATGCTAGCAATTCATAAGTTTGTGGAAGCTGCTACTGGGGCTCTTGAGGGTGCTGGCCGGTGAGGCACATTTTGTAGACATCTAGGGTTCATCTTTTTGTAAAGCCCTAGGCTTATATGAAACTCTTTCTTTTGTGTTTGCAATCAATCCTTGTAATGGCATCAAATGTTGTAATGCTATATGAATGCCATATCCTTTCTTTTTGAATCTTGGAGTATGTTTTTTGAATATTATGATGTGCTATGGATGTTAAAATGTCATAATATACCTTAAATGTTCAAACTTGACAATGTGCAACCATTTCACTATTTTGCCAACTTGACAATGCATATGAAACAGGGGGAGCACAACTTGTAATAATTGAATTTAAATGGTCTGAAATGAATTCCAAAACAAAGGGGGAGTAAAATTCACTTGCCCAAATCATTGAATGTTTCATGTTAATTAGATATAAATGCTGAATTCTAATCTAAAAAGCAACATGGATGCTGAAATCTTATTTGCAAATCTGAAAAAGGAAGTAGAACCATTCCAATAGGCATCCTGAAAATTGGCACTAATTTGTCCCCTTCATTGTTAATGACAAAAAGGGGGAGTAGAACCAATATGGAATGCAAGATGCAAAATTTTTATGTTTATCACACTCATACTTGAAAGTTTAATTAGAATCAACAAAATGAAAAGATAAAATTGAAGAATATTGGCTTAAAGACAATTGTCCTTCTGGAAAAGAAAGGGGGAGTCAAAAGTATTTGGCTTTTGATTGTCTTTAGCATCAATATTTCATCAATTTATACTTTAACTTGATTCAAATCTAAAAGTGATAGATGATATGCCAAAATTGCTCAAAAGAGCTACTAAGATCAATGCTTATGCATAAGTATAGAACTGACAATTGACTATACTGAATTATGCATACTGTATCTAGCTCTAACCAAAACACAATACTTGTACATCTGATCAAATACTATGTATATGTTTAATTTTAAATTTTGCATATACTCAGTATTTTGTCATCATCAAAAAGGGGGAGATTGTTGACCCCCTAATGGATTTTGATGAATACAAAATACTAGAGTATAATTTCCTTTATTGACAAATTACTTGAGCATTTCAGGTGTTTAACTAAGAATATTGTTAAGTATTGTCAAGGCATGTTCCCGTATTTTTCGGTGGATTTATTGAAGATTTTTGAGATGAAGAAAACGGATCAGGGGCAGCCGAGACGTCTCCGGCTTGTTCCAGAGACGTCTCCGGTACGCAGAGAAGAAGCTGGGACGTCTGGAGACGTCCCCAGCACTTGCCAAGGCATCTCGCAGGGTCGGAGTCGACTCCCGGCTTTCTAGAGTCGACTCTCTCAGAGACGGCAGAAAGGCCGTTTTCAAGGGATGCGCGCGAGTCGTCTTCGAAGGACGCAGAGCCGACTCTCTCAGGGATTCCAGAGGACCCATTTTTCGTTGAGAAAACGTCGGAGCCGTCTCCGACGTCGCAGAGTCATCCCCACGCATAAAGCACAGAAATCCCGAGACGTCCCCCGAGGCATGCGAGCCGGCTCTCTCAGAAAAACAAGAAATCGGGCTGTTCTTCTTCGGAGTCGTCCCCAGAAAGCGCCGAGTCGACTCCGACATTGTTGAAGGATTTTTTATGCAGCCGAGACGTCTCTCGTTCAAGCGGAGACGTCTCCGGAATGCCTGGAACGCGACTGACACATTTTTGCAGGTTTTGTTTGAAATCCTAACGGCTCTATTTTTGTTTCTAATGGATCTATTGCTTGCAGGAGTATAAAAAGAAGTTTTTAAGTGCATGAAAAGTGTCTTCTCATCAAGCTAACACTAAAGCATTCAAGAGAGAAGAAAGAGAGAGAGTCTCAAGGGAGTTGGTGCTTTCAAGAGGAGAAATCAAGTGCATTCAAGCCTTCTTCATCTGATTTCGTGCTCATCTACTCACTCCCACTCGGCAATCAAAGCTCGCATTCAAGCCGACGTGATCCACATCGGAAGAACCACCATCATCCAAGCTTTCAACGGCAAAGAGAGTTCTTCCGGTTTTGTTGTTCTTTATTGATTTATTTGCTTTCATAGAAGCTTTTAAATTCTTGTAAAACTCTTAAACATTGTGCTTGTTCCAGTCAAGGGACTTGGAACAAGGGTTAGGCGTCCCAAGCCTAGTTTAAATTGGGGGATTGTAGGGTTCGTTGTTAGCCCGGGTTAAAACAACGAGTTGGGTAGTTCACTCGAAAAACTACCGAACTGTAATCGCCGATTATAGTGAAAAATTCCCAAAGATGTTTGGGGAGTGAATGTAGGAGCAGTGGAAGCTCCGAACCACTATAAACCTCTGTGTTTGCGATTGATTGTGCTTACTGCTTTAACTTTATTCTTGCACCTACACTTGTGTGTATTGTTTAATTAGACTAAAATTTTAAAACACCCAATTCACCCCCCTCTTGGGTGACCATCTCTGGGCAACACTATTGGATGCGGGACATGCTGTGAAGCTCGGGAGAATAACGTGGGCGGAATAGCTGGGACGTTATACATTTGAATGGGATTAATTCGAAAGAAAAATGGCTTGACTCGGAAGAGGAGACACACGGCTCTGTTCTTTGGACGGGCTTGTTTGTTGGTCACTGGATTGCACGTGGAAGGATATGATGACTTGAATGGTTGATTGCAACATGAAAGCTGATCCATGATACATGTTCAAATAATTCAACATGGAAGATTTTGGGACAGAATGTTAGAACATGAAAGGTCGAGCTCAATTGGATGTGAAAGAAACAATAGAGTTGGGATGAACGGCTGAATCAAAAATCTGAGAGGATTTGATTCACAGGGTGCATGCAATTTGGGTTCAAGGATCATCCCAAATGAATTTGACTTGACCAATAAAATAAAGAAAATCAATCAAACTTGAATAATTTATTTAAAATGAAATGTTGAAGAAAAACACATTTTTTCATGTTTAAATTTAGAATATGTGTATAATAATAATAATAAGTGTTATGTAAAATAGATTAATTTACGCCTTATTTAACACTTATCACCTCCTTAAAACCGAGCCCACTCAGATTTTCTCTGGGAGCCAACCCCAAGAGATGTCTCTGGGAGCATATTCTGGAGATCAAAGAAGGCTCCGGACTCCTCAAGACCGAGCCTACTTGAATTTCTTCCGAAAGCCAAACTCAAGGATGCCTTGAGGTACCATACTCCCGAGATGAGAAGACCGACCGCTGTGCTGAAGGCTTAGCGAGTCAACCAACCTCTTCAAGTCGATAATGGCCCAAGTAGGAGAATCAGCCATCACACCAAGGGATCAATAAGTTAACCAACTCTTCAAACTGATAATGGCCCGAGCAGGAGAATTGGCCATTGTGCCGAAGGTTCGACGAGTCAACCAATCTTTCTAGGTCAATAATGGCCCGAGCTGGAGAACCGACCACAGTGCCGAAGGTTCGGTGTGCCAACTGACCTCTTTAGATTGATAATGGCCCGATCAAGAGAATCAACCACCTCATCGAAGGCTTGGCATTCCAAAATGTATTTAATCCAAGTTATCTCAAAGCTTGTAGCAGCCATCGCCCAGTATTCGGCCTCAGCAAAAGACATAGAAATAGTTGATTATTTCTTAGATTTTTATGAGATTAATGAGTCACCAAGGAACACACAATAACCTGTAAGTGATTGTCTTGTTTCTGGGCAACCGGCCTAGTCAGAATCTGAATAGGATTTGATATTTAGTGGAGAGGATGATGAGAAAAATAAACCTTGGCCAGGAAAAGCTTTGAGGTACCTTAGCACCCGGTGAGTAGCATCAAGATGGGGCTAATGTGGTTTATCCATAAACTGGTTGAGAACTTGTAAACAATAGGAGAGATCGGGTCTTGTAATGGTAAGATATAGAAGCTTCCCAATGAGGCATCTGTATACACTAGGATCAACAAGGGATATTGCATCTTTAATCAACTTTAAATTCTACTCAATGGGAGTTTTAGCTGGTTTAGCACCAAGGAAACTAGTATCTAAAAGTATGTCAAGTGTAAATTTGCGTTGACAGAGGGAAATGCCTTCACTTGATCTTGCAACTTTAATTCCTAAAAAATACTTAAGCTTGCCCAAGTCTTTAATTTTGAATTTCTGATTTATAATGGTCTTAAGATCTTCAATGGCAGCAAGATCATTACTAGCTAATATAATATCATCAACGTATACTAAGTGAGCTATGAATGATGAACCATATTGCTTTGTAAAGAGGAAGTAATCAGCTTTAGATTGTATGAACCCAGTGAAAGCGATACTACGATGCTAGTAGTGATAGCATACTAAAATTTAAAACTTTTTCAAAATTAATAGCTGTACTTATTCGGGTTGCCTACGTACCCCTTCACAAGAGGGATCAAGCCATACGTAGTGTTTTTAATTTTGAGATTCGTAGCGGAAAAATCGAATTAAACATTTTAATTCTAGCATGCATAAGAAATTAAATTTCAAAGTACCACTACATGTATTCATGATCAATATGCCGGGATCGTTTAAATAATTATGCTAAAAATATTAAATTTTATATCTGAAATAAGATTATTAATTAAGTTCTAAACTCAATTAATCTAACGCCCAACTAATCTTCAAATGCCCATCGAATAGGCTCTAAAGATTACTCTGTGAAGAGCCCCAAAAGTGGTTTAACCCTCGGGGATTGGAACCTATAAGAGATATCTTTGGATCTAGATTAATATCTTTACAAAATCTGAAAGTAATGGATCTGATGCTCGAGCTTCGTAGCCACACACTCATCTGGCCTCTACGAGTAATCTACGCGAAGCTCCTGGAGTGATCCAATCCCGCGGAAGTGCTAGCTTGCGCAGGATCTTCCTTTGCTGAAGTTTTGATCTTTCCAATGCTATCAACTTTTGATTCGCCTTCTTGGAAGAACTTGGAGGAATGGTTTGTAGGGATTGAAGAGGACTTAGATTTGATCTAAAAGCTCCTATCAGGAATCCGTATCAGCTATGGCGGGATGGACTTAGAAGAGGATGAAGTCGGCTAGATAGAAAGGGTGAATTTCATTCATTGATTTCATATTCTTGGCGACACTCGGAACTCTTCCTTTTAAAGGCACGCCATCTTATTATTTGAATTCAAAATTCAAATAAAAATCTGGTATCTTGTTGGCACATGAAGGGGATGGTTGTAACAAGATAGATCTTATCTTGTTTGAATTCAAAATTCAAACAATAGATGGTTCATGCAAGTGAGATAGGATCGAAATGGATGGTGTTGATATTCCATCATCATCTAGCCATTCTCCCACATGTCACACGATCCAAATCCCATCACTTTTCATTGAAAAACCACTTCCGAATCGAATCCCTCAAATTCAGCCCATCCGCGAGTTCCAGAATTTTAAGAAGGAGTCGAGCTTTCCAATCTCGAGTCGACTGCAAGTCACCTCGAGTCGACTCCAAAGTCGACTCTAGTTGACCCCAAAGCTTCACAGATCGACCTCGGCTGCGACAACAGAGAGCTTCTTCCCCTGATATTCCCAGCGAGTCGACCCCTTTAGGGCTCGAGTCGACCCCAGCTTGCTCGAGTCGACCCCAAGGAAAACTCGAGTCGACCCCACCTAAAAAAACAGAAGAGGTCATCCTCTGGATTCTCTGAGAGAGTTGACCCCAGCCAAGCTTGAGTCGACCCCATCTCGAGTTGACCCCTCTTTACTTCTAGTCGACCCCAATCAGGTCAAAACCCTGATTGAACCCAAAAGTGAATCCAATTCAATTAGGCTCATCCTTAGTCCATTTACTCAATCAAATTGAGTTTATTAGTAATCTAATTATTAATTAATCCTCCAATAATTACTTTAATTATTTTATAGGATAATTTGCCAATCGAATAGACCAAATTATTTCTGAATGATTCTCAATCATCCATTAGCCATCTTGATCAATCAAAAAATTTCTATGCGTGTGACCTTATAGGTTTGAACCTAAGCCGGTAGTACAGGAACAACTTTCTGCACTAATCGATGTAACCATCTAGCAATGGTATCCGACATCCGGATAGGCCGAATATATGCGAAGCAAATATTCTGAAATTCTGGACTATGGTTACTGTATAGTTCATCCCTTTGACTCATAATGCTAGGATGACCTCAGAGTTCTGTCAACTCTCTAATCAGTACATTCACAATGTGATCAACTTTAGAAATTCTGTGACTCATCACAAGGATTACTCTGGCCAAAGTTTTGCTAAATTGAGCACAAAGCATTATCTCCTGTTTCCAGGAGGGGTCAATTCTATTTTGACTCACGCACTGATTTTGCAAGTACTTGACTGCACCCAGTAACCTTCCATCCCAGAATTAGAAATTCTGCCAGTCCGGTACCAAAGTATAGTGAGTTGCTTGCTAATCACTGTGATGATCTCAGGTCTGAGGGATACTTATATCCATATCCACTCAGAACATCTCTTGACAGTAGAGCATTTCGAAATTGGTCACATTCAGTGAAATGTACTCCTACACTTCATCTGTGTGATATATTAGTGTCTCCACACTTCTTGGTTAAGAGAACAACCAACATATATGTCACACAACGACCTAATCTCGATAATGCTGTCATTCTAGTAACAGCATATTATTTGATCGCGAATAGGTTTAAGGACTTGAAATTAAATCCTCCTTTATCATAAAATAAGTCCTAATGACTTCATCATATAAAAGTTCATTTGAAGATGTACAATGAAATGATGAATAATGCCAAATAACACTTTTTTAATTTATCAATTTATTTATAAAATTCAATCATCAACATGCTGACGATTGACATTTAAGATATAATTTCCAACAACTCCCACTTAGCCTAAAGCCAATCGGCACAGTATCTAATACCCATCTTTGACTTATGTTCGTTGAACTCTTTGATGCCGAGGACTTTGGTAAATGGGCCAGCCAGATTTTCTTTTATATCAATCTCCTGAAGATCAATGTCACCTCATTCGACGATCTCTCGAACCAGGTGGTAGCGACGTAGAATATGCTTGGTCCGCTGATGTATTTTGGGTTCTCTTGCTTGAGTTATGGCTTCAGTGTTGTCACAAAATACAGTCACTCGACCATCAATGGAGGGTGTCACTCCAAGCTCAGTGATGAACTTCCGCAACCATACAACTTTCTTAGCGGCATCAGATGCTGCAATGTATTCTGCTTCACATGTAGAATCTGCCATTGTATGCTGCTTGAAACTCTTCTAGTAGATAGCACCATCTTTAAGAGTGAAGATATAACCCGACACGCTCTTGCTATCATCTCGATCTGACTGGAAATTGAAATCAGT